>NC_048226.1:65546874-65856527 GCF_002007445.2 Ailuropoda melanoleuca
GGTGTGTGTGTGTATGTGAATGTGCGTGCATGTATGTATGTGTATGTGTGTATCTGTATCTTTGTGTATGTGTGTATGTACGAGTGGGTATGTGTGTGTGTGTATATGTGAATGTGCGTGCATGTTTGTGTAGGTATGTGTGCATTTGTGTATATGTATGTGTGTATGTATGTGTGGCTGGTGCATAACTGGCAGGCATTCCAGAAGTTCCCCTGTGTCCTGGTTGGGGGACAGAGAGGTGAAGAGAAGTAAGGACTCTTGAGACTCCCAAGGGCAGGGACCTTGAGACTGGAGGCAAAAGCTGGCCATGGATGCCAGGATGTGACCTAGAGACAGGCAGGACCGGTGTCACCAGCAGTGGGTTCACTGAAGACAGAAGCTGATACGTAGAGACAAGCACTCCAAGATGCTTCAGCCAAAGCCAGCAAAGACCTTGAAAACGTGAGCCACCAAATAGCACACCCATATGCCACGAGCCGTCTTGGAGTGAAAGGGGAAAGAGAGAAATGGTGAAGACCCAAGCATTTACATGGAAGACACTGAGCTAGCTGGAAAGAGGCAGGTTACACTGGAAAAGACTGAGGTATCACCATGTCATAAATTGGGAGGCGTAAGCACCCTTGCCTCACCCTCCCACCCGCTTCACCAGGCAGCGTGGTGTCAAGAGCAAGATCAGTTTACAGCAGGGCTTCCCAATCTTCTTCACACCAAGGCACACACAGAAAATGATGATGCTGATGTGGGACATCGAGGAAAGCAAACAGGGCCACTGGCTAGGGAGCTCCCGTCCAGCCCTGCTGGCCCGAGTGTGGACAGTTTCAATATCCAGGCACTCCTGTAACTCACTCCTGTGCACAGAACACCTGTGAGAAGTCCCACATCACAGATAAAGAACCTATGTGTTTCTCTGTACATAAAAATAATCACTTCTAAAATAGTAGATCCCAGCTACAGGATAAGNCCTGTAACTCACTCCTGTGCACAGAACACCTGTGAGAAGTCCCACATCACAGATAAAGAACCTATGTGTTTCCCTGTACATAAAAATAATCACTTCTAAAATAGTAGATCCCGGCTACAGGATAAGTGAATGAATGAATGAATGAATGAATGAATGAATGAATCAACAAATTAACCTACATCTACCACTTTCTGACCGATTAACTTCAGTCAAGATACTTAGCTACCCAGTTCCCTTGGAAAAGTAGAGACAATAATCGCTCCCTTGAAAAATCGTGTGAGGATTACATGAGGCAAGGCATGCATAGCCGTCAGAGCAGTTCGTAGAAACTCAATTTGCATTCGCTTTTTGGACCACTTCTCTCTATCCACTGTTACACAGGCCATCCCAGGAGGATTCAATTAGCTAGATGACAAAGCTCAGTTTTTTGTCCCTGCCCAGTAGGACCATCCCTTGGTAGACCCTGGGATCCACGATTGACTTGGAGTGTTTTGCTTAACTGTTGAGCTATAAATCTCTATCAGACCCCATATGTATACCCATATGTTAAATTGCTTCTTCTCTTGATTCATTCTTCCTTTGTCCCCCAACCCAGACCTTGCCCTCCTTGCCTTTACAGCCAACTGGTCCCCATTTTCTCTCTCAGAAACTGCACCCCACTCTTTCTTTAGGGGGGGTACAGAGGAAAGAGCCATAATGGTACCTCCTGGTTGAAGGTTGGCAGTCTGGGGAGAGGCTGGTGTCAGGACTCTGCAAGAGGAGTCCTGGCAGATTCAAGGGCGCCTCAGTGACCCAGAAAAATGGGACAATTTGTGGTTGGCAATTTATTTCCTAAAAAGTTCCACATCCCTCCCCGAAGATTGGTTACGGCGCCAAATAAATCAGCGAGTCCATCACCCCATCTCCTTGTGGGACGTGTTTTTCCCCCACGATCTGTGAGCGATCTCATCAAATCAGCGCTCGGAAAGCTCTGAGACTGAATATCCCCACGCTGTAGCTGTTAATGAGTAGCAGAAATATAATTAAGGCTTTTCATTTAACAATGAATCACCCAAAGCACTTGGGAAAGATGTGACATTTGCAAGAACATTTACATTTTTTGTGCTAAAATATTATTTTAAAACTTCACACTATATCACCAAATACAGTCCTGGGTGGAATTAAATACCCCATCTCATGTAACTCGGTATCATATGTTTTATTAAACCCTGTGCTCTTGAAATGTCTGCGTTTGCACTGGAATTGAGGCAAGAAAGGTGGCTCAGGAGGGGGAAACATGTGCATACATCGAATATGTCTGCCGTGCGTACATGTCTAGTAACCCAGAGCCAGTGTGAGTTGGATCAGATGACGTGAGCAACTCGACTGGATGCATGACCCTGAGGGTGACACACAATTCCTAAGAGGAACTGAGAGGCATAAAAGCTCGCCTACCCGACAAGAACACAACCGAGGATCCTGACTAGTCCGTAAATTGCTTCTAATCTGCCCTTCCTGACAGCTCATTACTTTCTCTCCTAAACATGCAATGTGCCTTTTCTGGGGCCAAGCAAGAATAAAGCAAACCTTATGAAATATAGAGTTGAGCCACTCCTCCCCAGAGATATCCAGAAGGATCATTAGTCAGGGAGCCCACAGAGACAAATGGTGGCCAGACTCGGGAAGAACTGGTCTGGGACTCAGTGTTTGGGCTAGAAGTTCTCATTGGCTCTCAACGCCTTCCACATCTCTCTTTCCTTTGAATTTATGACGCCAGCAAAGCCACTGATGCACATAATTCAGAAATCCAACTTTTTCCCCCTAGGAGACACTTTGAACATGTAGATATAGCTAATGTCCTATTTTAAATAAATAATTCCCAATGAATTGTGCATGAAGCACGGGGATTGTCTCCATTTTAGAATGTGGCATCCTGCAGAGTGTGGCTCTTATGTCATACCCGGCAGGACAGAGTTTGTTCCTGATGCATTTATGTCTCACACTCAGTCGGGGTTTCCAGCGTGAGCAAGGGTGAGGCTCACCTGATACACCTATGCTCCCGTGACCCCTCCAAACTGCTGGGTTTCCCTGTGCTCCATTCCATCTTGGCTACGTGGTAACTGGAATCAGATGACTTTTAACAAAAAAGTGGGCAATGAAATCATTACCTTGCAAGTGAAGTTTTCTGCTCACTCCTCCTTCCTGGAGCCAAGCACCTATGAAAGGTTTTTGTGATGGTGCCCAAGATAGAAATACATTTCTCTCTCACCCATGAAAGTTGCTCTCAAGGGCTATCCGCCAGTGACTACATGAAGTCCTCATTCCAGCCAGCAGGAAGAGGGAGAGAGGAGAGGACACTCCTTTCATCTGAGCTTTATGACCTGGAAGTGTCACATATCACTGTTGCTTATCTCTCGTGGGCCAGAACGTAGTGATGTGGCTACACCTGGCCGCAAGGAAGGCTGAGAAGGGGTCTTTCAGTCGTCCATCTGGGATCTCTTGCCTGAAGACATACTCGAAGGCTATGGTTACATCAACATCATTTCCCGCATACCAACAATGAAGCTAAAACAATTTGTGACTTTAGACCAGATTCTTCCCAGGGGCTGGTGTTCAGGAAGAATTACTCCCCTCATTCTATGCCTCCAGGGAGCAGCATGGGCATAAAATTTGATGTCCCGTGTTTTTGGATCTGGATTTCTTTTTGATCCAAAGAAAAGTGTGTATACAAAATGGAGTGCATGAAGTAATGACCCAGATAATTCAAGACAAAAAACATCAAGTTCTTGGAAACGAGACTTCTTGCTTTGGGTGGGGGTGTGGGAAGGAGGCTTGAACCAGGTCTGCCTCTGTGGGAGGAGTCTGATGTGTTGAGAAGTGCTAAATAAAAGTCTCTCTTTGGACAGAAAAGTCTATCTCAAGGAGCTGGGGCAGCTCCCCCGATTGCCTGATCAACACTTCATGTTGGGAAAAGGGAGCACTAGTTACCGTGTGGATTCTGAAGATACGGTGTGGTCACACGATGTCTAGGAACAAAAGGCAGTGGTCAACTTGTCCAAAGTCACAATCCTGACATTAGCCTGCCGGAGTCACTATGCTGGGCCAATGAACTATCTCTGTCATTCCCTGCAGTAAGGCAGCTGGCTGTTACTTCTAGATAATACCAGGATGAGGACGTTGAGTGATTGCACTTCTGAATTGCACCCTGAATTCAGGGAAAAAATAACTAAAAGGGAAATATTAGGTTTCTTGACTGCTGGATTTGTGTTTACTGCCACAAATTATCTAAATTAGTGATTCCTACCACTCTCTACATTGGAATCACCAGAGGGAGTTTCTAAAATCCCAATGTTTGGTACCAACCCCAGGGATTCAAATTCCATTATCCTGAGGTGGGGCCAAAGGATAGGAATTTTTTAAGCTGCACTGAATGACTCTAATGTACAGCTAGGGTTGAGAACCCACAATCTAAGGAGCCTCCTCCCTGTGTTTTGAAGTGAGCCCTGATCCATTCCATTCATTACAGGATTGTGCAACCAAGATGAAATGACTTCAAATGGACTGAGCAAGGAGTGCCTTGGCCTTCAGTCATTGCAGCCAATTATCACACGGCCACAGCTCTGATGCTGGGCCCTGGAGACAGGGGAGTATACTAAATGGAGGGGGGAGAAAAATAACAAAAGGAGATTAGTTCGGGTCGTGCTCTTTTCATACAGGAATCCACTCAAAGCACCCCACAAAAGATGTGGGTTTCCTATAACTCTACTTTAGGACCTGAAATGGACATGGAGAACGAGATGATCCCAAAGACCAGCTCCCCTGTCAGTCTTCCTCCTGGGTGTAAAACTGAAGACCACCGCCTAAAATGTCACCTCCACGATTGACCTTTCCCTCTGGTTTCTCACTCCCTCCCTGCAGTAACTCAGCATTCTAGCAGAGCTGGACCACTCTTTGTTCCCAGTGTCCCAACTTCTTCATTTCCCCCAATAGAGTGGGATCTAGGTGTCCTCTTCACCCCATACACGGTCTCTTCAATACGACACATGTTGTCATCTACCTTATTTCATACTTGTATTCCAGACTGGTCCTCCCAATAGCATCATGGCATCTTGCAAAGAAGCGCCATGTCTCCTTCACCTCTGTAACCCCTAACATGGTGCTTCCCGGGTGATTCACCCTCAGCAAATATTTACTGAATAGGTATGAATTTCCAGAAACTTCTTCAGATGGTGCTTTCAGTGTGCTGGTCCCCAGAGAAAATACTTTATAGTTTATCCCCTGCTTCTCTGAGAGCCTTCACAACTCACTCAGACTCTTTGACTAAAGATTCTTCTTAGGCCTAAACATGATAAGAGAAATCACTCTAGACATGCCACCTTTTATTAATTAATTAATTTATTTATTTATTTATTTATTTATTTAAGTAACAGTCTAGTATCCCAAATGACTCTCATCCAGCCACCTTGAGTCATTTGACATTTCAGAACAAAGTAAATAACCCTCTTAAGAAAGAAAAAAAAAACCGACCTAAAACCCCTCTTTAAAAACTTCAGGGTTCTTAGGGAAGAAAAAACAAGGAAAAAAAAAAAGAGGGGCAGGTGGGGTTCAGTGGTCGACACTGAAAGAAAGTTCTTTCAATGATAGTAGAGCTTTTAAATGGTAAGGATAAGAAAAAATGTTTTCCAGATGCCAAGTCGTTTCTCTATGAAACAAAACTCTCCATCTCCAGGGAGGCATGGGCCTTCTGCTTTGAGCTGCAACAAGAAGAGGGAAGAAGAGGCAAAGGATCTTACTGCTAAACACATTCCTGTTTTTTAAACTTTGAAGAGCCAGCCAAACACTGTACCTGCTTGGGAAAGATGAATATAAACGGTGTGCACAGAGTTTGTAAAGATTGACAGATTAGTATTATTATAACTATGAAATGAGTATAATTGATATTTATGGCTATATGACTCCTTACAACTTACAAAACTTTTCTTATGCACTGTCTCTCTCAAGAGTCACAAGAACCCTGGGAAGACTAGGAATTATGATTCCCATTTTACAAAGCGTGAAACTGAGGTGCTGGCTGCTAATGAGGAGGAGGGACCCCACCACATCCTGTGAAGGGGGAAGGCACGGCTGATGGATCCCTAGACATACACCTGCGCACTCAGGACCCGGGCAGCGCAGTGATTGAGAGCACAGGCTCTGGAGTCAGAGGGGAGCAGGATCCCAGCTCTGCCGCTCCATAACTTTGGGCAGGGTACTTACTGACTTCACCTGGTACAGGCTCCTAATTTGTAAAATGGACATAATAATACCCACAGAGTTTTCCTCAGGATTAAATGAGTTTGTGAGGTGCTTAACACAGGGCCGGGCACAAGACAAACCCTTAGCGAATGTAGTTATTAATATTAGTACAAGCTTCATATATGAGCAATAGCACATCACACATTACAAAGTGCTCTATAATTATGGCTTCTAGTTAAATACACAGCCTAATGGAAAAAACATCTGGGATTTTTCTCTGGCTGAGAGTAAACACTAATTTCAAATGAAAAATCTGTGCTAAACCATTGTACCTCAAAGGGGACTCCAATATTTTTCAAAGATTATGTATTCCGTTACCGAAAGTACACACACTAATCAAAGTGGGTTTTATTTATTTTAAAACACCCTGTGTTTGAAAATTTCCACCGATAAACCATGTCCACTAGATTACCCCATATTTCACTGCATACTTCAATAATCTTTACACGTTAATCAACCACCTTGACTTTGCCCCTCTGTATTTATTATGCCTGTATTTTATTATTTCTTTGGTAAGCCTTGTGTTTCAAAGGCTTTCTAGAACAACTCAAACACAAAAAATATGCTTCTGGGTGACACTTAAGATATAAGGTTTTTAATCCAGTGGTGAAATAACTTTAATTATAAAAACAAAACCATGAAATGGAATCTTAGTGACAGTTAAACAAATCTGTAATTATCCAGCCACCTTGTAAATCCCTTCTCTCTTCCTTCTCATTCAGTTTGCAGACCTGGATGTCATCTCATTAAATCAACAGCTCAGATGTGCACACAAATGTCTTACACTAAATACACATTTCTCTTTCCACCTCTCTCACAACCGCTAAGCCTCTCTTACAGAGTGGCAACATCAAATTAAATGGGGGGGGGTAGATAAGGAAATCAGGTAGCCGAAGCAAAAACAAGCAACTACGGCTGGTGCTTCAGGCCAACAGTCCCCAGGTGTCAAAAGGAGATTATGTGAATGTGAATGATGTGTGTGTGAGTGTGTGTGTGTGTGTGTGTGTGCGCG
The DNA here is from genome assembly GCF_002007445.2 of Ailuropoda melanoleuca. NCBI lineage: Eukaryota > Metazoa > Chordata > Mammalia > Carnivora > Ursidae > Ailuropoda > Ailuropoda melanoleuca. The sequence goes on from NC_048226.1 coordinate 65,554,122, forward strand.
CGCGCGCGTGTGTGCATGCGCGCATGCGTGCGCAAGTGCATGTGCGCAATTCAATCATTCCTCCCACTTAACTAGATATATTTCCAGCAGTCAGCTACATGCCTAGCACAAACACGTCCTAATAAATGTTTATCAAATGAATCAATGAGCTGCAAATATTCCACTGAAATCACATACTGTAATAGCCCTGGCATGATGCTATGATCTCACTTACTCAGCATCTCTATTTAAGAATTTGTTTTGGTAATTAAGTCTTAACAATTATACTTTGTTCAAGCCCCAAATACCATTCCGATTAGATAGCATGTGCTTCCTGTAGCGGCTTCCATATGTCATCCATCCACGCTAATCTTCCCCCTGCCCCAAAGTTTGGCCAGAGTTTTTGCAAGACTTGGGAATGTGTGTCACTCATGGAAGGAAAGCGGAGAAGGCCGTGCCAAATGATGTGCCATGTGCCGACAAGAACAAACCAACACCCTCACTGCCCTCAAATCCACGACTCTGTGGACTGAATTGTCCGTGATCCCTGGCTGTAAGCCCTCCTTCTCCCGAGCTGGGCCGGGAGAAAGGGGCCCGGAGCCTGCGTCCTTGGGAATGGCTTGCAGTGGCAGGAGATAATGCGGGGAGTTTGCTTCGGGGCGTCCTGATTGCCGAAGCTCCTGGGAGACCTGGATATCACTGTGGGGCTGGACTCTCGGTGAGGAAAGAAGGAACTGGTCCCAATGACATTTAAAAACACATCTGCTGTTGGAAAGAGAAGCGAATCTAACATCTTTCTCGAGGAACTGACCCGCAGGTAAGTGGTCACTTCTGATGTCGTGCCTGGGGACGCCTCGCGCTACTCCGCAGCGGGAGCTGATCCTTCCACCCCCGGAGAGGCTCACTCAGAAACCCAAAGCCATTCCGTCCTCCGCTGGCCCACTGCATGATCAGGCTTTTAACCTTTAATAATCTCTCATCCTCGCCATCTGGAATTGGCACCTGAGTAAGGTTGGGATCTTTAATACCTTCCTCTGAGTTGGTAAAATTGGTTGAATTTCTTTGGGATTGAAATTAATTTGGGGAGAGCTGTTTGCCCTAACTACAAACTCAAACATCCCAGAATTTGTAATGAGCAAGGGAATTATGCGCCAAATCAAAGTGCTTCAGCCAGACTTGGTCCTTTTGACTCCCTGAGAAGAACGGAAATGAGTCCTTTCTTCATTTTCAGAGAACAGATGGGTGTTTGTTCTTCACAAAGGACTCCGGTTCATATCAATTTATTAACAAGCATTTCTGGGGTAAATCCTATGTGCTCTGTTCTCTGCATGTAAACTAAGAGGTCTCATCCTCACCCCGACAGACACTGGGATGGGACCTGCACGTGCAGGGGATGACGGGAAGGTGGGTCCGTGAGATAGGGGCCGCTGGCCACAGACTAACAGGCAGAGAAGGGGTGTGGCAGGTGGGTAAGGAGTTCCAGGATGAGGCTGGGTTGTAGGAGAGTTACTCTGGCAACAATAAATGGGATAGGTGAGAGTAGGAAGGGATGGAACCCGCAGTGGATAGCCAGGCACCGATGTGTCAAGAGAAGTGGCAATAAGATGAGAAGGTAAATATCTCCCCCAAGAGATATTTTAAAGAAATACAATAATTGAGACGTGACTAGACTACTGACAAGATAAAGGTGGACCTAAGAACAGCCTGTGTCAATGCAGGAAACGGAAGGATTAGGAAGTGGGTGGGTTTGAAGGGTTCTGCTGGGTTCCAGCAAGCTCCTGAGAAGTGGCAGAGCCTCAGTGCGCCCAGCCTGCTCATGGCTGCCTCACATTCTAGCCAGAGCTCCAGGGCAGTTGGCCAGCCCCATTTTCTTCTGAGGTGCTCTGTGTAAGCGATGGCATCCAAAAGGGCAACAGAGTTAAGTCCAGTGCTTTGAAGAAACAGTTTTGCATGTACAGCCCCTGAGCTCCTCAATTTCCTCAGACCTTCCAGTTCATGCATTTTAAGATAGATTTCTCAGACCATATGGCACTCACCAGGAAGAGGGTAACCAACATGGCAAAGTCCTTGAAGGTGGTGTCAAAAGAAGAAAGGCTACTTATAAGGAGCTGCCATGTGAAAGAAGGAGTAGATTATTTTCTGTTGCTTTAGAGGGGCCAAACAAGGAAAAGAGGATCGAGCTGCAGGGGTTAGAGGTTGATTCATTATAGATTTTCTTTCTAGTTTCAACTTGCAGTCACACCTCTCAGAATAAGGTATTCTCTGGGTATATTCAAATGATCACAGAATTGTTGAGTTGGTAGGGACTATAAAGCCCAACTTCTTCATTTTACAGAAAACGAAATTTCAGCCTGGAAATACTACAAGCACACCACTGTTCTGGAGATGGGAGTGTGCGCTCCTGCACTGAGGAAGGTGTGGATTGAAATGATCTTCAAAGCCCATCCAATTCATGAACCTATGTCTCACAAAACGTAGCTCAAAATAGAAACAGAGTGCCCGAGTGTCATGGCGGCTAACAACATTGGCTTTAGTCTCAGAAGTGGGGTGGAATTCTGGCTCCATCATAGACCAGCTGCATGACCCTTGACCACCTGACATCTATCTTGCTTCTTTATCTGCAAAATGGGACAAATACCTGTACTTACCTCAGAGGACCACTGTGAGTGCTAGATAAGAGAATGCAGGTTAGCTATATTATCCTAGCCTGGTCCCAATACCTGACTTAGGTAGGTTTTGCATTGGGTACAAAATATAATTTATCTTATCATTGCTAGACTGAAAAATGCTACACTAAATGTTAGGCTGATTCACACGAACCCACTTACCACTCTGTGCAATTCCATCCTTTGAGAGCCTTTGGAGTTTCCTGTGATGCCAAGTTTCTCTTGAGGAAAGTGGTATCTTAATAGGTATTTATGGCTAATCATTCACTTACTGAGCAACCACAGTGTGCCACACCCAGAGCCACATACTGGAGATAGAAACATGAATCAGACACAGGCCTTGTCCTCAGGAAACTCAACCTAGAGAAGAAGATGGAAGATAGATGGGTGCTTTTTTTTCACAAAAGGACTCCAGTTCATGTCGACTCATTAATGAGTATTTTTGGGGTAAATAGTTGTGATAGGTTGAATTATGTCCCCCCCAAAAAGATATGTTGGAGGCCTAACCCCCAGTACCTCAGAATATGACCTTATTCAGGGATGGGGTGTATAAGATGTAATCAAGTTAAAATGAGGTCACTGGGGTGATCCCTAATCCGATATGACTGGTGTCCTTATAAAAAGAAGGAGGGGGGATTTGGACACAGAGTAAGATACATAGGGAGAACACCATATGAAGATGAAAGCCGAGGTTGGGGTGATGCTTCTAAAAGACAAGGAATGCCAAAGATTGGCAGCAAACCACTAGAAGCTGAAAGACAGGCATGGAACAGATTCTCTCTCTTGGCCCCCAGAAGGAACCAGCCCTGTGGACACCTTGCTCCCAGACTTAGAGCCTCCAGAGCTGGAAGACAGGCATTTCTGGTTAGGTTTCAGCTTGTGGAACTTTGTTGCAGCCCTAGCAAACAAATACAGTCCGCTGTGCTAAGTTCTCTGCTAGGCATTTGGGGAGATATAAAATAAGAGATGCAAAGAAAAGATACACGTGGTTGTCATACAATGTCATGCTGTAATAGCAGGGTGAACAAGGTGTCCGAGTGGCACAGAATAGGAAGTGATTCACTCTTCTTAGGGAGGGAAGAAAGCAAAAGCAGCTTTATAAAGGAGGTGGCATTTGAGCTAGCTCTCAAAGGATGAATATGGTCTCATGAGATAAAGAAATGGAGAAGGAAGTTGAGGCCAGGGGAACAGCATGAGTGGAGGAAAGGGGAGTCCAGAGTGGCTAGACAGCGGGCAGGGGCATGGAAGGAGTGATTGAAGTTGAGATCATCCCTGTCTGCAGGGTGATGTCAACCTAGTGGAGGAATGTACTTTTATTCTGTCAACAATAGGGCATCATCAACAGTTGAAGAGGTTGTGTTACAATTTTAGAAACTAGAATATCTTTTTTCCAATGTGCCTGCAAATTGACACTGGCCTCATGGTGAATTCAAGCGTCTTGTTCTCACAGAGAACCCGTTAGCTGGGTAGACCATTAGATGGGTCTGGATCCCCAAATTCTTGGCCAAAGCTGAGAGAACAAACAAGATGCATTCCTAGTTCAGTACGGACACACAGTAGGAGCTTGTTAAACAGAAGCTGGGCTTCATTCATCCATGCAATAACAATTTCAGGAGCACCTACTCTACCCAGGCCTACTGTTCCAGGCACTGCGTGGTAAAGATGAGAAACAAAATGTTTGCCCTTCATTATAGCAAAAGGAAACATAAACTAAGCACATAACAAATAAACACAATTTCCAATAGAGCAATGAGGAAACTAGGATAAGTTAAATGGGATGGAGAATACCAGAAGGTTGGAAGGGTGCTGGTCAAGAAAGGTCTCTCTTAAGGAGGTGACATTTTTGCTGACTCCAGAATGATGTGAGTGAGTTGACCACAGAAAGATCTAGGGGAGACTTCCAAGCAGAGAGGACATCATTCCCAGGTGGGAATGAGTTTGGAATTTTAAGAAGCAGAGAGAACGAGAGTATGGCTGGAGACAAGGGCTAGTGTATTTAGGCTCTCACAGGCCACCTGAAGAAGTTTGGAGTTTTATTCTGGCTGCAGCTAAGCCAGTGGGAGTGAGCCTTGTAATGAGAGGATATATTTGGCATAGTTTATCCTTAATAGTGCAGGAGTAGAAGCAAGAAGCTAGGTTAGAAGGTATCACAATAGAGCAGGCGATGGATGGAGGTGACTTCTCCCAATAGAAGCCATGGAGATGGTGTAGAGTGGTAGAATCGGGGATACATTTTCAAGGGAGAATCACAGGCTTGATGAAGGGTCGTTCGTGGGCATAGTGTGTTCTAAAGATGATAATTGAGGATGCATAAGCAGTAAATTGTGTCCATCAAGGGGGGAGGTTGGGAAAGAGCAAGTTTGGTGGGAGGGGAGTAAGATCGGAAGTTCTGTTTTGAATGGTTTCATTTGGGGCTACCTAGTAGACATCCAAGTGGAGATTTCTACTATACACATCCAGGATTAGGAAGCATCCTATTGTATCAATTCAGTAATAATCAGTCTTACCTGAGGGCCACAGAAAATGAATTTATTCTTGACTTTAGAGCCTTCATTATCCCACGTCCTGATGTTCTCAGTGCAATAAACACAAGCCCCTGGGGTCCTTGCCCTGCCTGCACATTCCTGCCTCTCACGCACAGCCTTGTTCTCATTCCTCCTTCAAGTCATCGGAGTTGGATGACTACCCAGAAAGTCTCCCACTGCTGCAGTGTCGGAAACGCAGGCTCTCCACCTAACAGCTGGGATTGAATTCTGGGTCAGCAGCAGATCATTTCTTGCTTTCAGAATTCAGAGACAAGGGCTGTGGAGCAGGACCTGACCCAGGAGTGAATTCAGAAGCTCCTCCAGGCAGGCGGAGGGAAGTGAGTCATCACTGGCCATCAGAGATGAGGGACTCCCTGCAGCAGGACCCCTCCACAGCCTACCATGCCTCCTAGGGGAGCCAAGTGCCCTGGAAAGCAGAATGGAAAATTACACTCATAGGTTACCCTTTTTTTTTAAGTTTATGAAATTGACCTGTATGTTGTGGAAAATTCTGCGCACACAGGACAGGGAAAACATAAAATTGGGCTTTGTCAGACTGAAAGCAAGGAAAAATCATTAAGGAAAAATGTCAAACCTGCACCATGCACCCAGCTATTCCAATAAACTGAGTCAGTAATTCAACTCCCCTCTTTCTGAGCCCTTGTTTTCTCTTGCTTTCCTCTTCCTTCTTTCCTGTTTACTTGCATTAGGTTCAGTTTTTGTTTTTGTTTTCAGGAGAGCCTTGGTTTATGCACTTGATGAGTTACTGAAGTGTTTGCTGATGAGCCAATCGCATTCTCTCCTGTTGTGTCAGGCTCTCTGCTGCCCAGTGGCAGGAGGGATGAGTAGAGCTCCTTCAACTACTAGGAGCGGCCTCACGCACACCTGTTGGCTTTTGAGGGACTCATAAATAGCATCTCCACTCCCCACTGGAGTTCTGAAACAGCTCAGAGGTAAACACAGGAACCTGGCAGATGAGGATGGAAATAATCACCTTCAACACAAATGATAAGCTCTCTTGGAGGGCATGGCTTAGGTCTGCTGGCACTGTCACCCACCAGCAACAGGTACAGCTGGGAAATGACAGATTCTCCTTGGAGACCAACCCTTAGGACTTTCCTCTTAACCAGGAACAAATGAGACACCATCCCTATTTAAAGGCTTATCAATCAAGTATGAGCCTCCTCTTCTGGGGAAGAGTGACATAGGAGCAGAGGGAGTAGGGTGTCCCTGCACACAGAAGGAACCATCAAGAGTGGAGAATATGTGTTCCCTCTCACAGTGCCCCTGCAAGAAGAGGCTCAGCAAGGTTGACTCCCAATCTCCTTCCCAAGAGAACGACAGTAAAGGCAGAATTGTAAGCATCAGTGGAGATGTTTATGGAAGTTTTTGGACAGTTGCCTCCTCCTGTGTTAAAACTAGTGCTCCTTTGCCATCATCTCACTATTGTCATAAATTAAAAAAGAGTATATCATCAATCTCAGAAACTGCTCGGGAGGCACTAGACGGCATTGAGAACTGAGCTTGATCATTTCTTCCCCCAACTCTCACCAGGTCTCAATGTCCTATGAGCTGAAGTCTTAACACTTCAGGCTGGTATGACATAACCTGCTTTTTTCCCCCCAATATTCATTTTCTCCTTCTTACTTTTTTTTATACAACCCTCACCCCCCTAAATCCCCCACTAAGTTTTAACTGGGAACAAGTCTGCTCGGCTAAAGACTATATTTCCCAACTTCCCATATGGCTACTCTCTAGCCAGTGGGATACGAGGAAGTGCAATGTGGGCAACATCTGGATCACCTCCTTCAAAGAAAACTGGTTGCTCTTTGCCTCTTCTTTCTTCCTTCCCATGCACCAGAACAGAGATGTGGTGGAGGTAAACCAGCTTCAACCCAGCAGACAATATCTCAGGGGATAGCAGCATAACAAGATGGAAGGTACACGGGCCCTCAGATAACTTTGTGAAGTAGAGACGATCACTTCTCTGGGCCACCTACCAGCTTAGACATTTACATGATTTAGAACTAAATCTTCTACCTTGACTTCCTAAAGTGACCAACATACCACTATTGGCACATGAGGATCTATGAATTCTACTCACTGTCATCCTGTTTCCCCGTCCAGCCCTACATGGACCTACAGACGCTCTCCTGAACCTGACACATGCATCCTTCCTCTGTGCCCTTGAGAAGTTTGTACTGGGAACGGCTTCTTCACCTCTTCTTCCTCTGTCCAGGCTTCCCCATACATCAAAGTCCAATTCACACTCATTTCATTTCACTCATTTAACAAATACTTATTAAATTCCTACTCTGTGTCAAACATTGGGTAATTCTCACCTATAATTTAAGGGCAGTTATTGCAAAACATCAGTTATTACATGCAACCGTCTCTCAGATAGCAAGTCCCCATTTGGACTTCCTGCTATGGGCCCTGTTCACCATATTGAATTCCTAGGCATCAACTGCATCCAAATTAGGGTTGAAAACATTTCTTGTGCAACAAAGAATTTGACTGGCCTTTGATCCCAGTTCCTGGAAGGTAGCCTCTAAATCCTTAAAACTTCCCCAGTGATAGGGGTGTAACAGTTTATGCTATCGAAGTGACTCACAGTGGGCCCCCAAACACCTTGTGCTAACAGGGTGACTCTGGACGCAGACCAGCCACGCCAGAAGGACCAACAGTGTGATTAGAGGTTTGATGCTTTGAGTTACATGATATCAGCCTGGCCTCTAGAGAAGGAAGGGAGCAGAAAGTTGAGTTCAATCATGTGGCTAATGATTCAGTCAATTATGCCTACATGATGAAACCCTGATAAAAACTCCAGACACCAAATCTCAGATAAGCTTGGTGGACGATGCTCTGTGCATTTCCTACATTGATGTACTTGCTGGGAGGGCGATACCTTCTGATTCCACAAGGAGAGGACATGCAAGCTTTTCCTTTGGGACCCTCCCAGATCTCACCCTATGGGTTTCTTCTTTTGGCTTGTTCTAATTTGTATCCTTTTTGCTATAATAAAACCATAGTCACAAGCATAGCATTTCCTGGGTTCTCTAAGTAGTTCTAGCAAATTATCAAACCTGAAGGGATAGCGGAAACCCCTAAATTTGTAGCCAGTTGACCAGAAGTGAGTGTGGTGTGTGGATCCCCAGACTTGCACCTGATACCTAAAGTGAGAACGGTCTTGTGGAGGACTGTGCCTTTAACCTCTAAAGTTTAGATTCAGGGGTAGTTAGTATCAGAAGTCATGGTAGCATTCTACCTGCCTGGGCTGGAATCTGAATTACCTGATTGTGTGCTGCACTTATTCAACCAATTAGCAAAACCATCTGGAGCGTCAGCTACATGCCAGGCACTGAACTGGGGGCTGAGTAAAACGTAGATGAATTAATTACAATCCCTGCCTTCAAGGAGCCTGAAATCTAGTACAAAAGGAAATTATAATTGTATAACTATTCATAGAATCATGTACAATGTATACCATCAAAGGGACGATCAATTATAACATGTGGAGAGACAGCAGTGAAAAGAATTTCATAAAAGAGGGGGGGCGCCTGGGTGGCTCAGTCGTTAAGCGTCTGCCTTCGGCTCAGGTCATGATCCCAGGACCCTGGGATCAGGCCCTGCATCAGGCTCCCTGTTCAGCGGGAAGCCTGCTTGTGTTCCCTCTCTCATTATGTCTCTGCTTGTGTTCCCTCTCTCATTATGTCTCTCTCCGTCAAATAAGATCTTTAAAAACAACAGAGGGGGGAATGAACCATGAGAGACTGTGCACTCTGGGAAACAAACTCAGGGCTTCAGAGGGGAGGGGGGTGGGGGAATGGGATAGACTGGTGATGGGTAGTAAGGAGGGCATGTGTTGCATGGTGCACTGGGTTATACGCAAGTAAATGAATCATGGAACACTACATCAAAAACTAGGGATGTACTGTATGGTGACTAACATAATATAATAAAAAATATTATTATTTAAAAAAAAGAAAGAAAAAAAGAATTTCATAAAAGAGGGGACCTCTTAGCTGGCTTCTGAAAGATGGATAAGCATTTGCCTCAGGGACAAAGGGAAAAGGGTGCACTATCCCACAGGAAGTATATGTGCAAAGGGTCAGTGGTGTGAAGAAGGGAGTACAAGTTCGTAGGTCTGGGGAGGTAGGAAGCAGTTTTGTGTTCCATGCCAAGCAGCTTGAACTCTATCTTGAAAGTTTCCCAAAGTGCAGCCAAGGTCCCAACTAGAAGTGAATAATTTTCAACAAGTAAGCTATTTTGAGAATGACCATAATAAGTGATAAGAAGAACTTGCATAGACTTGCATTTTGAAAGACCATCTTCCAGTTTCTAGAAAAAGGTAATCTAGTTTATTCAGATCAACTTGCCAGCTGAAAGCACAGAAAAATGATGGATAAAATGTAAAAATACAGGGGCGCCTGGGTGGCACAGCGGTTAAGCAACTGCCTTCGGCTCAGGGCGTGATCCCGGCGTTATGGGATCGAGCCCCACATCAGGCTCCTCTGCTATCAGCCTGCTTCTTCCTCTCCCACTCCCCCTGCTTGTGTTCCCTCTCTCGCTGGCTGTCTCTATCTCTGTCAAATAAATAAAAATAAAATCTTTTTAAAAAATGTAAAAATACAAACAATTTAAAAGCACTGAAGACTTGAGAAGACATGAGGAACTTCCTGGCGAATTTTTGGATGAAATCCTATAACTAGAAGTTTAGGCCAAAAATGAGACCTACAAAACCACTTGTGATTTGAGGGCCTTTCCCAGTAAAACCAGTGTCTACACTCAGGTCACCAGCAGCAGACCCAGAGAGACAGGAGTCCAGCTCAAGCCCACTGAGGGGGAGGGATCTTGGGAGACATATCTCACACTGAGCTAAGGCCATACTTTCAATGGGAGAGCAATCAGATCTCATCCTGCCCCTCTCCTCAGAACCTCTGGGAACATCACAAAGGGCTGTTTTGATAAAAGACAAAAAGGGAGAGAACAAAAAGAGGAAAAACATCTATTCTTGGGTATTCATGGCTAGAGCCAGACCTCTTACAAATGTACGTCTCATTCTACAGAGTCTGGATTACGAGCCACTGCCTCTCAAAACTTGAACTTGTTCTGAGGTGTTTTGACTGATAGCTCATCTCAGGAGGGGGCACATCCATCCTAGGCCTCAGAGAACCTCACCAATAATTTTACAAGACCAGTGACCACCAAACCGTCAAAGCTTACCAGGCACACAAGAGAACAAGACAACCTGAACATAAACAGGAACCATCCAAAATCACAGACCACAGAAAGAGACCCACACAGATTTTAGGTAATGGAATTATCAGACCCAAATTTGTTTTTCAAAAACTGACAAACATGAAAATATACGAATGGAAAAGGATACCATACAAAGTGATACAGCACATTTGGAAAAGAAATGAACTTCCAAAATAAAAGAAATACGAGAATGAAAAACATAATAACTCAACAGTTGTATTTGACTGCATATTGGATACATCAGAAAAGAAAATTAGTGAACTGAAAGAAATTTTGGACATCTTTCTGGGTCAAGTAGAATCTCATTTTCTAGGATTTTAGGGCAAAATCATTTCCTGTTCTTTCAATTGCATTATGGCAAATTTCCACTGGTTGGGCTGTTCTTTACAAAGCCTATTGGATAATTATTACCTCCATTTCCTCATAGAAGCTGTGATTCTTGAAATGTTTAACGTGGCGGTTGATTGCACACATATCTTTGCTCAGCAGCTCAAAGAATGCCGCAGTTCATTTTCCTATTAAGTAGACAAGCAGTCTTGACATTCCACCCAGAACTCTGAAAGAGTGGAAATTTGCCATCTCTGGCAGATGCAATTATCAGTAGGTGCTTGATGAATGCCTACTAGGTCGATTTGATCATTTTTCCCTTTTTGATTAAAAGCCAGCCTTCCTTTGTTGTTCCATATCACCAGCATCCTGTGTCTGGGGTGTCGCACGGTTACAGAAGTCAATGACCCTCCTCCCGGCTCCATATGGCACCTGGAAGGCTCAGGAGATTTATCTGAAGTTTCCATGAGCAAAATCACAGTAAAGACCTTTTTGTCCTTTATAAATTAAAACTAGACGACTCTTTCTTGGAGAGGGATTCAACCCTCTGAGAGCTGCCATGGAAACCTACTCACAAGAGACTTCAGCAAGTGCTCAGACATTTCCTTTCCGCCAACAGCAACACAGAATCCAGGCAAAGCAGTATTCACAATATAAAAACGTTTATTAGCAGGGGACTGCAGGTGCATCTTGCCAGGGACAGGCCCCACTTTCTTTCTCTTTGAGGATGCCCAGCTGGAGCGTCCTGGGAGAAAGACATCTGAGGGGCTTCACCACAAACCAGCTGTGAAGGCGGACCAAGGAGAACATGGGCCATGCCTGCAGGGAGTGGGAAAAAAACCTAAATTGTTTGAGAAGCCACCTGCTTCTGCCTCTCAGAGACATGGGGAGGCTCAGGTCAGATAGGGCAACCAGAGGACTCCAGGAAAAAACTCATCTCTGATTCGCCTTCTGGTAGTGGAACCTTCCATCAGTGGCTGAGATTTTGGAGTTGTTTGCCCAAAACAAAAGAAAACAATGGTCTTTCCAGTTCAGAGGGAGAAGAAATCAATACAACTAGAGGGGGTGGGAAAGTCTCTTTGAAGAGGAAAGCAAAGCTGGGGCATCTTTTATATTCTCCCAGTTGTCCAGAATCCAAACCTCCTGGCTCTATGGATAGAACATCCAGAACTGTTGGAAAAATGAACAATCGTTAGTCCAACAATTTTACATTCCAGGAAAGGCACGGAGATGTAGCCATGTGGATGAGTGATAGTTAGTGACAAAACCAGACCCAGAACCCAGGCTTCTGGACATTGCCACCCACACTGACCACTCACTGACCCTGTCTCACCCCCAGCTTCCCAGCACCCATCAGTCAGCAAGTTCTCCTGAGACTCATTTTCCCGTTCTTTCTCTTGCCGGTGCTATGACAGGTGCACAAGCCCTCATCACCCTGACCCAAAGCAAAACAAGAACAAGGTCAGGTTCTGTGTTAAGCCCCTGGCAAACATGCATTTCATCCTTATAACAAACTGTGAGGTGAGTGATAATGCCTGTCTTATCCATGAAGGATTAGAGGCTCAGAGATTGAGAGAGGTCACACAAGCTGGCAAGCAACAGCCTCAGGACTCAAACCCCACATTTGTCTCACTCCAGGTCCGCTGAGCTTCTCATTATATTGCCTCCCAAGACTATGTCTGGGGCTTCCTGCTTGGACCCTCTGTGCTTATTCTTTTTCCAGTTTAAACCTCCGGTACTCTGAAGCCAGATTAATCTTAAAACTTCCTTTTCATCATGTCACTTCCTTCCTCAAAAACCCAACACCTTATCTTGTCATTTGATAGTGTCCACCATCTAGTCCAACCAACGTGTCCAGCTTTGTCTCCCAAGACCACCCCTTGCTGTTCTGTGGATGTGTTTGGGCATGCCTCGTTTTCCTCTTCATAGTGCCTGCCCCCGCCTTTTCCTCTCCCTTAAAACACCTACATCGATTCCTTTACTTCCTCGACACTAATTGAATACCTACTAATTCCTCCACAAGATTTATTGCCAAGAGGCAGTATGCTCAGTGGGCAAAGCACAGACTAGAACAAGATACCTGATTGGAATCCTGACTCCATCAATTATTAGCTACATGACCTTGGGCAAGTTTCTCAACCTGCCTGTGCCTCAATTTCCCAAAACATAGAATGAGGATCCTTATGGCTCCTATTTTAAAGATTGTTGAGAGAGTTAAATTACTTAATACACATAAAACACTTGGAACGGTACATGGAACAGAGTAATAACTCAATAAACAGGAGCCAGCCCTAGCAGTATGTAATAGGTACCAAGCCCTGGGCTTGTTGCTGGGATACAGAAATGAATACATCAGAGTCAGCCCCTTTCCCCACTGTCCAGTAAGCAAGGTGGGTATGTCAGCCGGGAATCACAACCTAAAGCTCTAAGTGCTAGAATAGAGGCAGGTACGGAGGGCTCGAGAAGGGTGTTAGGTACTGGAGAGAGGGCAAGGTTTCAGCAAAGAAATGATGCTTCATCTCAAAAGTAAAGAAGTATCGGTTCTTCCTTGTGGCATGGGAATAAATATGGTACAATCATCCAGGGACTGCAGGGAGATCCAGTGGCTGGAACATGATGCCTATGGGCTGGAAATGAGGCTGGGAAGGTAAGCGGGAGCCAGATATCATAAAGGCCTTATGCCATCCTGAGAAGTTTATTCTCATGAATGTATGCAGAAGCATGTCTACCCCAGACCATAATGGTCTCAGGCCCTCCTCACCTGGCCTAACACGCTCATTGCATATTTTACTAATACAACAGCTATTTGCTGTCTCATAGTATTTCTAAGTACCAAGCAGCCCACACAAGCATTTCTGAGAAGCTTTACTATGCTGACCCACCCTCTTTGATGCTTCTTGTCCTAGGTTGATATGTTTTCTACCAGGTAACTCTGCCACCTTGGCTACAGCTGATTGGACCAAGGTTTAGCATCTGTCCTAAAGGCAATTACCTCTTGGTTGGCCAGTGCCCCGGGAGGGGGCCCAGAACCAAAGCTCAGCTCAGTGGTTGCATTTCATCCAGGATGCCGACTGCCCGGAGTCCTTCTCTTAGCAAGTCTGAATGCCAAACACAACAGAGAGGAAAACAGACAGAGGCAAGGGAAGCAGGAAAACTCACTTCAAAAAAAAAAAGCAATGCAGCCATGAATAAACCAAACCGCTGAGGTGGAGAGCAGAGTGAGTCAGCAACACTAGACAGTGAAAGCTTGGGCAGAAATAGATGAAATGCTGAAGCTAGAGACACCAGCCAAGGGAGCCAATAATGAGATAAGCCATGTTCTGTCCCGAGCCATGATCCACGTCCCAAATATCATTCCTGGTCCATGCCTGGTTTGGCACTGCAGTGATTAAGACAATTTTCTGCTCTTCTCCATTCCCTGAGCATCTTCAAAATAAATCCCAGAACACTCTGAGCAAGTCTCCTCCTTGCAACCTGCATGAGCCCAGCATGACAGGGACATGTCTTTCTGCTCAGCGAGATGGCATGTTCCATGACTGTGTTCTCATGGAACAGCTCGTGCATCGGCAGCAAAGCAAGAATGAGCACGACGTATCCAGACAGACTCCCAAGATTCTCATGGAAGGGGATGTAGGCAGCCTGTAGGTGAGTGGTGAGACATGAGGCAGAGTAGGAAAGGACCGGATACTCAGGGCCAACTATAGCAAGGAATTGGGGTTCTTATCCTGAGATTATAGGCCTTCCTTTAAGAGATTAGGAAAAAATTGTATGATCAGGCATGAGAATGTTGGGTAATATGTATCTTCATCCAATAAACACTTATCTCCAATGGAGATAGCTATAAAGTATTTGAGACTCAAAGGAACTCTCTGTAATAAAAATGACCAGAAAGGAAATTCAACTTTCCAGAAATAGTCACCCAGCCAAAAATGTAAAACAAAGAAATTGAGACAAATGACATATTCCAGTGCCCCGACAAAGCAAGCCCCCCAAAAGAACCCCCTCTCCATCGATTTTTTTCCTGAGACCAAACACAAAACACACAGAACACTCACACACCTATGAAAGAGACCAGAGCTGGTAGGGGCTTTTCTGAATGTGTTTGCGAAATGGGACACTCATTTCTCTGGGAAAAACAATCTCTAAAGAGTGATTTAATGGAAAAGTCATCCTCGGACTACCTGACCTACTGCAGCCTGCTCTGTTTCAGGATTGGCTGTTTCTGCTTCACATAGCCAGGCCCTGGAAGCGTTCAGAAAGACTCAGGCGGCCAGAGATGCCCCAGAGGCCCAGGACACACAGAGCTGCAATGAGAACTCGGGGTGGAATGACCTTCCGGGTCCCCTCTGGCTGCCGGGGCCCAGCCTCCATCTGCCAAAGCAGTTTCCACTGCTTCCCGCTCGCCGTCTCTTTCCCTTTCATGGATTCTTTCGATGCCCCTGTGTGTTCCCAGGAACGGTACTGATGCTGCTGCCGACACGAAGAACTGCGACTTCAGAAGGATGAGATCTCGAGCGCCCCCACCCTCCTCCTGTGTTCCCGCCCGCTGTTTGTAGAAGGGCTTCCCAAGGCGGAGAGGAAAGGCCTTCCCGCGTGGTGCCCTGCGCGCACCCCCGTGCGGTTCATCAAGGCTTTCCTGCGCAGCTCCCCCATCTGTTCACTGCCTTCTCCCCAGACTTGGCAGGGAAGCGCATGCTGGTTTTCATTCTAACTCAAAGACGGTGAGGTTTTTTATGCCTGCCCAGGAGCCTGCGCTCGTTGTGGTTCAAAGGAGCATCGTGGGCTGAAACAGAGAAAAGCAGTGAGGCCGCCAAGCTACGCAGCATAACCAGCGTCTGCGACCGTGCGGCAAGCGGCCGCTAAGCCACGGAGCTCCGTTTCCTTCTTTTCTTTACAGGTTAAACGCTGCCAAAGTTGATCCAATTCCAACCTAAACCTCTCTGTAACAAAATGGTTGTTTTCTAAGCTCCGGCTAATGGCAAACTCATTTGGAGACATATTCATTACACCTGAATGGCACTGTAACAAAAGCCCCCAAGCATGGGTACCTTGGCCTGAATTTTCCTCTTGTTCTCTATTCCCTTCTTCTGTTCCTCTTCTGTCTCAGCTCTTTCCAGTTTTTAGCCTTTGTTAAGGTCACTGTTTGGGTCTCATTTCTGCTTCCTTTTCTTCACGTCTTTTCGCCCTTTCCTGCTACCCTTAGGTTCCCTACTTTGATCCAGAAGCTTCCCTACTTTGCTACCAAGTAGTGGGTTATGGGGAAGAGGTAGGGAGCAATAGGGAAGGGTCGTGAGATACCTCTCCGAAGACTCATGGAGATGGTGAATTACTATCACATTAGCATTCAGAACTCTTTCAATCTTTTAAGAGTCAATATGGCTACACAAGAGTATACCAGCTCGAGAGCAATAAAAAAGCAGCCCAGACATGCAGGAATGGGCGTGGTTCGATCAGTGGGGCTTTGGTGCTGCTAGGAGCTGGCACTGGCACACACAGCAAGGCCTTGTTGAATATCAACAATTTCACAGAACACCAATATCAGACAAGGCCACTCTACATGTGATTGGATCAAAGCAAAAACAAGACCAGCCCATAATCATGTCTGAGTCCACACCAAAATATGAACATTATCCAAAGCACAAAAATGACCCAACACCCCCCACCCCTGCAAATGAGTGACCCCTCTTCTTTACCAATTACATCTCCTGCTTTGATTCATTTATCCCAGCTTTTAAAGAAGAGTGGTTAAGAGACCCAAGCATAGAATTACCCCCACTTCCTAGAAGTATCCAATCCTGATTTCTTGAACCCGCTTAAAAGTCATCAGACACAAGCTAAAATCCTACTATAGATTCTTCCTAACTCCTTTGAATTGAGTCTCCCCACATTTCCCCATGGTGTGTGTCTCCCTCAATACAAGCAGCGGACCCAACTTGTTCAACCCGCAAGTGTATCAGAGAGCAAGGTGCACAGTCTGGTATAGATGAATCCCTTTGTCTGCTCGAGGGTAGATTGCCACCCACCTGGAAAGCTCTCTACATGTCCCAGAATAATCCTACAGCATCCGTATGAGTGTGCTTGCACTCCTACCACAGCCCACTTTCACTCCAGAACTAGCCCTTCTTCCTCCCTATGATTAAGTTTTCAAGTTTGGTTCAGGAACTCCAGCAGGCATTATTTTCCCTTTCACTATTACTTTTAACTAACACAAGGGAGAAAGCTTAAAGCAAGCAGAAAACTTACCAACCCATCAATACTAATGTCAGGAGACAGGACCAACACCTGCCATTTGAACACACCTAGACCTGAAGATAAGCACCAGGTTTCCAGGAACCTGTCCGGCCACACACTAGGTCCAAGTTCAATGTAACAATGAGTCTCATTATAAAGCAGTTCTCTCCTGCTTTCAGACACTTGAGCGAAATAGCTGCTTCAGAAGGATACGTAATTGCCGGACACCAAATTAGCCACAAACCAAGGGTTGCTCTTAAATTATTCAAGATGTTGGAAAAATACATGCACAAAACAGATCAATCAAAGAAATCAAATACGTACCCTGCAGTTTTGAGACAATTACTTGAGAAACATTCTGCAATTGAACACCAACAATTATTTTTCTCACTGAGTGGTATCAGAAAACTTGGAAAAATTAAATATGGTATCATATCACCAACCACAGAGTAGAAGGCATCATCCCGAGCACCGGATCTCAGCAAACAGAATTACAAAGACTAATAGAATCACAGGACAAATGCAAAGCTGAGGAAATCACCATCTTTCAAATAAAACAATGATTATCTCCATGTGAGCTTATCTCTGACAGGGGCGCTGTACCTGATTCAAAGTTCCCACAGTGGCTAGAGTAGCACCTGGGAATGCCCGAGCGGAGGACTGGCTCGGCACCCCACCAACACCCCAGTTGCCCCACTTGTGGGACAGTTAAATCCAACAAACCAAAGCAACCGGGAGGTGTTGGGAGAAAATCTTGGCATGCTAAGGAGGTATTCTCTCTGTATTCATTAAAAAAATATATTAATTGGGATAACTGAGCTGTTATAACAAATAAACCTCAAATTCCCAGGGAATTCATAGAATAAAGGTTGCTTTCTCTTTTAAGGAACGTTCCAATGTGGGTGTTCCTGGACGAGTGGGTAGCTTTCTCCCCATGACAATTTCCTTCTGATGGCTCCACGCCCCTCCAGAGCACCAGTTCCCGGCCTCCCTTAGCCTCCAGAACGCCTTTTAAAACTCCCGCTNGCATTATTCTCAATGGGGAAAAGCTGGAAGCCTTTCCCTTAAGATCAGGAACACGACAAGGATGCCCACTCTCGCCACTATTATTCAACATAGTACTAGAAGTCCTTGCAACAGCAATCAGAAGACAAAAAGGGATCAAAGGTATCCAAATCGGCAAAGAAGAAGTCAAACTGTCTCTCTTTGCAGATGACATGATACTCTATATGGAAAACCCAAAGGAATCCACTCCCAAACTATTAGAAGTTATAGAACAATTCAGTAAGGTGGCAGGATACAAAATCAATGCCCAGAAATCAGTTGCATTTCTATACACGAATAACGAGACTGAAGAAAGAGAAATTAGGGAATCCATCCCATTTACAATAACACCAAAAACCATGCGTTACCTTGGAATTAACTTAACCAGAGACGTAAAGGACCTATATGCTAGAAACTATAGATCACTTTTGAAAGATATTGAGGAAGACATAAAAAGATGGAAAAATATTCCATGCTCATGGATTGGAAGAATTAACATAGTTAAAATGTCCATACTACCCAGAGCAATCTACACTTTCAATGCTATCCCGATCAAAATACCGAGGACATTTTTCAAAGAACTGGAACAAATAGTCCTTAAATTTGTATGGAACCAGAAAAGGCCCCGAATCTCCAAGGAACTGTTGAAAAGGAAAAACAAAGCTGGGGGCATCACAATGCCGGATTTCGAGCTGTACTACAAAGCTGTGATCACAAAGACAGCATGGTACTGGCACAAAAACAGACACATCGACCAATGGAACAGAATAGAGAACCCAGAAATGGACCCTCGGCTCTTTGGGCAACTAATCTTTGATAAAGCAGGAAAAAACATCCGGTGGAAAAAAGACAGTCTCTTCAATAAATGGTGCTGGGAAAATTGGACAGCTACATGCAAAAGAATGAAACTTGACCACTCTCTCACACCATACACAAAAATAAACTCCAAATGGATGAAAGACCTCAATGTGAGACAGGAATCCATCAAAATTCTAGAGGAGAACATAGGCAACAACTTCTATGACATCGGCCAGAGCAACCTTTTTCACGACACATCTCCAAAGGCAAGAGAAATAAAAGATAAAATGAACTTATGGGACTTTATCAGGATAAAGAGCTTCTGCACAGCCAAGGAAACAGTCAAAAAAACTAAGAGACAGCCCACGGAATGGGAGAATATATTTGCAAAGGACACCACAGATAAAGGACTGGTATCCAAGATCTACAAAGAACTTCTCAAACTCAATACACGAGAAACAAATAAACAAATCATAAAATGGGCAGAAGATATGAACAGACACTTTTCCAATGAAGACATACAAATGGCTAACAGACACATGAAAAAATGTTCAAAATCATTAGCCATCAGGGAAATTCAAATCAAAACCACACTGAGATACCACCTTACGCCAGTTAGAATGGCAAAGATAGACAAGGCAAGAAACAACAATTGTTGGAGAGGATGTGGAGAAAGGGGATCCCTCCTACATTGTTGGTGGGAATGCAAGTTGGTACAGCCACTCTGGAAAACAGTGTGGAGGTCCCTTAAAAAGTTAAAAATTGAACTACCCTATGACCCAGCCATTGCACTACTGGGTGTTTACCCCAAAGATACAGACGTAGTAAAGAGAAGGGCCATATGCACCCCAATGTTCATAGCTGCATTGTCCACAATAGCCAAATCATGGAAGGAGCCGAGATGCCCTTCAACAGATGACTGGATTAAGAAGCTGTGGTCCATATATACAATGGAATATTACTCAGCTATCAGAAAGAACGAATTCTCAACATTTGCTGCAACATGGACGGCACTGGAGGAGATAATGCTAAGTGAAATAAGTCAAGCAGAGAAAGACAATTATCATATGATTTCTCTCATCTATGGAACATAAGAACTAGGATGATCGGTAGGGGAAGAAAGGGATAAAGAAAAGGGGGGTAATCAGAAGGGGGAATGAAACATGAGAGACTATGGACTATGAGAAACAAACTGAAGACTTCAGAGGGGAGGGGGTGGGGGAATGGGATAGACTGGTGATGGGTAGTAAGGAGGGCACGTATTGCATGGTGCACTGGGTGTTATACGCAACTAATGAAGCATCAAACTTTACATCGGAATCTGGGGATGTACTGTATGGTGATTAACATAATATAATAAAATAAAATAAAAAAATAAAATAAAAATAAAATAAAAAAAAACAAGCTAAAAAATAAAAAAAAAAAAAACTCCCGCTGCTCCTGCCACACCCCAGACCAATTTAATTAGCATCTCTGGGGGTGGGGTCTGGGCAGTGGGAGTTTTTAAAGCTTTCCAGATGATTCCACTGAAGAGCAAAGTTGAAGCCACTTCAGGAGAGTTCCGGAGTCCTCCATGGTGAGCTGGTAGAAGGGGAGAGAGGTGGTGGTGAAGGCACACTCTGTCTCCAAAACCCAGCCTGAAATGACAGACAGGTCTCTGCCCACACTCCATCCCTAGGAACTTGCTACACAACCATGCATGTGTGCAAGGAGGGCTGGAAAATGCAATCCCTGCCTGGCTTGCCTCCTCCCAGCAACACCCCCACATCAGGAAGGGGAAAGGACATAGTTTTGGTGGCTGGCTAACCATCTTGATAGCATGGTGAGTATATGAGAGGGGCTAAGCAGAAGTAGAAGGGAAAAAGGAAAAACCAGGTGAAGGATAGGAGGAGAGAGACGAAAATAAAACCATGACAGTTCCAAAGTCGGATGTCATGCAGCCCTCCTGCTGCATTTGTCACCATTGCTCACTTGGGAATGCAAGCTCCACCCCCTATCATTTTCCTCGCCATCCCGGGCTCACCACTTGCCCCTTGGGACCAGAGTTTGGTTTTGGGTTTTGGGTTTGGTTTTGTAGTTTTCCAAAAGCAGAACCCTTCTAATCAAATCACTATTTCTGAAGCCAATATTCAGTAGAAAACACTGGGAGGCATTCTCACGTCAAGATCATATTATATGACCATCTATGACCATTTCCTCTCCCCACCAAGTAACCAGTGTTGTTTCAGAGTGTAGTAGGTACCGCCAGTCCACCTGCCTAGCCCACACTGAGAGTGAAGACCTGAAAATGTGGACAGTAAAATCGAGAACTTCAGCAGCCAAGAAGAATGCTTGGTAGAGCCCCACCAGCTGGGAGATAGAATGGCCTCTGTCCCAAAGAAGATTCATCTTCTGCTTGGCTCCAATGCGGAAGTTATTCTTTTTAACAAATCAAGCCAAGTGGGGAGCCCTTTCCCCAAGTCACAGTATAGCAGAAAACACAGGGATAGAACTCAGAGGCAGCACGACAGAGCCCAGCTGCTTAGAACAGAGCTGAGAGCAAGCCCCAGGGTGTGGGAAAGAGAGACCCTCCCCAGGTGTGGTCAGCAGGAAGCTGATGTTTTTGCTGAGCATCTTGAGGGACATCAGCCCCCTTTAAATGCCATTAATGTAGAGCTGAGCTGAAAATGAACTTGGAGCAAGGGCAGAAGGGAACAGAATTCTCTAACAAAGGCCAAACATAAGCGATCAACACTGTCATGGAGTCGTTGAGGACAGGAACAGCACAGGCCCCCTGAGAAAGGGTCAGCAGGATGGAAACATGTAAGGCAAGGTGACTGCATACGACCAGGTCTGAGATGGCTCCTGGTCACACTTTGCTAAGGGTTTCACCAGGAGGTTAGGAAGTAGAAGTGGATCTCACAATACCGATGGGTGGTGTTCACGATCATGGTATAGGATGAAGAGTAGGTTACCCCTTCAGTCATCTACATGTGTTCTGATTCCACAGTGGGAGTCCAGTCATTGCCTGCCTCCTGTCCCCTGTGTTAGCTTTAAATAGTATAGTGCAGCATAATGCCCCTCCAGGGATTAATATGAACAGATAGCTAGCCAGGACATGCCCCACCAGTCTCATTCAGTTGAGATTCCAGTATCCAGAGTGAGGTATCCAGGTAAGCAGTTTCTTCCACAGGGAACATAGCTGTCAGCATCATCCAAAACCAAAAAAAGGGGGGGGGGCAGGGGACAAAAGTAGAAAAGAGGAGGGAGGGAAGGGAGAAAAAAAAAAAACCCCTCTCAGGGGCGCCCAGGTGGCACAGCGGTTAAGCGTCTGCCTTCGGCTCAGGGCGTGATCCCAGCATTCTGGGATCGAGCCCCACGTCGGGCTCTTCTGCTGTGAGCCTGCTTCTTCCTCTCCCACTCCCCCTGCTTGTGTTCCCTCTTTCGCTAGCTGTCTCTATCTCTGTCAAATAAATAAATAAAAAATCTTTAAAAAAAAAAAAAAACCCTCTCAGTTCTGAGAGGGAATGTACAGCAGACTGAAAGTAATAGACCCGGGCTCAAAGAAAGCATAGGATCCAGTGCAGGCTCTGGTAAAAACTAATTTTTGTGACCTTGGACAAGCACCTTCTCA
The DNA here is from genome assembly GCF_002007445.2 of Ailuropoda melanoleuca. Classification (NCBI taxonomy): domain Eukaryota; kingdom Metazoa; phylum Chordata; class Mammalia; order Carnivora; family Ursidae; genus Ailuropoda; species Ailuropoda melanoleuca. The sequence continues at coordinate 65,576,567 of NC_048226.1, forward strand.
TCTCTGGGCTTTAGTGTCCTCCCGTACAATGAGGGAGTTGAACTAGCAAATTGTAAGTCCACTTCCCGCTCTGCAATACTACCATTCAATGATGAAGATGATTATGGAAAAATGAATTTACCCAAAGAAAATTGCTATCTCATACAAGAAAACTTCCTATCAATCGCTAGTTCTTTCTAAATAATTTTGTAAAAGAATTCCATTTAGAAACTATGCAGGGCTCTGCTCTCCCCCCTTCCTTTCTGCTCCTGCTTCCCTTAGCCGTTATGTTGTTCATTAAGGTTGCCATTAAATGAACAGCAGGAAAAAAAAAGAAAACGAGCTAAAATCCAATCATTTGGTTTTCCTTACTTAATAAAGAGCAAATCACAAGCAACAACATGTTAGTTGGTACCAGTGGGGACTTAGTACATCCAAGAGGAAAAGGAGGAGGAAGGAAATGTAAGCCTTGCTTTACACATGCGTGATTTGCTTCTGTCCTTGACCTGCAAGGAGAGCTCGCATATAATGACTGTCTTCCCTTGCTGTCTGCCAAGGAGACCCAGGAATGTGTGTAAGCATCAGGCTGGATGATTTCTCATGATAACTCAGATCCAATGTGTTTTCCATTAAAGTTCCAATCCTCTCATTCTTCCAAATGTGTACTCTCGTTCTATCTCTGCTCTTGCTTCACACGGCGCATAACAAGGCAGCAATGATCGGGTGAATCTATCTCACAAGTACCAAGCTCAGTCAGTCAACACAGGATTAAGCAAATAATCAAGGTCCTTGCCTTCACTTTCAGTTCAGCAAACAATAACAAGAAAACAAACCAGATGACTATAGAATGAGAGAAGCATATTCTGGTAACCTCTGAGTGCATCCATTTCCTCACTAGTAAAATAAGTATTATACAACCCGTCCTCAAAGATACCTAATGGTGCTTTGTAAGCGCATATACCTAGGTAAGGAATTACTTTACTTATTCCGTGATTTGCTGAACTCTGATCCCCTGTGGAGGAATTGTGCTGGGACCAGGAGTCTAATTAATAACAAATCAAACCACCTTGTTACAAAGCAGCCTCGTAGCGTTATGGGTTGAATTGTGTGTCCCAAAAAAAGATACAAGGCAGTTCTAATTCCCAGCACCTCAGAAGGTGACCTTATTTAGAAATAGAATCCTTGGGGCACCTGGGTGGCACAGCGGTTAAGCGTCTGCCTTCGGCTCAGGGCGTGATCCCGGCGTTATGGGATCGAGCCACATCAGGCTCCTCCCCTGTGAGCCTGCTTCTTCCTCTCCCACTCCCCCTGCTTGTGTTCCCTCTCTCGCTGGCTGTCTCTATCTCTGTCGAATAAATAAATAAAATCTTTAAAAAAAAAAAAATAGAATCCTTAAAAATGTAATTAGGGAAGAGAAGGTCATCAGGGTAGGCCGCAGTCCAGGGTGACTTCTGCCTTTGTAAAAAAAAAAAAAAAGAAAGAATTTGGACACAGACGTGCACACAGGGAGAACACCGTGTGAGGATAAAGGCAGAGATCAAGGAGGCTCCTCTAACAGCCAAGGACTGACAGCAAACCACGAGAAGCTGGCGAGAAGCCTGAAGCAGATTCTCCCGCACAGCCCCCAGGAGGAAGCAACGCTGCCCACACCTTGAGCTTGGGCTTCCAGCCTCCAGAGCTGTGAAACTACTAAAGTTCTGCTGCGTAAGGCACCCAGTCTGTGGTCCTTTGTTAGGACAGTCCTGCGAAGCTCATATACCTGGAAACCAAAACCAAGGACAGCAACGCCAAGCCTAGACTATTCTGCAGTGGGACCTCAGGTCATTCCTTGATGGGTGGGTTCTAGGGCCCGAGGCTTTCTGCTGAGTGGAAAAAGTCTGAAAATTAGGACCATTTCCATTCAAATGCTCCTCATTTTCTTTCTCCTTTTAGCATTTGCTGGAGTAGAAAAGTCGTAAAATGGATACAATGCCATTATTAACATCATTATCAACCATTCACGTACACAAATCTCGGTGAGAATTAGATTTAATGCTTCCTTACAATGAGTGCTGGTGCCGACTACACCCAGCTCATTCACTGCGACAAAACTGGTTAAGCCTATGAGTAATTTATTTTTGCTCCTATGGAAAGTTGACACTTTATTCATTAAACTACTCCCTTTAACACATTTCTAAATCATTGCTTTCCACTCTGATCGGGCCTCATTCTCATTTTTGAGTTTCAGCTGGAATGGCTTTCATAATGAATTCTTTTTTTTTTTTTTTTTTTTTTTTTTTTTACCTGACAGGAGAAGTGAAAACCTCCCGCTACTGAACATTTAAAAGGGAAATGCAGGCCCTTTTTTGTCAGGCTGTTTATCATACCTCGCAAATACTCAAATCCATTTCCTTTGGAAAAGGTTTGTCTTTCTATGACAGGCATATAAAAAGGCTTTATTACAGTTCTCTATTCATTGGAGCTGCTCTGCCTGAAGATAAAAAGGAATTCATTTTCTGGATTTTCCTTGAATGTCAGCTCCATAGTTCCCTTCCATTATCAGAGCTCTTAACCCGAGAAGAAGGGAAGGGAGGGAGAATTCAAGTTAATACACAATATTAAGCTCCATTATTGACTAACATGAATATCAAAAATCCCAAAATAAAATCTGAGTTCAAATGAAAGAGGTTCGTAAAGACAGAAATAAATCTCTATAGATATTTAATAGCGAGCAATCATTGTATTTCCTTGCAGCGTTCGACGCTGCAGGGCTCCCCAAATCTGGAAAATCACATCAGCACCATTTCCTCCGAACAGTCTGATCTGTCAGTTATGATAGACAGCAGGACTTCTGGGGCTTGGGTGTGCATGTAAATCACCTGGGGATCTGGTTAAAATGCAGATTTGCATCTAGAAGACCTGGGCTGGGGCCTGGGACTCCGCATGGCCAACAAGTTCCCCAGAGATGCAGGTGCCTTGGGTCAGGGACCACCCTTCCAGCAGCCAGGAGACAGAGCCCAAAGCAGTGTGGTCCAGGCGTGGATGTAAACGTTACTTCACTTTAACCGTCGAGCTGGATCTGTCTGAAAATCATCTCGAAATTCCGTGAGAGGCCAGGGTCCCGATTTTACACTAGCTGTACCCCAGTCCTGGGATTCCCCGCTGTCTGGGCGTGTCTGATGGGCTGGCAGAGAGTGCACGGCGGCGGATACTGACCTCAGCCAGCCCCGCGGGGCTCCTGTCTGAAGCATCTGGAGAAGGCTGCAGATGACGTCAAAGATGCTGTCTGCAGGAGGGACTCCAGGAGGCTCAGAGACCCACGCAGGGGAGAAGGGGCGTGTGCCATGACACTGGGCATAGCCTCACCTCTGCAGTGTCCGTGGTTTAGGTGCAGGAAAAAATGCAGACGGGCCCGGCGCCACGGGCATGCTAAGGTTTACGACTGGGGAGCATCGGGAGATTGTATAATGGAAGCAGTGAGCTGCTGCCCTCAAAGCCCCGATGCTGACAAGATGGTCCCAAGCGGTAACACGGCTTGTGAGCTCGCACGAGGCTGCCCCAGCGGCTCCTAGCATACCTTGGTGCAAGTTTGAACGGAAACCGAAGTCATTCCTCACACAGCTGTGGCATGAGCCAGGGCACTCGAGTTCTCCTTTCCGTGTAAACTCGGGGGGCTTGAGGAAATTTGGATTACCATTGCTTCTAGGGGCTGGGGGCTCAGGGCAATGAATGAATGATGAATCATTGCAAGTCTATGTCTGGACCAGGAAAATAACTCAAATACAAGCAGTAAGGCTTCAAACAGTAAGCCATGTTTACACCTTTTGGTCAAAGCCGTCTCTCATTTCATAAGCCACTGAGATGGCCAATCCCCATAGAAATTAAGTATTGTGAAGGGATAAAAGAAATTGGGGGAAGGAGCCATCAGTTTAATATCGGTAGCATCGTTTGAGGAGCGCTGTAAGTTCAAGTCAAGTCCAATAAAGGATCAGTGATAGAAATCAGCCCTCGTTCTATCCTGCTAAGCCAAAGACACATTCAATAAACTTCTGTCCCTGAACCTGGCCACACAGGTCCAAAGTTTGAGCATCTCTGTTGTCTTGAAATGCTGCTTTTAGCAACTTTTCTATTCCATCAGTGTCTCATCCCCCTTTGCTTGCCTGATAAAGCTGGAGACTAATATTGGTAAGTGGAACCAAGTGACATAGAAGCACCTGAAATTCCCTCCTTCTGTGTCTTGTTTCTTTATTACCGCAATCACACAAACCAAAGACACTGCCCACCCGCCTTTACCCACAGGCGGCACCCAAAGGCTTCCCACTCCATAGCACCAGAGGGCTTGGGCTTCAGGCAGTGAGACGCTCAGAGCAGCAAGAGACAGCTATGGCTTGGGAATGAGTTGTGGTGGGAGGCAGGTCAGCAAGGGTGGCACAGATGAGTGAGAGAAGTGGCACGTTTTTGCGTGATGTATACCTGCTCATAGCCCGTTATGTGAGACCTTAGGTTCGCCGTTATGAAAACAGGTCTGTGTCCCTCGCTAGTACTTTTGGTCACTCTGATGGTCACCTGTAGCAGCTCAAGCCCAGCTGATGCTTCATCACCACCACCACCCCAACTGCATCACCCTAATTGTGACCTGGGCCTCAGTTCCTCTTCTGTAAAATGGGAATAGAACAGAACCAACCTCACAGGGTTGTCAAGAAAGTAAATGCATAAAGCATGGAAGAGACTTAGCGCAGTTCCTGGCATATAGTAGGTGCTCAATAAATGCTGCTATTGCAGTTTGTGCCCTGCCTTCTACTGCTAGGAGACAAGGTAGTGTCCTGGTTAGAGGCACAGCCCAAGGCCTGGATGCATAATCCCATCTCCACTACTAACCATTGGCAAGTTTTTTAACTGCTCTTTTTCTCAGTTTTCTTACCTGTAAAATGGGGATGATTACAACAGTGACTACCCCACAGGGTTGATCAAAGACTAAGTGGGATAATGCTGGAAAGCACTTAGCTCTCAGGACCCAACGACACACAGTGAGTGTTCAATGCATTTGGGTGCACTTTTACTATCCCATTCTTACGGTGACCTGACACCATTATGGAGAAAGTGGCTTCGCTTTGAGCTTTGTGCAGGTGTTACAAAGCATCACACTGACACAAGCAGCTCGGTACAAGTCTCTCCTGCGCTGGCGCCATTCCCCGGGTCATGTGATTTCAAAGGATACTACTTATTAGTCCCAATCCCAATGGGGATAAAAAGTAAAGTCACTTTCTCCAACTGTACTTTTTAGCTCATGCTCTTCCCCAGACGGAGAGCTGCTGTCAAGGGAGGAGATGCAATTTTCTGAAGTCTCGATGAAATCTTCATTTAAGCCTTATACACACTGTGAAACATTTCTGAGGATTTGGATTTTCCCCACCTGCCAGCTCCCTCACAGCTTGTCTAAGGAATAAAGACATACACGTAGGTAAATAAAAGAATTTTCATAAAAAGATTCTGCCTCTTGCTTTTTGATATAAACAAAATTACTTTCCAGAATCCTCTAACAGACTGTACACAAGCCTTCTTTGAGATTCCCTTTCAGTTTGGCCTTGCCTGCTCCCTGAAGCCTTGGGGGAGCAGGGAGTAGGAGGGCTCCTTGAAAGTAGATCATTCTCTGAGAAAGCTGAATCCAATAAACACAGGCCAACAGCACAGAACCTCAAATCTTGTCTGAGAAGCTTGCCTACTACAAGTTTTCAGCAGTTGCAAAACTTTTTGAGTAGAAGAAGACCGAACACAAATGGCAGTCAAGGCTGGCTTGAGGCCATGTTTGCCTCTGAGACCCTCTGCTCTTCTCCCACCCCTCTGCCAACACCTCCTAGGGGGCATCTTCCCCCAGCACACTCCGGCCCCCAGGATATGCCTACACTACCTATTCCTAGTACCTTCCAAATGCCCAGGATGCCTGGTAGGGAACATCTCCCCGACCCTAGACTTGTGCCTCTTCCCTCCCTTTATCAAAGTTTACCCCTGCCAACTCCTACCTCATCAGACCCCTGCTCTCTTTTGTCAAAAATCAGTCAGAACCTAGCTGATATTAAAGCAGTAAAGGCAATTACTTAATGTGGTATGATTTAAAGCATACCACCTAGAATGTTCTCTGTCCCCCACACCAAAATTTTCCCCCATACAGCCCCCACAGCACCTGATACACCATCATTGGGGGTTTTGCTTCTTTGGGTTCAATCTTTACTGTTTCTATGAGTCTTCTGTGAATAACAATAGCACTATGCCTAGAAAAACAGTGCAAGTCAAAGCCAGGAATAGCCGGGCTTATAGAGAAGGGGCTAAAGACAAGGAAGTTGTAACAGAAAAGTAGTGGGAGAGAAATAGGTCTAGAATAGGGGATTCTTTTCTTTAAGAAGAACAGAGGGGCGCATCCAGGTGGCTCAATCCATTAAGCGTCTGACTCTTGATTTGCGCTCAGGTCCTGATCTCAGGGTCATGATCTCTGGGTTGGAAGATTAAGCCCCGCCTGGAGCCGCTGAGTCAAGCTCTCTGCCCGCTCAGCAGGGAGTCTGCTTGAGATTCTTTCCCTCTCCCCCTACCCCCGCTCATTCTCATGCACTCTCTCTCTCTCTCAAGTAAATAAATAAATCTGTTTTTAAAATAATATAAATAAATAAATAAATGGAGCAGAGCTGTTCCTCCTGCAAACAAGGGATGATATGACGGCCCTGGTTTATAGAGAAAGGAAAGGTGGAAAGGATTAGGAATAAATCTCATCATTGCACGCTCCTGCTCGGCTCCCGCAGGGGTGGACCTTAGCGGAATAACAATTGGATAAACTAGTCCTCATTTCGGTGTGTTTTCTGGCTACTGTGTTTGCTCCCACCGTCTGGCTTCCTGTCAGTTTCCCTTCTCTTGCTCCACCCAGGGAACTTCTCCCTAACACCAATCAGAATGTGCACTTTACTCTGCAAATACTATCACTACGGGAATCTACAGCCACAAAGCAGCAAGGGACAGGGACCCGTGGAGAGGTGGGGACCCTTCAACAGGCCTCTCAACTGACTACATTGTTGCGACAGCTTGTTTCATTTCCTGCAAGGCCGGTTTGGTTGGTTTTATTCTATTTGGGTCCCTTCGTTCATTCATCAAATACGTGTTGAGTACCCGCTCTGTGCCAGGCTCTGGAGATCCAAGAAAGAAAGTCACTATCCTGACTACAAGGACTCCATGTACTGGTAACCCAACACTCCAAAAACCCTGATTTCATAGTGTTTGCCAAATTCTGTGATACGTAAAAATATTGTCACTATAGTCAGTAGCAGGTTACCCACAGTAAACAACTGGCCCCCAGCTCTGCTGAACGTGTAAGCCAACTCTCCCCATTTGATACCAGTGGGTCCAGTACAACCACTGGGCCTCACGGGTGAGCAAGGGAGACGAGTCAGCCATCAGAACACACAGTCAGCCACAGGGTGCAATGGAGCCACAAAGGGAAGAGACAAATCCTACCTGCAGAGGGTCAAGGGAAACAGAAAGGAAAGATCATGAACATTGGTCACCGAAAGAGAGAGTTTAATTTTTTCAATGCCCCGCTAGACTGTAAGCACAGACAGCTTTTTTTTTTTTTTTTACTCTATCTTTCTTGTAACGTCTTTGAGTGGACTTTTCAGGACAGAACACTTGTACACATTACAACTACTAACTGAGATTTTGAAGCTAAAGGGAATTCAAATAAGTAGCTAGCTTGCCCCTTTTTCCTGGTGACTGTACGAGTGGTGTCCAGATTTTACAAAAGGAAACCTTGCCATTGCTAAGTGCACCCTGAAAACACATTTTATTATTTTGACTTCGGTTTTAATTAACTGTACATATGGCTGCTTGCTCATTAGGGTCATATGGCCCAGCTGGGGATGGAGCTTCCTGGCATCTGGGCTGCGTTAGCGTGTGCCTTTGGGATTTGGGTTTCTGACAAGAGGTTGTGAAGGAGAAATTCGGGAAAGGTTACAAACTCAGGTGCCAAAAGCAACTGGATTTGCTCCTTCAAAGTGAGAGCGAAAGAACAAAGTACCGTAGAAAAATGGTCCAAGGTAACAAATCAGATTTGCTGTGAAGCAGAGCTTGATCAAGGACCAGTCAAGCTCGCTGGAGTGCTGGATGGGAGCGAAAGCATCTGCTGGTTTTAAGACTTGGCAATTTCCAAAATAAGAACTCAATGACATACCACTAAATCCAACAGCAGAGAGTGCCCAGTGACCTGGAAAGCACCACTCCACAGAGATGCAAGTTTTGTTTGTGTTACTGCTAACTCTCATTTTTTAAATGCAAGACCCAAAAAACACTTAGTGGAAAACAGGTTTGTAACCCTAGTAGGCCACATGGCTTGCTGCTTTCCAAAGAGCCTTCCTTTCTGGAAAGTGTAGGTTTCCAAGTATTTATTTAAAATTGTCTACTGAAGTTGTGTCTACCAAGCTAAAAACAACTAGTCTGTTTGATTATTTAGTTGAGGGAAAAATCCATCAATCCGTTATTGATATTTTGTCTATAAACAAATTGTTGATTCGCTAAATTTTCAGCTCACTGCTAAGGCATCTGGAATGAAGGCATCGCTCCAGAATGTACATAAGAAATGGGAAAATATTTTAAAGTAATTCACAAAAGCCTCTAGCATCCTAAAACACCGATTAGAAAAGGCCAATCAAGTTCTCTTTGATTCCTTTATGGAAAACGAAGAATTCTTTACCAGTGGCTACTAACCTCAGCCCTTTCCTTTCAGTAAAAATCTTCATATGAGCTCTCTTAAATTCCAATTTCCTACAACATAAATACATCATCAGGTTGTTCCAGGGGCCCCACAGACATTTTCTTAGGAGCAAAAGCACCGTGGTAACAAACATCTCATTTACAATATGTTTGAGCATAAAAAGTCACTAGCGTGGAGACCCCCCTAAAACACCAAAAATTTCCCTGAATTCATGTATATTAGCATGTACTCTACTAAGCAGCAACATTGACAATACATAGTGAATCATATGTATTACTTGCATTCTAATTACTTCCAAAAGTATTTGAAATGGTTTAGACAACAGACACAGACATACTTTTCAATCATTAAAATAAGGATAAAATATCAAAATCATGTACTTGAGAGGAGGAAGATTGTTATACCAGAAACCAAGGCTAGGGTGAGTTACTATAATTGAGTCCTAAATTTTGCTTGATTTTTCTAGTGGCAACAAGGAAATTTGGTGAATTATGTAATTCTCACTCATTAAAAGAGAAATAAAGTTTTTTTCCTTGGCATTGAAATCTAAGAGACAATTATTACATGAATGTTTATACAAAGCACATAAAATACGGGACTTTTCAAATGATTTTTAAGATCCAAATACATTCTTCATGTGAATGTTTCTTGTATGTAACCTCAAGGGTATGATATTAAACCATAATTTTAGGCAGGCATATCTCTAGAGAAGTAAACTAATGTAGTCCAGGTATGTGATTTTTCTTATTCTGTCATTTGATGCAGAGATAGAGCCTGGAAAAATCTAGAACATTCTATGATTAGAAATTCTGTTAGGTCACTTTTATCAAATATAAAATACCATGGCTGTGCTTTTGAAAGGCAACTCAGGACTGAGCTCTCTTGAGGGTATCTATAGTTCTATTGGTGCCAGAAATCAGACCCATATGCTTTCAGTAATAGAAGTGCAGGGAGCAAAATGCTGTTTGTATGAAATTCAAAGAGCAGTGCAATGGATCTCAATCATGGTACCTGCCCTGCCTATGGCTGCTGTAGGCACCTTTGCTGAAGGGGTTATAGTTATATCACACATAACCTGGCCAAAGCAAACTGCACTAGGGGCAGTCACTTGACTTAAAGGCCAAGAAGCCACATGCTGATTAGAAACTTATGACATGGCTTGGCTTGAACACATGAACTTGCTCATTCTTAGTCTCTCCCTTCATCATTTAAGCCAAGAAATTCTGAGATTAGGGCAGTTAACTGTAGAAACAGTAGTTTATTTATTTATTTTTTAAAAGATTTTATTTATTTATTTATTTATTTATTTATTTATTTATTTATTTAACACAGAGAGAGACAGCCAGCAAGAGAGGGAACACAAGCAGGGGGAGTGGGAGAGGAAGAAGCAGGCTCCCAGGGGAGAAGCCTGATATGGGGCTCGATCCCAGGACTCTGGGATCACGCCCTGAGCCGAAGGCAGACGCCCAACGACTGAGCCACCCAGGCGCCCCTAGAAACAGTAGTTTAAAGCATATAACATAAATAGAAGCCAGGATTCATGTTGCTCTGTGTATAAAACAAAGATGAAAAAGAGAAATCTCAAGGAAGCAGTAGATATGAGGAAGAGAAGTGCAAGTATATGGAGATAAAGATGAGAAAACTGAGCAGAGAGAGGTTAAAGGTGCAAATCTGCAGAGGCGGCCGAGGCACGTCAGTGTCAAATCTCTCGAGTTCAGACCATCCCACCTATTTCTGGTCCATGGGCTCTGTCTTTTCCAGCCAGGCCTTCAGTTTTTCTAGGTTTCCTGTGTGCGTGCAGCTTTATCAAATAAATGGTGAATTACTGGAGGTAATATTCTAAGCCACTCTTTCTGCCCCCAAGAGGATAAATTAAAGCATATTGCTTCATCTGTGGAAAGCACCGTGGACCTCTGCCGCAGGTCGGTAGCGGGAACTCAATGGGCCAGAGGCGAATTGTCCTCGAGCAGCCTCTTCCTAGTGGTCTGGACAACTTGAAGTCAGCTGAAGCCCCCGAGCTCTCACCGGAAAGCGCAAAATAAACAACTTTGACCTGAAAGAAATATTTAAGAACAAATATTACCAGGGTTCTTTCCTGGGAGGGGAGGAGGGGGCTGCTTGTACACCTCCCTTGGGTACAAATCTGATTTAAGCGGCGCGGCTCCCTGGCCAGGGCCAGCTGGGATCATGAGCTGCAGATGGGTGGGTCCTAGACTTACTGTAGCTTAGTCCTTCTAAATACTGAAAACTGTCCATCCGAAGCAGCAATTTTGATTTGGAAGAACTAACAGAAGCTAAAAAGAAAAAGAGAAAGGTGATTAAAGACATTTTCTGGGAACAGGCAGCCTGGGTGTGAATCCTGGCTCCCAGAAAATCTGCCAGACGGTGGAACTTTCAAGTTTGTGCCTTTGTTTCCTCATTTGTAAAATGGGGTCATTAGAGGACCTTCCTCATGGTGTGGTTATGAATTTTAAATGAAATGACCCAAGGAGCTCACTGAGCCCGGGGCCTGACATATAGACCCTCTATGGATGGGGGGGGGGGGCCTTGTTACTGTCCCTCTTCTGGGAGCCTTGTTTCTGATATTCCGGTCGCCTTACTCTGATATACTTAGAAGTCACCTTTGTGAAAGCACCAAACGAGCAGAATCGTAAGGCAGAACATACTTAGGGAAGGGGGACGCTATTGACACGGGGACAGGAGGCTCTTCGCGGATTAAAGGCATGGTTGTGGAAACTAAAGTTCAAGAGGTTGGTTAAGGATGAGAAGCCCATCTTATGATTGTAAAGATTCAAATGTCCATTCAAATATCTTGCATACCGTAGGAAAATGCCTATTTTAAAAATACGAGCGAAGACAGTAACAAAACCATTTTAAAACCACCTTCTGCTCTTTTATTTCTTTCATAGTCACTACAAGTGGGGCTAGTTTCTTGTAAGCTTGCCTCCATGGAACTTCTTTAACTCTCCAAATAAAGTCTCCAGTCCCAGCGCCCGGCGCCGACACCTTCGGTGACCCACCCCAATCCCTTATCCACCGGCTTCTGACCTCAGCTTCCTGGACCTCTGGGCCAGCACACGTTCTATAGAACCAAAGGGCCACCCTGCCCCACATGGCAGAGCGGAAGTGCCAGGAAGAAGTACCCTTGGGAGCAGCCTTCCACCAAAGCCGCTTGAGAGTCAGTGTATTAATACCCCCAGCGTTCTCATTCCCCAGAGAGATAGCTCAGAGGCCAGTGGTTTCCCCCACTTCTCAGATTCCCTACAGAATTAAGCCCCAGTTGCCCACAGTGGTGGCAGAGCTCATAACACATCCTGATTGCTTACTGGCTATCTTGTCTCCTCGCCATCACCTTTCCACCTCCCCTCCCCATTCTCCCACTGAGGTACCCCCGCACCTCCCCAGTCAACTGCTTGCCCTTGAATCCTTGTCTCGAGGTCTGTCTCTGGGGGAACCTAAACGAAGACAGCATCTCTGCAGCAATCTCTTCCTTATGAAGCAATCTGAAGTGTCCAAGAGAGCACTTAACCCGCTTTCCGCATCGATTTGTTTTTTCCTTCTTCCCCGTGGATTTGCCGTACTCCAGAGACGATGTCTGTGAAGGACCCCCAGCCTAAGAACAGGGAAGCCTCCAGTGGGTGGGTGATGAAAACAGCTACGCCGCTCTGCAAGAGGCAGCCTTACTTTCTCGTGAGGACGGCCTGGGGGAGACAGACACAGAGCGCAGTGGCTGCAGTCCGTCTTCTCTCTCCAGTACAAACGGGCCAGATCGCCTCTGCCCCAGGAGCAGTGTCCCGGGATGAGGACTGCCAGGCAGTTAGGTCCTTGCTCTTCCCAAATTTCAGCATGAACACAGAAGTTTTATTTTTAACTGTGAGGGAAGGCGTTGCCATGGTAACATAATGAACTCCAAGAGCAATTTGATTGATTGATGATGTTGTGGGGAAGGAGGATTGACATGAAAGACAGTGGGGGAAAAAAATCATCCAGCTTTATCACCCTGGGTTGAGTTTATAGATCTCAGTTATTAGATACTAATAGTATATGATATCTGTTTATCCCCATGCAAAAGGAAGCACAGATATTTTTCTACTCTGGTCCCTAAAGCAAAATGATAAAGAAAGAAACTAGTGAATTGACCATCAGAGAAGTGAGCTGGTCTCATTAATTTGAGAGACTGGTGATAAATGCAGCTGAAAGAAGATAGCATTTGCCAAGAAGCCTAGGCAGAGCAGAGCATCCAGCCCCCCCCCCGCCCCCGGCCAGCAGGCACCGAGGGGAACATTCTGCTACTCCCTGCCCCTAACACATTTCACTTTCCACCATCCTCTTCTTTCAATTCATCTTCTCTTAGTGGTGGGGATAACACATTTGAAATAATCCTGTAGGTATTTTCCCTCCTAAAAAATTCAACGTCTTTCCTTATAGCCCAGACACTGTCCTTGGCCCAGGGAAGGACAGGGAGAATGCCAGCAGAGAAGAGGGAGGATGTGACCCAGGAGCAATTCCCATCAGACAGGAAAGGGGTGTGGAAAGGCTTTCTGGTAGTGCAGGGAGAAAATTCTAGAGCACAATTCTCAAAATGATCTGAATGTTCCTGTGGGTCCTCAAGATCCTTCCAGGGGGCTGTAAGATCAAAGCTATTTTCATGGGGGCGCCTGGGTGGTTGTTTCTGACTATGGGTTTCAGCTCAGGTCATGATCTCAGGGTCATGAGATCGAGCCCCACATTGGGTTCCATGTTCAACGTGGAGTCTGCTTGAGATTCTCTCTCTCCCTCTCCCTCTTTGCCCCTCCCTTTGCTCACACTTGCTCTCTCTCTCTAAAATAAATAACTTTTTTTACAAAAAAGCTATTTTCATGATCCTGCTAAGACACAGTTTGCCTTTTCACTCTTACTCTGTCATGAAAGTACAGTGGAATTTTCTAGAGGCTGCATAGCATACAAATCACAATAGTTTGAATGCCAAAGTATATACCTTCTATTAGACATATGCTTACATACACGTGTCCTCTATGAAACCAGATGTTGAAGAAATTTGAAAAAAAAAAGTAAAACTCCCTTTCTTACTAATTCTTCTGGAAAATATGGTTATCCTTCATTTTTAAATGTTATTTGTATTAATCTGCAATTTATTGTTTATTGTTATTTTAAAATGGATTAATAAAATTTTTAATTCTATTTTAATTTCTAATACAATAAATATCACTAGATACAGATCTTCCTCAGCTTACAATATGCTTCTGTCCCAATAAGCCCATTGAAAGTTGAAAATAGTATAAGTCGAAAATACATTTAATACCCCTAACCTACTGAACATGACAGCCTGAGAAGAGAACAGAGGAGGGAAACATCTTGAGAAGCTGAAAGAAACCCTCCGGGAAGATTGTACTCTAAGTCAACTATGTGTTTACTCACAAAGGACTATTTTAAGCTGGAGAGTACCAAGTCATTAGAATTAGGCAAACTTATTTTTTTCAGATCAACTGAAATTGTTCCTAGCAACATGAGATCAACCTGGGGGGTGAGGGGAGGTTAATGCTGTTTTTCTTTTTCCCTAGTCCTCTCCTACTAAAAACAAGCAAACATAAAAAACCTTTCTCTTTGTTTATGTTTTCCTTCCACTTTCTCTTTCTCCATCCCTCCCCTGCTCATCTGTCTGCCTCTCATCTCCCTCTTCTATCATTCTTTTTCCTTGCTCTCTGCCCTGGCTGAGTTTCTGGTAACCTAAACCCGCTGACCCAGCAGTACTGAAAGCTGTTTCCAAGAGTCGCCCCTCACCGTGGGCACACTAGAGTTCCCCAGGAACTTTGCCCAGAGTTCATTGCACCCTCACAATAACCCTACAATGTGGATTTATGCTTGCCAGTTTACTGCTGCTCGGAGTAATTAGGAAGTTTGTCCAGGATCATACAACTGGGTATGTGTCAAGGCCAGGATTCGAATTGATGTGGTGCGCCTTGGACTCATTTGTCCATGGCGTAGTTATGGGTCACCAGAGACCTCCCTGGTGATCCCTCACACAACCTCCTTAATTCCTGTGATGCTCCCTCCAATCGACCACTTATTACCACCCTTCAGCAGTCCACTTCAAAGAGCCTGTCATCTAGGGTCCTGACACCCTCCAGGTTACCCGCTTAAGCAGAGTGTCTCCAAAATCTCTCCAGGCTGTGGGCTCCACAGGAACTGCTGGAAATACCCATCCTTCACCCCTACAAACTGACAGTGCAGGCCACTCCCTTGACTGCCACTTTTCTTTGCTCTGTCATCAGATCAGCTGGCCACCAGAGTCTTCCAGCCCTTAGGTTTTTCTCTGTGGGTCCAGCACCAGCATTTGAACCCCACAATCTCCAGAGCTGTCATGCCCCCACCAAGTCTTCCCTTCTACAAAGGCAATATCATCAATGGCTTTAACAATTCTTATAAGATGTGCTTTCAAGATTGTATCAGTGAGCTATTGGTGTGTAACAAACCAAAACCTACTGGTTTAAGAAACAGGCATTTACTATAGTTCATAAGTCTACAGGTCAGCTAGGTTACTCTACTTATCTGGGCTAGGCTTAGCTGATGTCAGCTGAGCTCATATATGTTTCTGCAGCCGAATGTCAGGTGGTCTAAGATATTCTCCTCTCTGGTATGGCCGTTGGCTGCCTGGGATGACAGGCATGACTAGGCCATGCGTTTCTGAGTGTTGAGCAGACTAGCCTGAGTTTGTTCACGTGGCAGAGGCAAGATTCTAAGAGAAAGTGTGAAAATGTCCAAGATCTCCTGAAGTCTGGGCTCAGTTCCACCAGCATTTCTGCAATGTTCTATATAGGCCAAAGCCATTCACAAAGCTTGATTCAAGGCATGGAGAAATAGACTTCACTTCCCGATGGGAGGAGCTGCACGGTCAAATTGCAAAATGTATGGAAACAGGGAAGAGGTTGAAAGAGATTGGGAACATTTTTGTAATTAACCTACCACACAGGCAATTTTCTACCCCGGTCTTCACAACAAGCTCTAGCTCATATGGAGCTCAGTACTATTTCTATTACCCTAGATTAAGATTATGTAAGGGAAGCCACAAAGAAAAGTTTTGACTAACACTGATATTACTGTTGACGAGCTTCCTTGTCCCTTTGCTCCTAGTGCTGCTAAATCACCTGAACTCATGCAGCAGATTAGCTCAGACCCTTGCATGTATAAGAAAGGAAAAACAAACTTTTTTTCCTCTACCCTCTTAGATTCAGTAGCTAGGGACCGCGAATTAACAAAGGGCAGATTAATAGGAGAAAAGGAATACATATTTTTTAATGCTGATTTTTTAATTTTACATGCATGGGGGGGTGAGTTCATAGAAAAAAGTGAATATCCCCAAAAAGTAATTAGACACGGAAGCTTATATACACTTTAAACAAAGGGTGATAAATTGCAGAAAAGTGACTAGACAAAGGGCTCCTAGGAGTGGCAAATTGTGGAAAGGTAAATAAATATATAGGAAACTAGTAACAGAGAAAAGTTTTTTTAGCAAAGTTTGTTATGAAGACTTGAGTTGTTGCCCTCTCCTGAGAATTTGCTAGAGTGATTAAAAATAATTCTCCTCTTCCCAGTACAGGAGAGGGGGACTTTTTTTTTTTTTTTTTACAAATGGAACTTTATGTTACCTTTACAAAAGGGAAATGTATGTCCTGCTTTTAGACAGAAATGGGAAGGGCAGAGAGTTCCTCCTGAGTCTGAGGTTTCTTAATTGCTTTCAGCTCTCAATATTCTTTATGCCAAAGTGGCATGTCCCAGGCTGGAATATTCTGATCCCCTTCACATATACCCCTGCTAAATTTCATCTTGTCAGTTTAAGCTCATTTCTTCGTCCCCTGGAATCCTTCCTCTATCTTGGTCATGAAGCCTGAGAATGTAGTCCAGGGTGTTTCCTGCCAGAAAGTCCAGAAGATGTGGGTCAAAACTACATGAGGTGATGGGTGTTACTGTATTGTGGTAAAATCTTTCATAGGTTGCTAACAGCCAAATGTGAGCTTCATTGAGTGTATGGACTCCCGGGAAGCCGCAGCCACAAGGGAGTGAGTCCCCGCTCACTGGCAGGCTCCTCCCTGCAGATGTCCACCAGGTGGCAGAAGAGAGCGACAACGAGGCCCGGACAAAACTGAAACTGCGGGGCAGTTCTGCAGACAGACCTGCTACAGCTCTGACTCCCAAAACCATGATAAGGTTTCACATACATTTCATATATAGCCCCAAATTAAAGAAATAATTAAGTGAGTGGCGCGCCTGGGTGGCTCAGTCGGTTGTCTGCCTTCGACTAGAGTCATGATCTCTGGGTCTTAGGATGGAGCCCTGCACCCCTGTCCAGCTCCCTGCTCGGCAGGGAGCCTGCTTCTCCCTCTCCTTCTGCCTCTCCCCCCACTCGTGCTCTCTCTCTCTCTCTCTCAAATAAGTAAATAAAATCTTTTAAAAATAAAAATTTAAAAAAATTTAGTGAGGGGCACCTGGGTGGCACAGCGGTTAAGCGTCTGCCGTCAGCTCAGGGCGTGATCCCATCGTTATGGGATCGAGCCCCACATCAGGCTCCTCCCCTGTGAGCCTGCTTCTTCCTCTCCCACTCCCCCTGCTTGTGTTCCCTCTCTCGCTGGCTGTCTCTTATCTCTGTCGAATAAATAAATTTAAAAAAAAATTTAGTGAGATGTGGGGGAAATCCAATATAGAACACAAAAAGCGAAAAATGGACCTCACTTGTGTTACAAATATATAACCACATGGCAAGGGGTGGGGCAGAAGAAAACTAACCAGAGTAACTTTGAAAGCCAATATCTTGACTGGACACCGTAAGGCAAAAGAGAAAAGGAATGATACCAACATGCTGCTATATGGTTGTCAAATGTGCTTCTCACAAAGGTATGAGTTAGAGGTTCTGAACCACTTTATGGGTGTACTAGCAGTAACTAACTATACCAAAGGTCAAGAAAGCTAGGTTTCTTACTGTGACAGAAAGTTACAAAGAGAAAGGCTAAAATGAACGCTCTGGTGTTGGATTAGGAATCAGAGCTATCAGGATAAACTCACAGTTTTTAACGTCTATAGGGATGGTTACAGAAAGAAATGTATGGGGATGTGTGCTACAATACAGACCTGTTTTTTAAAGCTCTGTCGGCTGGAGGCGGGGGTGGTGGGGGGGCGAGAAACAATGACACTCAGTAGCAAGGAGCTCACCTAGTGCCCAGATGTTTATTTTGAATTACCATTTTCCTATGAAAGGAATTTGGGTTCCTTAGAAATGTGAGTCTCGGACTTGGTCAGGAAAAGTACACAAGATCAATATCTTGTGGCAGGAGGATAATGGCAATTGCTCAAAAAAGCATGGGAACTTGTCAAAAGAGCACAAGAGCTGGCCTAAAGGAGTCCCTGATAGCTAAAGATGGAACAATTTCAGCAACAAAACAATGACAGGATGAGGTTTTAATCAGTAGAATAAAATAAATACCGTGTGTCCAGACTTATCTAAATAAATAATCAAATAAATAAATAAATGGGAAGTAGGGACGACTCTTCCCCTACAAAATAGAATTCCATGAAAGTTGAGAAGGAAATGAAAAAAATCCCTACTCAGTAAAAAATACAGTAAAAACTGCTGCACCCATGATCCATTTACAGATGCTAAAATTACTGGGTGAAATTTGAAGGGAACAGGGATATTTTCATAATCTTGAAATATCTACCCAAGACGTTTATGAACTGCAAAGGGAAAGACAGTTTTAGATTGAAAAAGCTCATCAGACACCACCTTAAAGTGGTCAAGGTTAACATCACCAGTAGCACGATTTACTGACATTACAAACCTCTTAATATGACACACAGAGGACGCAATATCATTTTTTGGAAATTTTGACAAGAATGCACAACCTCATCCCTTTTTTTTAAGATTTTATTTATGTGAGAGAGGGAGAGAGAGAGAGCATGAGTGGGGGAAGGATCAGAGGGAGAGGGACAAGCAGACTCCAGGCAGAGCACAGAGCCCAACACAGGGTTCAATCTCACAACCCTGAGATCATGACCTGAGCCGAAACCAAGAGTCAGACGCCCAAACAACTCAGCCACACAGGTGTCCCACAACCTAATTCTAATTGTGAGAAATCATCAGGCAAGCCAAAGAAGGAACAGTCTACAAGATGACAGACCAAGAGACAAAGCTCTGAAATACAAGGGCAGTCTGAGGAACCATCATGGTTTATAGGAGGTGAAGAAAAAATAACCACAAAATGCAAAGTGGGATTCTAATTAGAATCCAGTATCAGAGAAAGGACATTAGTAGGAAAAGTAGTGAAATTCTGATAGGCTCTAATAAGATCTTTGAAACAAAACATTTTTTAAAAACAGAATCCAAGGAAAAATAAGTGCAAAATATTTGAACACTCACTCAAGTGAACTCATGAAAAGATGTTCCACATTATTCACCATTAAGGAAATGCAAATTAAAACCACAATGAAATATACACCTATTAGAGTAGCTAAAATCAAAAAGTGAACACTACCAAGTTCTAGTGAGGATGGAGGGGAACTGGACCTCTCTTACGTTGCAGGTGGGGATACACAATGGTAATCAGGGGCGCCTGGGTGGCTCAGTCAGTGGAGCATCCAGCTGTTGGTCTCAGCTCAGGTCTTGATCTCAGGGTCGTGGGTTTGAGCCTTGCATCAAGCCCCACATTGGGCTCCATGCTGGGCATGGAGCCAACTTTTAAAAAAATAATAAAAAAGGTAATCATTTTGGAAAACAGTGGCAGTGTCTTATAAAGTTGAGTATACACTTACCATATGACCTAGGGATCCCACTCGTAGGTATTTACCAAAGAAAAATGTATGTTTATACAAAAACCTATTTGCAAATGTTTATAATAATCTTAATTGCACTAGCCCCGAATTAAAAGCAAACATAGTGTCCTTCAGGTAGTGAAAGGATAAACGAACTGTGGCACATGCACATCCCTGAGTTTCTGGGAATGGTTGTGAGGATTTTTCAAAACTGACAGGAATCAATTACGTACACACCTAGACCTTAGAGGATGAGAAAACACACATCTTGACTCTTCCCATGGAGTCACCTTTTTGGGCCCTTTGGGGTCCATTTTGAATGGGTTCCCAGAAGTCTCTCCTCTCTTGACCACCCTTCTGCCCCATCCCTGCCTCCACATCTAGACTCCTCTCTTCCAACACCTGCAAGGTCAAGGCCAGAGAGACCTTCTTCTCTGGTTTCACAAAGGATAGTCAGGTGTCTTCAAGGTCCCCTGTGGGACTGGGAGTGGGCTTCTCAGTTCCCTCAGAATAGAGCATCCAGAAGCTAAGCCAGCAATGTTGTCATAGCATAACTTTCTGTATTCAATTAGACATTTATTGAGTACTCACTGTGTGCCAAACATTGGGGAAACAAAAACAAATTTAATAAAAACATTATATCTGTTAAAACAGACAAGATTCCTGTTCTAATAACGTTTAAAAAGAAAAAATTGACAGGAATCATTATTCTCTACCTTGAGGGCCTGAGAGGAAGGAGACAAATTGAGGGGTTGCTTGCTCTTTCTTCAAATCCAATGCTTGCTTATCTCCTTAGGACTCTTAATTTTTATTTTTGAGATTTCCAAAGTTCTTTCCAATTTTTAATTTTCTTTAAATAACCTGTAGAAGACTCTCGCAAATTATAAACCATATCAAACATGTCTGAGTTAAGAATTTCTCTAATTTCTGGAAGGTATGAATAACTTTTAATGGTGACACCTCCAAGTTGGTAGGTTTGGAAGGTGTGAGGTATAAAGAAGATTCAGTTTTCACTAAACACCCTGATATAACTTGATTTTTACCATGTGCATATACTATTTTCAGAGTATGAATAATATTAAAAATTATTTTTAAGTTTTCTTCTTTTTGTGGCCTCAGGACAGGAAAAGCTCTCATTAGCACTTTCTCCTAAACTAATAATTCGTGAATCAAATCTCTCCAAAATGCCTGACTTTTAAAGACTTGGGGATGGAACAGAAATTACATTTCTAGAAAGTTATCCTGCAAACGTAGTACAGTATCTCAATTTGGAATATGGGCAGTGGTCAGACCTGAGTTTAAACCCAGCTCTGCCACATTCTACCTACGTGACCCTGAGCAAGTGACTGACCCCCAGCTTCTACTAATTCCTGCCTCAAATACCTTCCTCATAGGCCTGTTAAGAGGATTAATTGAGATAATGTATAAAGTCGGGAGCCCAGAGCCTAGCACAAAGAAAGTACCTAATAAATTATGATAATTACTGTTATTAAAGAATTAATCACAGGAATGGCTAAATCATTAGGGGAGTAGAGTTGTTAGTCCTTGGAAAAATGCAACTTCCTACCACTAAAACACTAGGTAAAAAAAAAAATGTGATTTATCTCTACAATGAGATAAGCAGTTATTAAAATGATGTTACAGAAGACTGTTTAAAGAATGGAAACAGGATTTTCATTAAATATATGAATTCATGAAATAGTGCAAAAGCCAGGTAGAAAACAATACATGCAACACTGTCTTGAGTTTTAAATGATTCTATGTAAATACATGTGTTAAGAGAGAGAGCAAAAAATCAACAATAAGTGGTTCAGTCATTCATTCAATAGATCCAGCACCTACCCTGTGCCAGGTCTAGAAATATAAAAGTGAACAAAACAAACAAAATCACTGTCTTCGTGGAGTTTACCTGCCAGTGGGTGGAAACAGGTAATAGGTGAAATCTAAAAGTGAAATGTATAATATATCTGATGGTAATAAGTACTATATGTAAAATAAGCAAGGAAGAGCGGGATGGGGAGTGGCCATTGTCGGAGGGAGACATTTGGTGTTTCAATGAGAGTGTTCAGGAAAGTTCTCATTAATAAAATGACAGCTGATTTGTGGTGCCAAGTTGGTGACGGAATGAGTCATAAAGACACCGGAGAGGAGAGCAGTTCAGATTGAAGGAAGAGCAAGTACCAAGGCTGGGAGCTTGGAGCAGGCTTGCCATGTTCAAGGACCAGCAATCGAGTTGTTATGAACAAAGTGGCATGAGCAAAGGGCCAAGGGTAGAAGAAAGGGTGGGAGAGAAAGGAGTGGGAGAAGAAGCAGAGGCCAGATCTTGTAGGGCCTTGGGAGCCACAGTGAGAACTTTGGATTTAACTCTGGGTGAAATAATAAGCCACTGGATGGCTTTGAGCAGGAGTGGCACAATCTGACATATTATAATTAGCTCATGAGGGCTAACGTGTTCAAAATAGATTGGAGGCATAGAAGCATGGATATCAGAAAAATACTGTAATAATACAGGAAAGAAATGATAGTGGTTTAGATCAAGGTGGGAATAGTAAAAATAGTGAGGAGTAGTCAGATTCTATGTAGATTTTGAAGGTAGAGCCAACAGGATTTGCTGACAGATGGGCTATAGCATAAAAAGGAAAGAGAAGTCAAGAATGAATCACAGGTGTTTGGACTGGGCCACTACAAGGACAGATTGACCACTTACTGAAGTGAGGAGACCACAAGAGGAGTAGATTTAGGGGAGGAGATCGGAAACTGATGTTGAAGATGTTGAAAGGCTGTTGAATAGATGCGAGTCTGAAGTTCAGAGAAGGACTCCATCATCATCATGTATGAAAAACATGTCAACTCACAAGACTGTATCAGAACCAATACATTCAATTGTTCAGGTTTTGCAAAGCACAGTTTTGATCATGTTGTGGTTGTTGTGAATGGTGTCTCCTACAATTAGGCAATGCACATATAATGAAGCCATATGTGGTGGCCCTAGATACAATTACCTAGAGAGTGAGTATTGATAGAGAATAGATCTGAGCACTAAACTCTGGGGGTCTCCAATACTTCGTAGCCAGAGAGATGAGGTAGAATGAGCCAAAAAGGCTGAGAAGAAGTGCCTAGTAAAGTAAAAGGAGAGCCAGGAGCTGAGGGGTCCCAGAAGTCAAGTGAAGAAAATGTTTCAAGAAAGAAGAAATAATCAGCTGTGAGAAGTTCTTCTGAAAAGTCAAAGAAGAGGAGGGCTGAGGACTGATTATTGCCATTCTATCATTAGACCCAAGTAAGTAGAAGACTTACCCCAGGCTCTATACCTGCAGGGCCCCATGCCTTGGGGTGCTTTCCTCAAATTTGTCTAGGTCTCCCTCCAGTGCTTGGGTCCAGCCAAGGCCATTAGCGCCATCTGGGCAAAGGGCAGCCAGGTCCGACCCTCTGACCCTAGTAACCACCAGAAGTGCCTTCCTTGATATTTTTGGTCTCCCTTCAATGCCTGGGCCATTGGCTGGGGCCAGCGGGACCATCTGGATGGAAAGCCCCGAGCCTGGACAGGACCAGCATAGACTCCAGTCTCTGTGTTTTCCCTCCAGGCCATTCTCCATTATCCTGCCCCACCTGTGGAATCCATCAGCTGCCCCAGAGAGCTCCAAGACCTATGCCTGTGGCGGAATTCTAGGGACCCATGATGGGGCCTCAGTTCCACAGACTCCTCCCACTCACTGGAGTGTATCCCTTTTGCAGGATTGTGCAAGATTCAGTCCCTAGGATGGTGCTGAGGTGCTGATTTGGGGTGACTCACATAGAATACAGGATGAGTTCAGGGGTCTGGGCTACCCATGGTTTATTGGGTACATGTGGGCCTCTCTGAAGACCCCTGCCTGCCTGTGTTCTAGCTGCAGTCCCACCTCCATTTTACAGCAGGGAAGTAGTGACAGGCATCCTTTACCCTGGATGCCCCTGCCACTGGCACTGAGGACAGTCATCTCGTCCCTCTGTAGGCTCCCTGTGTCAGGCAGTCCTCAGAGGGGACATGCCTCTCTCTCCCAGGGACTTTTCAAGGCAGCTGCCCTGCCACACCAGTGGGCACTTCCAATTAATGTCCTTCCTAGTCTCCAATCAATGTGGCAATGTCTCGCACTCTCAAGTAGATCTTACTTCATGTCAGATCGGGGCAGAGATGCGGGTCTGGGGTGAATGAGGTCACTCTTCTCATTTTGCTCATGGGCCCCTCTCCTAGTCTCCCTCCCGCGTGGAAGTGTGTACAAGGCAGGAGTGGGGTCGATGTTGAAAGAGATCACACCCCAGGAATGCGGTGAGTACAACCTAAAGTGGTCAAGAGAAAACTGTGTTCTGCATTCATTCAATAAACTTCTGAGCTGTAAATCTAACATGACCAGAAAACAAGTATGGTTCACCTTTTCCTGCATGTTCTGAGTTAAGACTTGCGTTTGCAATGGTCTGCAGGGAAGCGCAGGAACAACCTTCGGGAGAGCCCTTGGAAGTGAGCATTGGCAGGCAGCATAATGGATGATGCCGCTCTATGAGTAATAAGATAACCAGCATTAAATAAAAGGTATTAGGGAAATGCAGAGGCGAGAAAATCGATACTGTCTTCATGCAAGCAGGCTCTGAAGAGCCATAGCGAAGTAATTACAGCCTTGCTCCCTGGTCTTACGATTGGAGATGTAAAATGAACCAGAAGCCTCACACTGACAATCAAAACACAAAGATATGGTCCCTGGATCCGAACGGGAAGAGAAAGGGTGTCTGGGTGCTATGAAGTCTCTTTGTTTCTGCTGATGGGACAATAAATAAATACATGAGAGCTTCTCTACCCATTATCCTAAATCTCAATCAACAAATCACCGTACCTCACATGGGCCCATGAATTTTGTAATACCTCTTTTAATGAGAAGTTCTATATAGACAGATGTACCCCCCCAAAAAAATTTTTTTGTAACCTCCTGAGTAGGTGAGAGCATGGGAACTTGTGCTAAAGTGGAAGTGTGACGGAGCAGAGGCAGCTCAGCCACAGAGGGGGCCAGGCACACAGATGCAATTCGGTGTGTAGATATGGCAATGGAAACATCTGGAAGTGTCCTTTCCTAATTGGGTCTATTAGTGACAGGAAGCAAGCTGAGAGTAAGGATAGTGGAAGAGCCATTGAAAAGAAAGAAAAATCTGTGAAATAGCTCACTTAAGGAGCAGGAGCGTAAATGAGCCTGGAAAATGTAATGAGATTCCTCAGCGTCAGGAAAAGCCCACTTGAGGTTCATGGCCATGAACTGAAAGGGGCTCTAGTCATCACGATCAAGAGCTTTTCTCTAGCCATGGCCAGTTGAACAAACACAGAATCAGCAGAGAGTTGGATTTAAACAGGGTTTTGTCAAGAGAATATGATGAAGGAAGAAAAAGAAAGGAAATCAATAGTATATGCAAGGGAGTGATAGAATTTGGACCATAGCATCTAAGTAGGGTAAGGTGGGAGGTGAGGACACGAGAGGGTTCAAAAGACTTTGCAAAGAGGAAGGATCTGGGCACAGTGCATGCCAGTGGTGCTGGAGAAGTTTTGTCATTAGGATACTAGAGGGAGTCAAATGCAAAGAGAGAACATCAGAGTGGAATGCTTCAAACTGATCTGTAGATGTGCCATGGTTACTGGCAATGGTGAGGTCTAGGGCATGACCAAGAAGAGGAGGCTGAGCAAGGGTGGAGGACAAGATCATTGGAGGAGAGGAAGCCAAGGTGCTGAGAGGGGAGGGTATTAGAATAGTTATTTATGTGAATACTGAACACCTCTAAAATTTATAGCAGGAGTAGTTATGGTCTTTATGGAAAGTGTGACATTGACCATGCTTCAGGGAATGAGGAATGGGGGGAGGTAGGGTTGGAAGATGTCTGTAGTAGGAAAAATACAAGTTATAATCTGACTGAGATTCAAAGCTAGGGTTTTCGGGAAGAAGACACAAGGAGAAGGATCTGGAAGTGGCAATGAAGAAAGAATAAGGAGGGGGGCGCCTGGGTGGCTCAGTTGTTAAGTGTCTGCCTTCGGCTCAGGTCATGATCCCAGGGTCCTGGGACCGAGACCCACGTCGGGCTCCCTGCTCAGTGGGAAGCCTGCTTCTCCCTCTCCCACTCCCCCTGCTGGTGTTCCCTCTCTGTGTCTCTCTGTCCATTAAATAAATAAAATCTTTAGGGGCTCCTGGGTGGCACAGCGGTTAAGCGTCTGCCTTCGGCTCAGGGCGTGATCCTGGCGTTATGGGATCGAGCCCCACATCAGGCTCCTCTGCTATGAGCCAGCTTCTTCCTCTCCCACTCCCCCTGCTTGTGTTTCCTCTCTCGCTGGCTGTCTCTATCTCTTTCAAATAAATAAATAAAATCTTTAATAAATAAATAAATAAAATCTTTTTAAAAAAGAAAAGAATAAGGAGGACATCCAACGCCTCTCTGTGCCCCGTGGTATGAAGGGTGTGTAAAAGAAAGCAGCCACTGTGTGAGAGGGATACGGAGAGGCCAGGGTTCAGTTATTAGAGCAAGAAGGTGAAGGGAAATTTCAGAAAAGCTGGAGATTCAAGGTTGATGACTGGGTGTATAAGAGATTTGACAATTTGGGGTTAGGGGCAGGGACATTGAGTCAGAGAATGGGATGCAAAGAGCTTTAAGGGCGTTCGAGTCCTAGGGCGAGAGGGAGGACAAGGCAGACTGAGAGAAGTAGCTCTGGAAGGCTTCATCCTGCCGTCTTAAGACAGGGAAGAGGAGAGAAAGCCATGAGAGCTGCAGGGGAGTGGGAGGAAGGGGTGTTTGCAGAGTCTTGGGGATCCCATCTGCCTCCTGCCAGTGGGGGTGGAGACCACAGGGAGAGGAGGTCTTACCTGCCACATGTGGATTCCTAGAGCTCGTCATTACTTGTGGCCAGGGAGATTATACACTGAAATTTTGTTCTTTTTGATCACCTGATTCTAAAATTTCTATCATAAAAGCATATCCCATTTGTGATAAGGACTTTTTTTCTAACTGAGGGACCCTCCAGTTCTTTCACCTACTTTGTGACTTTGAATTAGTCATTTTTAAGATGTCGAGATTGTCTCCATTTGTTTACCAAAAATGAGAATGGAAGATTTGAATATTTCCTATATATGCAAATATAGGAGAGTATTCCATCACTCACATAGAAAACGCTTTCACACATATGTGACTCTGCATTCCCGAAACACCACCACTTTGACCTAGAACCGAGTCTTACCCTGCTGTTACTAAAATATTTAACCCCTAGGAATGACAATTCTCTGTCCAATTTTTAAGTTTCTGTTCTTTGTATTAACCCATGAAAGGCCAGATAATTGATGCGGAATAAGGTCACAGAAAACAACCAGGAGAAAGCTATGGTTTTAATTCAATCAATCTTAGGAAGAAGACTGTGGCAAGTCTCCCAGGTATCTATTTCCAGGCGCTGAAAGGAATTCATTTGTGAGAAACCAACAAAAGCCAATCCAAATTATGTCTAAAGCATTATGAGGGAGATTATTATTAATACCAGGAGAAGCTATTCATGCAGCCCCCGCCCCTGTTAAAACCAAAGACAGAACATTTCCTTCCCGGCTAATGACAAGAAGGTACATTGTGTCGCCCGTTCCCCTTGTGAATTCCTTCCCATCAAGAGAACCCCAACAACACTCCCATAAAACCCATTCCTGTATAACCAACAGATTATTCGACTCTCCAAATTGCAAGAAAGACTTTGAACTGAGTCTTTAAGAATAAAATGTGTTTCCTGAAGAAGAAATTGGAATGGCCGTTTAGAGCATTGAAAGCCTGTATTTATCCAAGGGAACAGAAACTTCTCTTGGAATTACTTTCCCCTAAAATGTTCAGTCTTGCTGTTACATAAGAAAGAAGGAAAGAAAGAAGAAAGAAAGAAAGAAAGAAAGAAAGAAAGAAAGAAAGAAAGAAAGAAAGAAAGAAAGAAAAGAAAGACTCTCAGCCCTGTGTTTACTGGCCTACCCAAGCATTTAACAATGACAGCAATGAGGTCTCGGCCTAGATTGGCCATCAGTGATCTGACAGTAGTCTCAGGCTGTGTGCCATCTTTAAAAAGACCAACCCGACTTAACTACAATTCCTCTCTGACCCAAAGCTCATTAACCTAGACTCTTTATGAGGTCTGTGTGTGCCTTATGTCTAATTTTAAAGGAGAGTTTTCTGGGTCAAGAGATTATTTCCAATATTTCCTCTTTTAAGTTGTCTAAAATTCACAAACGGATGTAGACAACAGGAAGATCACTGGGGACAGGAGACATGCCCATCTGTCTAATGAGATTTGGATGCTCTGCTTTGCTGGATTGTTGATTCTAGTCCCCATCCAGTTGGCCAGAGGTTATTTCCACAATCTGTTTCTATTCCCTTATTCAGTTAAATTTTAAAGTATCAGAGCAAGGGGGCCCCTAATGCTTCCTCGGGAACAAGAGTGATGCAGATCTTCTCAGGAAGATTTTTTTCTTGCCCCAACGTAAAAAGTTTTTGTTGGCTCAGCACTGACGCATTTTTTTCCTAGATGTTTCCCCTTAGAGCTCAATCAACTATTTACCCCACCCCTGTTATTTGTACTTCAAATAGTTGTGGGCACTTTACATATTCCCTCCTCGTTCCTGTTTGGCTGCATTGTACACATACCTATCCATTCCATTTCTTTTTTTTTTTTTTTTTTTTAAAGATTTTATTTATTTATTTGACAGAGATAGAGACAGCTAGCGAGAGAGGGAACACAAGCAGGGGGAGTGGGAGAGGAAGAAGCAGGCTCATAGTAGAGGAGCCTGATGTGGGGGCTCGATCCCGTAACGTCGGGATCACGCCCTGAGCCGAAGGCAGACGCTTAACCGCTGTGCCACCCAGGCGCCCCTATCCATTCCATTTCTTACTCTCCCTGCCACCTGTCCTGCCCATGTATATACGTGATAAGTCAGTATGCAAGTAGTTGTGGTTCTCCCTGAAATTCCTTGTTATTTTTCAACAGTTTTGACCATTCGGTGAGGTGGAGTTGCGTTGGCTTGCTATTGCTGTGTAACAAACACCCATAATACCTTAGAGTTTAACATCAACCCTTATTTAACTGACACCTCTGGATTGTCTGGGAGTCAGCTGATCGAGGCTGGGCCACACAAGGTTGGTTTGACTAGGATGGTTCAGCTGGATCTGCTCTGCTCCACATGGCTTTTGTCCTCCTCCTAGGACCAGAGGGTTAACTCAGATGTGTTCTCCTCATAGCAGTGGCAGAATTACAAAAGGGAAAGTGGAAACACACAAGGCTTCTTAATAATGGGGAACTAACACACTATCACTTCCACCTCTTTGTATTGACCAAAGCAAATCACATGGCCCAACCTAAAGTCAAGGGACACAGAAATATACTCCATCCTCTCAGTAGGGGAAACTACAGAGTCACATGGCAAATGGCATGGATCCAGGAAAGGGTAAAGAATCAGGACTAAAATGCACTCTACCACAGTGGCCAATGCATCTGAGCCAACACACGAGCTTCAGCCTAAAATCTGGTATATCCCATTGTTCCCTTAAGTACCATGAAATATCTACACAACTGACATTTTCAGCAGCGATGCTAATGTTCATCAGAGATTGTAAGGCTTCAAGTTCAATAGAACTTGATTTATAAAGTGTTAGCAGAATGGAGATGGAAGCTGTTTAGGAGGAAAGCCTTAGGCCCTTCCAGAACCAAATCAGGATGATTGTTGGAGCACTGAAGAGCAATCAGTGTCATTCCAAACTCAGTTGATGAAATCATAATGGCAGGCATTTTTTGTGAAGCATCTTCTATGTTGTAGGTCATTTATATGCAGTCTTTTATTGATGGCCTCCCTATAAACCTTCAAGGTGTTGTTATCACCACTTTCAAAGTCTGAAATTGGCTCTCAAAGATTATGGAAATTGCCCAATATGACATGGTTTTTAAATGGAAAAGATGAGTTTCAAACTCATATTTGTTCTAATCCCACTATCTATATTATATCCAATACCTCCCATGAGATGGGGTTTAAGAATTCTCTTACTGCCTGCAATACAAACAGACAGACACACATACACACATACATACACACAAACTCACCATGTAATGAAGTGAGGGGAAAAAATCTCCAAGAAATGTAGTTAAGTGAACAAAACAAGTTGCAAAACACATTACACAATCCACTATCTTTGGGGTTTTTAAAAAAGGCAAGGGGTGAAGATAGGAAGGAAGACAATAAAAATCTGTGTTGGTGTTTTCTTATCTATGCATGCACAAACTCTAGAACAATGCACAGGAAACTAAGAATGGTGGTTACGTATGAGGGAGTGGAATGCAGGCGAAGACGAGAGAGAGAATCTCATGGGTTATCTATTAATAAGATAAATAAAGATAAATAAATAAATATTAGACCAGACTCATATTGCTGAAGATGAGACATAAGGGTGAGATAAAGCTTTGAGGAGTTTTGCATAACATCTACAAAGCCCCATTAAAAAGGCAGCAATTTGGAGGGCCATAGAGAGCTCCTAATGGCCCTCCGTCCACTATCGGACTATTATTTGAATAAGAAAAGGTATTGCATTGACAACCGCATCAAGAACAGTGCTCCAGCGACAGTGACCTAGAGTTATTCAAGGGAAAATTGATGTCCTCCCTCTGTGCTGGCAGATGTTGACCGGTCCTGGCTATATTAGCCCAAATGGTGTAGCCATTTCATTTGCTGCCTTGAATCCTTTTGCAGTGCACTGAGGCAGATTCTCAGTTCTCTTTCTCCCTCCTATGGAATTTTTTTTGCTAGATGCCCTTGTTTGAATTTTCTTCATTGAACTATGATCATTTATTTATCAGTTCCTCCTATTTATAGCTCCTTATTACCGATTCATTTGAACTATATCTCTTGAATCGGTGACTGTTTTTGCCATTTACAGATCATTGTTAAACACTGATTTAGTGTGGAGTTTGGCTATAAAATTAACTCAGGGCACCTGGATGGCTCAGTCAATTAAGCATCTGCCTTTGGCTTAGGTCATGATCCCAGGGTTCTGGGATCAAACCCCACATGGGTGTGGGGGGTGGTCCCTGCTCAGCAGGGAGCCTGTTTCTCCCTCTCCCCATATTCTTGCTCTCCCTCGCTCGCTCACTCACTCACTCACTCTTTCTCTCAAATAAAATCTTTAAAAAATTAAGTGAACATTTCTAACACAGTATGTATATAAACACGCATATATCTAAAAAAAAAAAATATATATATATAGGTGCTTTAAAATGAAAACACTCCTACATATATATATGTAGGAGTGTTTTCATTTTAAAGTAGTAACTTCAGGAGGTTATACCCATAAACATTTAGAAACATGATGACACTCTTGCCATATTCATCTTTAAGACTCAGATCAGGGATGATCTCCCTCTGACAGCCTTTCCAGAATCCTCAGGTGTTTGTTTCCTATAGTCCCACAGCTTCTGATCAGGGCGGATTTTATTGCATTCTCAAAAGATGGCTGCAACAGCATCTCTCACCCACATCCCCATCGCATTCAACAACTTTGACATTTCTTCCATTAGAAGAGGCTCTATATTCCCTCTCCCTGAATCTGAGCAGGCTTGTGACTGAGAGCAGAAGAGATGTTATTGACTCTAGAGCGAAATCTTAAAAATGTTGCAGTTTCTTCTGGATTCTCCTTAGAATTCACTCTTGGAGCCTAGCCGCGAAGACCAAGCAGCCACAGGGAAAGGCCATGTGTAGGTGGTCTGGCTGACAATCCCAGCTACGGTCCCACACATCTGCCAGCATCAACTGCAGACATATAAGTGGGCAAGCTTTCAGATGATTCTAGCCCTCAACTATCACTTCAGCCTCAGTCTTCAAAGTCTCCCCAGCTGACACTCCTCATTCAGTGCCAGACGTGAGGAAACTGGAACAGGACACCTCTGCCTGTCCGGAACTCCCGGCCACGTAACGAAATGTTTGCTGTTTTATGCCACTAGCTTCAGGGTGGTTTGTGGTGCTGCTGTAGCACCTAAAATAGATTTTGATACCCGGAAGTAAGGTGCTGCCATAATAAAACCCCAAGATTACAGCATTGACTGTTGGGACTAGTTGGTTGATGGAAACCTATAAGACTTTGAGGAGGCTGTTGGTGAGAGGTTAAAAGAACCTTATTAAAGGGGCGCCTCGGTGGCAGTCGTTAAGCGCCTGCCTTCAGCTCAGGTCATGATCCCAGGTTCTGGGATCGAGCCCCACATCAGGCTCCTCTGCTGGGAGCCTGCTTCTCCCTCTCCCACTCCCCCTGCTTATGTTCCCTCTCTCACTGTCTCTCTCTGTGTCAAATAAATAAATAGAAATCTTTAAAAAAAAAAAAAACCTAATTTAAAATGTTATTGAAGGGATGCCTTGGTGGTTCAGTCAGTTAAGCATCTGCCTTCAGCTTAGGTCATGATCCCAGGGTCCTGGGATCAAGCCCCACATCAGGCTCCTTGCTCAGGGGGGAGCCTGTTTCTCCCTCTCCCTCTGCCTGCTGCTCCCCCTAATTGTGCTCACTCTCTCTCTGACAATAAAATAAATAAAATCTTTTTTTTTTAATGTCATTGGAAGCTGGAAGAAATGTAGAAACAGAGAGTTTAGCAACACTGTCACAGTCGTGTGGAAAATAGGGAATATACCTAATGAGCTCAATGATCTTGGTTAGTAGATTTTTAGTAACAGTATCGAAGATGGCCCCTGGATTCCTTTTGCTTCAAATAATAAAATGTAAGAAAATAAATTAATGAATGAAATGTTAAATATTTAGGAGCCAGGACTACAAAACTTCTTCTCATTCCAAGTATCTCCATCTAGCAAACAATCCTTAAATTAAGAAGGACCTAAGACCAAAGATCAAATCCAGGGCAGGACGCTGAGATCCTTTGTTAAAATCTCATAGAATCTTTCAAATAGACAACAAGCCTTTTAAAGATCTTAAAGGCATGCTTCACAGATTATCTCTATTAAAGAATATATCTTCTAAGAACTATAAGGACATTGTCCCATAGTCTCAAAGGAAGCACAAGAGAGAGAGCTTATCTCAAAGAGTTTCATGGGAATGGCTTTTGTCCAGTGGAGTAGTTACACAGGAAACCTGCAAAGCGTTTTAAAGAGTTAGATCAGATATGACTTAAAAAGACAGAGAAAGGAGGCTTCTGGCCTTTGAACTTCTATGAACAGGAAATCAGCTGACAAAACCACTCAGTGGCAAACACTTGTGGTTTCTTATAGAAAAGGAACACAGAGGATAGCTCAGAAGTTGGAACTAAGATCCAGGAGAACAACTCCCAAGCAGTCGGACTGAGCCTTAATTATAGAACAGATAACATGTGCCCAGATCAATTTCAAAATTGTTATGGACCAGTAACTGCTGCATGCTACTCATTGTTTTCCTTTTCACATAAAGTTCTGTAACAGTTATCTAATGTTTGTCCCACAAATGTATCTTGGATGGGAAAGTGGGGAGGTGGATAACTTGTCTCTTTAATTCACTGGTCTTCAGAGGAACCCCACAAAAGGAGCTGTGTCCACACTGGATCAGATTTAATGATAAGACTGGGACTCTGAGCTGTTGCCATATGGGAATGAGGCTTGGAGGGGATGAGTGTCTTTCATGTGGGAGGAATATGAATTATTGTGGACTGTGGCAGATAGGATTTTCCAATCCCACATGGTCTTACAATATGACTCTGACACTCCTCCCATTGAGAATGGTGTTTATGGTCCCTCTTCTTGAATCTGGAGTGAAGTGGGGCTTGTAAGTGATACCATGTGACTTCCAAACCTAAGTTCTAAAGGCCATGCAGCTGTAGGCTGGTTCTCTTTGGGTAGCTTGCTCTTGAAATCCAGACACCATGCTCTGAGGGAATTCAAGCAGCCACATGGAAGGGCCACATATAGGTGTTTGGCCTACCGCCCCCACTGAGGTCCCAGCCGACAGCCAGCATCAACCACAGGGTGTGTGATTACGTTACCCTTCCAGACCCCAACTGTTGAGTCACCCAGCCTTTCAGTCTGCCCAGCTGAAGCCCAGACACCACGGAGCAGAGATAAGCTATTGCTGCTATGCTCATTTGTGGATTCACAACCCACAAAAATCTGTGAGCATAGCAGAATGGTGGTTGTTGTGTGTCACTAAGACTGAGGTGGTATGTTATGCTGCAACAAAGCTGGAACACCTATGAAGTCACTGCCGAGTGCAGTAATCAGGCCTTAGCCTCTGGAGACATGCTTAGATTTCAGTCCCAGGTTCATCCTGACCCGCTGTGTGATTGTGGGCAAGTCCCCTGGATAATTATGAGGGCCTCACAGGTTGGTCATGAGGGATTTATGGGATAACACATATAAAGTACAGTGCAAAATATGTACACTGCACTTACTGTTGGAATTATCTGGCTCTTATCTGTCCCTCCCATTAGACCATAAGCTCCTTGCCACCAGAAACTCTATCTTGTTCCTCTATGTAGCTAGGTGCCTAGCCCAGTTCACTCAATACATCATTTTAAATCTCAAATAATAGAATGCATCCCAATGCATTTTGCTAAGTGGTAAAGTGTGACAAAAGTGTGCAGTATAACCATATCTAAATAACTCCATTCTAGATTCGTATCCACAGTACTTAATATGTGGTCAAGAATGTTCATACATATCGTCAAAAGTCATCTGCTTGGGGTGTCGGGGTGGCTCAGTGGGTTAAGCCTCTGTCTTCAGATCAGGTCATGATCCCAGGGTCCTGAGATTGAGCCCCATGTCATCAGGAAGTCTGCTTCTCCCTCTGCCCCTCTCCCTCTGCCCCTCTCCCAGCTCATGCTCTTGTTCCCTCTCTCTCTCTCTCTTTCTTTCTCACACACTTTCCCTCTCTCTCAAATAAATAAATAAAATCTTTTTTTAAAACAGCCATTTTCTTTGTAACATTATAAATACTATTTTCATTTTACAAATGAAGAAACTAAGATTCAATAAAATTAAAGACTAGCTCAACATCACCATTGGGAGCTCAAATTCCGCCATGCCCACCCCATACCGTGGCTGACACGGCTGGACTCTGTTACCCTCTCTCAGGGCCCACCTTTCACAGTTCTCCACCATGGACAAATGGTCAAAAATCATATGGAGGGATGCCTGGGTGGCTCAGTGGGTTAAGCGTCTGTCTTCAGCTCAGGTCATGATCCCAGGGTCCTGGGATCGAGTCCCACATCAGGCTCCCTACTCTGTGGGGAGCCTGCTTCTCCCTCTACCTGCTGCTCCCCCTACTTGTGCTCTTTCTCTCTCCCTTTCTCTCTGACAAATAAATAAATAAAATCTTTTTTTTTTAAAAATCAGATGAGGGTCACACCAGTAAATAAAGGTGTTCACTTTCCCTCCAAAACCAGACATGACAACACAGTAATAAGATTGTACTTCTTGCAAACTTTAGAAACTCTTCCAAAATAAAAGTTAGAATGCTGTTTTTAACAATTTTGAATTAAATACCCAAAGGTGAAGAGACACTTATTTCCATGTATTACTTTACAGCTGAGCCTCATATTTTCATTCTTCTAAAGTGCTCCCTGTAACTATCATGCATGGCCAAAAGGGAATACAAAGCTTTGGAAAGATACTTTACAACCTACGCCAGCAGCTTCGCAGAGAGGTAGAGAAGGCATTAAGGAAAAGGCAAGGAATATACTTTGAACAACTTGTTGACTCATTTCATATGCAGAGAACGGTACTGTTACTGCCGTAAGTGGTGAATCCATCAAGGAAAGGATATTCAAAATATATTCTAAATTGCAGTTTATGGAGGAGGGAGGAGAGGGAGACTTCAAACAATTTGAGCAGGGTTTCTTCACACTGTTTTCATCTTGAAAACTATTTCTATAAAGGAAAGCCTAAATATTTTTTTCAGTACTTTGAAGAAAAAATATTGTGACTAAATATAAAAAGGCTGGATTTCAGTCTCCCAAAAAACAATCCCTTCTCTCAGATAAAGTGAGTTTTAATGAGCAAATTTCCATTCATAAAGTGCTAGCCTCCAGATGATTCTGCAAAACTAGAAATAAATTTTTTTTAATTTTATTTTATTATATTGTGTTAATCACCATACAGTACATCCCCAGATTCCGATGTAAAGTTTGATGTCATTAGTTGCGTATAACACCCAGTGCACCATGCAATACGTGCCCTCCCTACTACCCATCACCAGGCTATCCCCTTCCCCCACCCCCTCCCCTCTGAAGTCCTCAGTTTGCCTCTCACAGTCCATAGTCTCTCATGTTTCATTCCCCCCTCTGATTACCCCCCTTTTCTTTATCCCTTTCTTCCCCTACCGATCCTCCTAGTTCTTATGTTCCATAGATGAGAGAAATCATATGATAATTGTCTTTCTCTGCTTGACTTATTTCACTTAGCATTATCTCCTCCAGTGCCGTCCATGTTGCAGCAAATGTTGAGAATTCGTTCTTTCTGATAGCTGAGTAATATTCCATTGTATATATGGACCACAGCTTCTTAATCCAGTCATCTGTTGAAGGGCATCTCGGCTCCTTCCATGATTTGGCTATTGTGGACAATGCAGCTATGAACATTGGGGTGCATATGGCCCTTCTCTTTACTACGTCTGTATCTTTGGGGTAAACACCCAGTAGTGCAATGGCTGGGTCATAGGGTAGTTCAATTTTTAACTTTTTAAGGGACCTCCACACTGTTTTCCAGAGTGGCTGTACCAACTTGCATTCCCACCAACAATGTAGGAGGGATCCCCTTTCTCCACATCCTCTCCAACAATTGTTGTTTCTTGCCTTGTCTATCTTTGCCATTCTAACTGGCGTAAGGTGGTATCTCAGTGTGGTTTTGATTTGAATTTCCCTGATGGCTAATGATTTTGAACATTTTTTCATGTGTCTGTTAGCCATTTGTATGTCTTCATTGGAAAAGTGTCTGTTCATATCTTCTGCCCATTTTATGATTTGTTTATTTGTTTCTCGTGTATTGAGTTTGAGAAGTTCTTTGTAGATCTTGGATACCAGTCCTTTATCTGTGGTGTCCTTTGCAAATATATTCTCCCATTCCGTGGGCTGTCTCTTAGTTTTTTTGACTGTTTCCTTGGCTGTGCAGAAGCTCTTTATCCTGATAAAGTCCCATAAGTTCATTTTATCTTTTATTTCTCTTGCCTTTGGAGATGTGTCGTGAAAAAGGTTGCTCTGGCCGATGTCATAGAAGTTGTTGCCTATGTTCTCCTCTAGAATTTTGATGGATTCCTGTCTCACATTGAGGTCTTTCATCCATTTGGAGTTTATTTTTGTGTATGGTGTGAGAGAGTGGTCAAGTTTCATTCTTTTGCATGTAGCTGTCCAATTTTCCCAGCACCATTTATTGAAGAGACTGTCTTTTTTCCACCGGATGTTTTTTCCTGCTTTATCAAAGATTAGTTGCCCAAAGAGCCGAGGGTCCATTTCTGGGTTCTCTATTCTGTTCCATTGGTCGATGTGTCTGTTTTTGTGCCAGTACCATGCTGTCTTTGTGATCACAGCTTTGTAGTACAGCTCGAAATCCGGCATTGTGATGCCCCCAGCTTTGTTTTTCCTTTTCAACAGTTCCTTGGAGATTCGGGGCCTTTTCTGGTTCCATACAAATTTAAGGACTATTTGTTCCAGTTCTTTGAAAAATGTCCTCGGTATTTTGATCGGGATAGCATTGAAAGTGTAGATTGCTCTGGGTAGTATGGACATTTTAACTATGTTAATTCTTCCAATCCATGAGCATGGAATATTTTTCCATCTTTTTATGTCTTCCTCAATATCTTTCAAAAGTGATCTATAGTTTCTAGCATATAGGTCCTTTACGTCTCTGGTTAAGTTAATTCCAAGGTAACGCATGGTTTTTGGTGTTATTGTAAATGGGATGGATTCCCTAATTTCTCTTTCTTCAGTCTCGTTATTCGTGTATAGAAATGCAACTGATTTCTGGGCATTGATTTTGTATCCTGCCACCTTACTGAATTGTTCTATAACTTCTAATAGTTTGGGAGTGGATTCCTTTGGGTTTTCCATATAGAGTATCATGTCATCTGCAAAGAGAGACAGTTTGACTTCTTCTTTGCCGATTTGGATACCTTTGATCCCTTTTTGTCTTCTGATTGCTGTTGCAAGGACTTCTAGTACTATGTTGAATAATAGTGGCGAGAGTGGGCATCCTTGTCGTGTTCCTGATCTTAAGGGAAAGGCTTCCAGCTTTTCCCCATTGAGAATAATGCTTGCAGTAGGCTTTTCATAGATGGCTTTTATGAGATTGAGAAATGTACCCTCTATTCCTACACTCTGAAGGGTTTTAATCAGGAAAGGATGCTGTATTTTGTCAAATGCTTTTTCTGCATCAATTGAGAGGATCATATGGTTCTTGAGTCTTTTCTTGTTGATATGATGTATCACATTGATTGATTTGCGAGTGTTGAACCATGCTTGCATCCCAGGTATGAATCCCACTTGGTCATGATGGATAATCCTTTTAATGTACTGTTGGATTCTATTAGCAAGGATCTTGTTGAGGATTTTGGCATCCATATTCATTAGAGAAATCGGTCTGTAATTCTCCTTTTTGAGGGGGTCTTTGCCTGGTTTGGGGATCAAGGTAATATTAGCCTCATAGAATGAGTTTGGTAGCTTTCCTTCTGTTTCTATTTTTTGAAATAGCTTTAGGAGAATAGGTATTATTTCTTCTTTGAATGTTTGGTAGAATTCCCCAGGAAAACCGTCTGGGCCTGGAGTTTTATTATTTGGAAGGTTGTTTATCACTGACTCAATTTCTTCATAGTTAATTGGCCTATTTAAGAAATCTATTTCTTCCTGTTTCAGTCTTGGTAGTTTATAGGTTTCCAGGAAGGCCTCCATCTCTTCCAGATTGTTTAGTTTTTTGGCATATAGCTGTTGATAAAAGTTTCTAATAATCCTTGCAATTTCAATGGTGCTGGTCGTGACCTCTCCCTTTTCAGTCATAATTTTAATAATCTCAGTCCTTTCTCTTTGTTTTTGGACAAGTTTTGCCAGTGGTCTATCAATTTTATGGATTCTCTCAAAGAACCAGCTTCTAGTCCTGTTGATCTGCTCTACTGTGGTTCTGGTCTCTAATTCATTGATTTCTGCTCTAATCTTGGTCAACTCCTTCCTTGTCAGTGGGTTAGGCCTGTCCCTCTGTTGCTGTTCCAGTTTCTTGAGGTGAGAATATAGAAACTGCATTTTAGATTTTTCTATTCTTTTGAGTGAGGCTTGGATGGCTATGTATTTCCCCCTTAGGACTGCCTTTGCAGTATCCCATAGGTTTTGGACCGTTGTGTATTCATTCTCGTTGGTCTCCATAAATTGTTTAATTTGTTTTTTGATTTCCTGGTTTATCGAGTCATTCTTGAGCAGGATGGTTCTTAGCCTCCAAGTGTTTGAGTTTCTTCCAGGTTTTTCCTTGTGGTTGAGTTCCAATTTCAGAGCGTTGTGGTCTGAGAATATGCAGGGGATAATTTCAATCTTTTGGTATTGGCTGAGACCTGTTTTGTGTCCCAGAGCATGATCTATTCTTGAGAATGTTCCATGGGCATTTGAATAGAATGAGTATTCTTTGGTTCTGGGGTGTAGTGTTCTATATATATCTATGAGGTCCAACTCGTCGAGTATGGCATTCAAAGCCTTTGATTCTTTGCTTAGTTTTTGCCAGGGTGTTCTGTCTATTTCTGATAGTGGGGTGTTGAGGTCCCCTACTATTACTGTGTTCTTATCTATATGTCTCTTTATTTTGGTTAAGAGTTGGCTTGTGTATCTTGCTGCTCCCCTGTTGGGGGCATATATATTAATAATTGTCATATCCACTTGTTGAATACTTCCTTTAAGAATAATATAGTGCCCTTCTGTATCTCTCTCTATGGCCTCTAGTTTAAAATCCAGTCTATCTGATATGAGAATTGCTACTCCAGCTTTCTTTTGAGGTCCATTTGCGTGGAAGATGGTACTCCATCCCCTTACTCTAAGTCTGAATGCATCTTTGGGTTCAAAATGAGTCTCTTGTAGACAGCAAATGGATGGGTCATGTCTTTTTATCCAATCTGCAACCCTGTGGCGTTTTATGGGAGAGTTTAAGCCATTTAGATTGATAGAGATTATTGACAGATATGATTTTAATGATGCCATTTCTCTTTAAAGTCTTTGTATCGGTTGTGACTTGCTGCTCTGTATCACTCTTGGGGCCTTTTTACCTTTATAGAGCCCCCCTTAATATCTCCTGTAGGGCTGGTTTCGTGGTTACGAAATTGGTTAATGATTGGCGATTTTGGAACGTCTTTATTTCTCCATCAATTCTGAATGACAGCTTTGCTGGATAAAGGATCCTTGGCTGCATGTTTTTCTCTGAAAGAGCTTTAAAAATGCCCCCCCAAGCCTTTCTCTCATTCCAGGTCTCTGTAGACAGGTCTGACGTAATCCTGATACCTTTGCCTTGGTACGTGAGAAATTTCTTTGCCCTGGCCGCTTTCAATACTGTATCCTTGGATCTAATATTTGCGAATTGCACTATGACATGCCGTGGCGTAGGTTTGTCCTGGTTGAGCTTGGATGGGGTCCTCTCTGCCTCTTGGACACGAATGCTTGTTTCCCTTGCTAGATTAGGGAAGTTTTCAGCTACAATTTGTTCAAATATCTCTTCTAGACCTCTGTTTTTCTCCACCCCTTCAGGGATGCCGATGATTCTGACA
The DNA here is from genome assembly GCF_002007445.2 of Ailuropoda melanoleuca. Lineage (NCBI taxonomy): Eukaryota > Metazoa > Chordata > Mammalia > Carnivora > Ursidae > Ailuropoda > Ailuropoda melanoleuca. The sequence goes on from NC_048226.1 coordinate 65,616,819, forward strand.
TTGGATCGTTTCATAGAGTCAGTAATCTCCCGTAATCTACATTCGTGGGCGTGGATTTTTTTAAGACCAGCTTCTATTTTCGTTTTTTCTTCTACTAACCCATCCTCCAATTCGCTAACGCGTTCCTCTGCCTCGGTGACCCTGGCCGTCAGAGCCTCTAGTTTTGACTGTATTTGGCCCATAGAATTTTTAATTTCTGTCAGATTCGCTCTCATTTCTGCCCTTAGGGATTCTATATTCTCAGCAACGCTTTCTCTGATGCTTTTTTCAAGTTTACTCATCATCTTGACCATTGTTGCTCTGAATTCCATTTCTGATAATTGGGATACATCCATATGTATTAATTCTGTGGCCGAGGCCAATTCTGTGGCAGAGGCCACAGACTCATTATCTTTTCTTTGCTGGGGGGGACTTCTCCTTCTCGTCATTCTGATGAAGAGAGATTGCAGGGTTGTCCAGAGCCCAAGTGTTGACTGGGACCCAGGCCGTGCGCCCTTGTTTTATAGAGATCTTAGGGATGTGGGCTTCTTCCTTAAAGAGTTTATTTATTTATTTGAGAGAGAGAGAGACAGTCAGCAAGAAAGGGAACCCAAGCAGAGGAGTGGGAGAGGAAGAAGCAGGTTCCCGGTGGAGAAGCCCGATGAGGGACTCCTTTCCGGAACGTTGTAAACACACCCTAATCCGAAGACAGGTGCTTGGTGACTGCGCCACTCAGGCGCTCCGGGTTGTGGGCTTCTTGATTTTTCAGCCTGCCTTCTGGGGGAGGGGCCTGCCTGCCGGTACTCAGAAAACCCTGTTTGGGTAGAGTCTCTGTGTCCCTTGCGAGGGGGGATGGGGATGGGCACCCTGTGAGCCGGTATTTCCGGGCTTTTGTTCTCTGGCGGCTTTCCCTGGCGGTTTGCTATGCCTCTTCTGAGAGAGCAGCAGCGGCTGAAATTCAGCCTCTGTCTCAGAACAGAGGGATCGCGGATCGTTCTCCACTGATGTTCTGGCCACTTTAACTCTGTTTCTGTTGGTGCTGCTCAACCCTGCAGCATCCCGGGCTGTGCGCCCCACACCCGGCGTCCCAGCCCTCACTTCCAGGGCCGGCACGTCTCTGTCCTTTGTGTTTCCAACCCCGCCCGCCGCCAGCCGCCCCGCGCGGGCTCCCGGAGCTCCCCGTCTCAGTCTGGTGTCTCACGGGTGCTGACCGCGAGTCCGCCTGCTCCCCCGTGCAGGTGGCCCTCCAGCCGCCAGCCGCCCCGCGGACGCTCCCGGAGCTCCCGGTCTCAGCCTCGATCCAGTGAGCACACCGGAGCTCCGGAGCTCCGTGAGATGCTTGGTGGTGCACGCTCCCGGCTCACGGACTCAGTCTGCCGTTTCCAGAGTGCGGGTCCGCGGTCCGCCCGCTCCCCGGTGCAGGTGGCCCGCCAGCCGCCCTGCGCGCGCGCTCCTGGAGCTCGCGTTCTAAGTCTGTTGTCTCGCGGGTGCCGTCCGCGAGTCCGCCTGCTCCCCCGTGCAGGTGGCCCGCCAACCGCCAGCCGTCCCGCGTGCGCTCCCGGAGCTCCCTTCTCAGCCTGCTGTCTCAAGCGTGCGGGTCCGCGGTCTGTCCGCTCCCCCTTGCAGGTGGCTACCGCTTCCCGGCGCCCTGACACGGCGGCTCCCTCCCCCTTCTGTTTAGCTTCCGATATCTGTGCGCGGTTTCACGGCTCCCCGCTTCGTACCTCGATACTCAGCGCTGGAGATGTTCATTTGTAGAGATCCAGATGTATCTTCCTGCGTCTCAGGCTGATTCCGTGGATATTCCTGCTGGTCTGGTACCTTATCCAGCTCAACTCAGGGGACCGGCTGAAAAAGGTGTCCCCTACTCCTCCGCCATCTTAACCTCCCCCTAGAAATAAATTTTTTAAATAGAATTTCCTCATATTTCATTGAGTCAACAAACATTTAGAGAATGGATGCTAACGGCAGGTAAAACTCCGGTTGCTAGGAATGCGGTGATGAGTCCTGGAAACATCATCTCTGCCCTCAGAGACTTTATAATCTAATAGAAAAGATAAACTGAGTGGTAATTGCTCAACAGGATGAGTGTCGTGAAGGAAAAGTAGAGGTGGTAGGGGCTATATAGCCGGAAGATGTTCTTGAGGCTGCAGAAGGATCTGAAAGACTGCCCCAGAAGGGGATATTCAGACTCAGATTGGAAGGATGGTGTATTCGTTTCCAGGGGCCGCCATAACAAAACTCCACAGGCTGGGTGACTTGAAAGGACATTAATTAATTCTGTCACCGTTCTGGAGGCCAGAAGTCCAAAATTAAAGTGTCAACAGAGCTGTGTTCCCTCTGAGACTCTGAGTAGACTCCTTCCTTGCCTCTTCCTAGCTTCTAGGGGGCCATCGGTCCCTGCGCCCCTTGATTTGCACCTGCATCACCCCAGTATCTGCCTCGGTTGTCACCTCGTTTTCTCCCTGTGTGCCTCTCATGGCCTGCTTATATAGACAGCTGTCACACTGGCTTAAGAGCTCACTCTACTCCAATATGTCCTCATCGCAACTAGTGACATCTACAGTGACCCTGTTTCCAAATAAGGTCACCTTCTGAGGTACTGAGGAGGTCAGAACGTCAACATACTATTTTGGGGAACACAATTCACCCATAACAGATGATGAGGAGCGAACTAGGAGAAGACAAGCAAGGCGAGAGAGGGTAGGAAGGAGGGCAGCCACTGGAAGAACAGAAAGAAGACGGGGTGACTGATTACCCCATAGTCTTCCTTCTTCTCGGCTTGTCCTCGTGTACTGATCTTTTCTGATGACAGCTTATCAAGACTGTGATGATTATTACCTTGATCAGAATCCAGAGAGCAAGATACAAACCTGACGTTTCTCTATGTTTCTGAGTTCCTCGTGGGAAAAAAAAAATCCTTACAGATGGAACAGGGAAAGTTTACAGGACAATATTTCTCTCCATAGCTATTACTGAAACATGATTAAAAATAGCCTTCCCTTCACTCCTTCGGGTCCTGGGGGATTTCGCATGTGGGGTAAAGTCTCAGAATCCCAAGCCTCATTTGGGGAAAAAAAAAAAAAGAAAGGAAGGAAGGAAGGAAGGACGAAAAACACCTCGATAGTCTCTTTCATGGTACAAAACTAGCTGGTTCCCAGACAGTGTATCTGCATGAACCCCCACACTTGTTTTTAAGTCCAACCCACATCCTGATGCTGTGGTCATTTGCTTCTTTGACTCCACATCAACTCCATAACCGACTGTGAGACCACAGATCAAGAAGCAGTGCTGGGTAGGCGGTTCCTGTAAACCCATCAGCTGCTTACAGCCTTGAAAGTTGCAGCAGATCCCCAGGGCTAGGGAAACGGGAGCGTTGACGCCGACCTTNGCGTTGACGCCAACCCTTACTGAACAGTGCCGGAGTGTCAAAGAAATCACGGGCCACAGAGTACCTAAGAGCTGGATCCAATTCTTGGTCATGGTCCTGGGGACAGTGGGTGGGTGCATACGTGTATAAGCATTTTATTGTTATCCAGACCACAATTTACTTTGGAACAGGTTCTTCTAAGAAGTGACATGAGACACTGAGGACATCATGTATTCTAAGGTTAGCTTTTCCTGGAATATTCCACACAAGTGGCTTGAAATCGATCATGTTCACAAACTTGACCCAACTTCCGGGAGCTCGGGCACAAAAATGGTGCTTTGCTGTTGACACAAAGCTGAGCGCCGAATTCGTCCTGCTGTGCTGGCTTGCTTCTATTTCAAAGCTTGGAGAGGGACACTCATTCAGGCAAAACCGAGAGGTATGTTGCAATGTTTATTTCCACTAGAACCTTCTCCCACCCTGTCCACGTCATTTGTGGAAGAAGCCAAAAGACACCCCCAGGTCGGTGCATTGTAAACTAGGAGGTTCTCTGGAACGTCCCATCACTGGTTAAGAGCGGGTCTGGGACAGCCACCGGACAGAGGAGCTAAGCAAGAGACATAGAGGGTAACTCGGAAGGACACATGGACTCCGCAGATGTGGGTTTTGTCATGACCCCGCCCACCTGGTACTGTTGGACCGTAAGCAGATGACCTGCCGCATTCGTGACTCAACTTGCCTTTCTTCGCTTGCCCGTCACATGGGCCTGCTGTGTGTCACAGGGCTATGGAGAAGGGCAAACCGGTTCGAGATGGGAGAACACTTTGGAAATGGTAAAGGGCCGAGTACAATCAAGCTCTGCTATCGGTCCCATTATTTCCAGGCATCTCTCTGACATCGGCCCCCCTCCCCTCTCTGTCACCATCAGTCTTTGCTCCCCCGCTTGCCCAGCGCTCCTGTGCATCCCAGACAAGCGGCAAGACAAGGGTCTACCTGCTTCGCGTCTTCCTCCCGCTGTGGACCCTTCCCACCCCCAGCTGCATATTGGGTCCCACAACCACCACCCCGGCCGCACATTAGAACCACTGAGGTAGTTTTTTGAATTACCAGCGCCTGGGACACAGCCCAAAAGCTTTGATTTCATTGGTCTGGCCTATCAGTTATTCATTGTTTTTAAAGCACTCCTGGTGATTCTAATTGGTAGCCTTGATTCTTTTTTTAATCACTATTTTAGAGGCTTACAAACTAAACTCTTAATAAAAATCAATAGCTACTGGGCATTGACAATGTCACGGGCACCGTACTAGGCATTCAAGTGCATCATCTCCTTCCATCCTCAGAAGGACCTTTAACCACCCGCCCTTGCAGAGAGGAACTGAGGCGCACACAGCTTCCCGGGCTCGCTCCCTGCCCCGGCTGCAAAACGATGGGGCAGCATTCAGACTCAGCTCCGTCCAGCTCCACCCCCAAGCCGGGAGTCCGCCAGAATGCTATCCTGCCCTCCCCTGACGCCACCAAGTACTTCGTAAATGAGCCGGGAGGAAAGCTGAAAAATCTGATTTTAATTGGGAAAAAGAGAGAAGATGAAGAACTTCTTCATGCCAGATGAACCTGAGAACGCAAAAGCTTTCTGATGCAGCATTGTAAGACCATTTTTGTCTCTCCTATCCCAAATGTACGGTTGACCCTGGAATATATTAAAATTGGGGGATTAATTGAATTTTGTACTGTATTCCATAAAGCAGCATTATCTCATTCTCAGATTTCACAGTCCCAAGAAAGGTATCAGAGATGAAGTTTCCAGAAGGGAGAGGGCCTGAGGATCTCCAAATCTGTCTCCCTTTTAAGGGAGACACCCCTTTTCTCTCTCCTCCACCTCCCCACAAGCCATAGCAAGATGCAACGTGCAATGTGTTCAGACCATCCATAAGCTGCAGTTCTTTTTTCCTGTTTGGTCAGAGCTGGTTCGCATGAAAATGCTGAAGTTCTGCAGTTTTCTATTTGTGCTCACAGAGCCCTGGCTAGGGGTCGGGGGGAGGTCTGAGTGTCCCCCTGAGGGTGAGGGGAAGCTAACCTGGAGGAAAAGAAGTAGGACTGAGCTGGGTCCTGGAGGCTCTCCACCAGCACTTAGCAGAGCAAATCAACTTTTATTTCCATGACCTATTAAACTTCATACATGCTGGGGTTTGAAGAATGGGTTGTCACTCTGTTGAAAAGAAAGTTTAAAAACCACTGTTCTACTTAATAAGTTGTGATTCAGACCTCATCCGAATTACCAATTTTCAAAGAATTGAATTACAACAAAATGTACTTCACCCCAAACCCACATGGAGCCAATTTGGATGATTCAGAAAGTACTGTGAGATCTTATTATGGAAGCAGTGGTCAGTAAAACTTTCTGCTAATGGAATGATGATAACAGCACTTACCGTTCTTGGCTCTCCCAATACCTGATAGGTACTCATAACAAACCCTCCAAGTTGCTCTAATGGAAAGTGAGGTGCTGCTTAGAAACCAGTCTGGAAGGACAAGGAAGGCTTACGATGTCTCCAGGGCTCAGCAGCCTCGGCCAGCCTTCCTGTCCTCTGCAAACGAGAGCAGAGGACCCAGGCAGCCACAGCAGACGTTGCTACTTTGGAGTTTGCAAAATTGTTTTCCATGGTGTTTAAAGTGGGAATTTTAATAGCATTTTTAAATGCCATTTTTGTCATTTTCTGATTATAAGAGTCATGTTTCAAAAGGTAGCTAACTTGGGACTGCCTCTGCTCACTGCTCAGATCTCTGAGACAGAGTGACAAACACCTGCCTTCTGATTAAAATGGGGAGAAAAATAACTAGAGGGAGAAAAACGGAAATTACTATTTCAAGGAATTAACGTGCGGCAAGAAAATTGTTGTTTGCAGCGATGAGCTGAAGCTGTATGCAGGGCACGAGTATTTTCCCTTGAGCAAAAACTTCTGAAGACTATTATTTTTCGGGCTGCGTGTGATCGTGTATGACACAGGCACGCTGCACTCCGCTTAATCGTTCTTCTACCGCTGACCTTTAAGATGGTTTCCAGTTTTGAGGGATCATAAATAACATTGTGATGAACATCTCTGAGCATAAATCATCGTCTACCCCGCAGATTATTTCCCCTGGATAAGTAACAAGAAGTAGCAATAGTACAGGGTTTCTCACTAAATTTTAATGAGATACCCCTTCGTCGTCTCCCCCTTCTTTTAGCTATTCCACATTCTTTTATTCTTGGTGACCTTTCTTTACTTGGTGCCTTTAGCAATTTCTGGATATGCCTCTGGGCTTCTGTCCTATTTTATTTTCAAAGATTCTTCTGGGGATTCTGTTTTCATTCAGCCGTTTCAGGTGTCCTGGCCATGAGATTTGAGCTCTTAATCAGGAACGGCGCTCTCGGGTAGCTGATGTAATCTCCGAACATCTTACATCCTATTATACCTGGCGAGTTATTCCCCAGAACCTTTCAGTACATAACCTGGATCTTACATTCTCCTCTTCTTCTAATACCCCTGAGTTTTCAAAGCATATATTAAAATAGGTAGAAAACAGCCTTTATAACACAAACTGTACTTTCTGAACTTTATCTCTTTCCACGGGAAATCCCTTATGCTTGGAGAGGAAGTATGGCTTTGTATAATTCTTTTAGATCAGAGTTTCACTGGGGAACGTGGCAGACCCGCTGAAATTTGCACTCATTAGCGTCCCGGTTGTAGTTAAACACCTTTCTGTATTCAGTGCTTGAGCAAAAGGGGCCCACAGATCTATACCAGCCATCTCCCTATGACTAAATTAAACGAAGCCAAATTTTAAAGTCTTTGGAAACACAAAGAGGTTTCAAACATATCCAAGGTTTTGGATATATCCAAGTGTCTTCATTTCTTAATGATTCACACTTTATTTTGGCACTCTCGGGCTCTGCAAACATCAGTTTGGGGGTTATCTGCTACAAAACTCTGATTGAAGGGTCAGCATCCTTTAGAAAGCTCCCAGGGACATAGCGCTTTCCCCCCAGTACAGCCTGGCTGCCACCATCCCCACCACAGCCCCCCCCACCCCATTCCACCTTCTCACAAAGCAGGGGCTGATTAAATGCAACGTCAGAGACAGCGGCCCAGGGTGGGCCCTAAGGAACCCCCTCAGCCTGGCATTCAGTGGAGGGAGTTTTAGATAAAATCGATATTTCTCTACTCTGTGATGGAAACTGCATAAAGAATCTTCCCCGTGCATAAATATATCTGATAAGATTACACAGATCATCCCACCAGGGGAATCTGGGGCGATTTAAAATGCAGGCTTTCTCTTCCTGCTACAAATCCCACAGCATCCATTTTAATGAGAAGATGAACCTGACCAAGGCTGACATGTGGCCCGAATGCACGCGGATGACCAGGGCAGTTGTTAAAATAGTGAAATACTTCAGTATCGATGGGTAAACAACCGTGTTTCCATCATGTCCCACCCCTGACATCAGGCTCCTCCTGAGGGATCCCCCACCTCCCCGGGGGTCAGCAACGAAAGGGGTAACTGCCGGCACAGCGTTGGAAGCCTCCAGCACCCCTGGGTGGGATCCATTCCCGCTGACGATCTGGTTCAGGAGGAATAAATATGTTAAATATCATATTCTTGAACCAAACTCATGTGTCAAGTGCTGCGCACACCATGGAATCTATGTTTACTATAGTTCTAGTGAAATAATTTATTCTCATTGTCAATCATTCAAGAAATATTTACTAAGCACCTGCTCTCTGCTGAGCACAGCCCTGCCTCCAGCGAGCGCACAATCTAGGCACGAAGACACATAACCAGATCATTTCAGCACCATGGAGTAAATGCTGCACGCTCAGAGGAGAGGGCTCGGGCGGGTTTGCAGGGGGAGGCGATGGTGAAGGTGGGGCCCAGGGGCAAGTCTACATCAGGCCGCTTAATGGGGTGGGCGCAGGTGTTGTGCTGGGAAGGATGATGCAAGCCACTTAACAAGGCGGGGGAGGACCTAGAAGCAAAGAGAAGCAGGCAAGTTCAAGGAGCCACACGCAGTTCACCGGGGCCGGTGGATGAAATGACAGCAAATGAAGCGGTGGGGTTGAGCTGAAGAAGGCTTTGGGGCTCCCATCTCACAGTGGCCTTTAGGCTGGGGATGAACTGTAGTTGGCTATTTTCATCCCTGGCTACCTCAGACTACTTGTGGTCCCAAACTCTAGTCAAACTTGCCGAGTCTCTGCTGGCTGCTGGATCCCAAAGACGGCTCTGGAAGTCTACCAAGATGCCCTGCCCACTCAAGCCCTCAGCCATGACCAAGACGCTGTACGGGGAGGAGTTGATACACAGCTGCGAGGGGCACAGGGTCCTCCCCAGCGCTCCTCGGGCGCACGGCATCCACGTGGCTCCTGGCTCTTGGTGGATATCTGTTGAATGGATCAATGAGCGAATGAATGGGGACTAAGCTGCCAGAACAGTTTCTAGATGGAGCTCTCAGCAAGTGCCTCCAAGGTGCCTAAGTGATCGTGACAATTCAATAGTCATTGCTTCCATTTAACAGTGATACATTTTAAAAATGTATTTATTTTTATTTAAGTTCAATTAACATATAACATATCAGTGTCAGAGGTAGAGGTTAGTGATTCGTCAGTCTTATATAATACCCAGTGCTCATTACATCACATGCCCTCCTTGATGCCCATCACCCAGTCACCCCATCCCCCACCCCCCTCCCCTCCAGCCACCCTCAGTTTGTGTCCTATGATTAAGAGGCTCTTATGGTTTGGTGATATTTTTCATATACGCATTTTAAAGGGAAAAGACCAACCTTAATGGGAAAACACCAAAAGTTAATTGTCTCCATTCTCCTTTCTTGTTGTTCAAAGCCTGGAACGTGTGATGAGCTTTAAAGTTTGGAGGGAGGGGTGCCTGGGTGGCGCAGTCGTTAAGCGTCTGCCTTCGGCTCAGGGAGTGATCCCAGCGTTCTTGGATTGAGCCCCACATCAGGCTCCTCTGCTGAGAGCCTGCTTCTTCCCCTCCCACTCCCCCTGCTTGTGTTCCCTCTCTCGCTGGCTGTCTCTCTCTGCCAAATAAATAAATAAAATCTTTTTAAAAAAGTAAAATAAAATAAAGTTTGAGCGGGAGGGATTCATGAGAGCTCTTCCACCATTTCCCTCTTTCCCTCACCTCCTGCTTCTTGCCTCCTGACTCCTGTTGGCTCTCTTTCTTCCTTTTCTTTTTTTTTTTAGAGAGAGAGAGAGTGCCTGTGAGCTTTGGGGGGGGGGCAGGAGTGGGGGGGGCGAATGACAGAGGGGAGGGGCAAAGGAAGAGGAAGGGAGAGAAACTTAAGCAGGCTCCCTGCCCAGCATGGAACCCAATGCAGGGCTCAATCTCATGACCCTGAGATCATGACCTGAGCCAAAATCAAGAGTCAGACATTTAACCGACTAAGCCACTCAGGTGCCCCTCCTCCTTATTCTTAAGTGGCTGGTGCCCTGAGAATACCAACTCATCCCCAGTTTTCCCTTGACTTTTGTGGTTTTAGCATTGAAAATCCCATATCCCTTGCCACGGTTTTCCTACAATCCAGTTCCAGGCAAAATGGGACAATTTGTCATCCTTCTACTAAGAACTCCCCTTTAGGCTGGGAACTTCTGAGGAGAGTGGAACACTTCGCTCACTTTCGTGGTAGTTATTAGTGGAGTTATTAGTTGCAGGAGGATTTCCAAAGCCTTGATTTGAGTCTAGAAAGCAGAGCACAAATCTGCCAGGTGAAGAAGGCAGGAAAAGGGCATTCTAAGAAGGAACAGCACATACAAAGGCATGGAGTTCACTCCCTCTGAGTGCAGTACTAGGCCAAAGAGCAGCAGGAGGACAGAAGTGGGGAAATAGATTTCTAATTCTGGAGACAGATTTTTTCAGTAACAAAATAGCAGATCACAGTCATATTCATATGCAAGTCACAGTTGCTGAAAAAGAAACCCTTTTGACTGCCAATTTAGATTAGCTGTGCTCTTGGTCCCACCCATTGCTGTGAGTAATCAAGAGCTTGCAGAACTTCCCACTATTCCCAAGGGACAATATGGTCTGGATCCAGTCCTACCTATTATACTCATCCTGTTAGTTCCTACTGTTTACACGGATGCATAAGAAATCTGATGTGACTAAACCCCACCCCAGGCTGCATGATGTAGCAAAAGGCCAATTTATTTTTGACCTACCACTTGCATGTAAACATCTGACTCAGAACATCTTGCCTTCTCTCCGGGGACTCAAGCAGCTAAGTGGATGAAACACCTGAATATTATGCAGCAGAACTTGGATCCATTTCTTCTCTCTTCCAACTCTTTGCTCTAAGCAGCTGTTTTCCCTGCGGAAGCCTGACTTCAGCAGCAGAACAACAGCCATCCTATATATAACTGTGCTCTTGACTACGAAACTTCAGCGAGCAGGCAGTGTGCTCCTCCTCACCGTGGCTTCCAGAACTATCCTGATAATCAAGTGACGAACACGAGTGGTTCTTCGTGTTACCACAGTTCACCAAAATAACTACCTACCACCTGCACCATATTGAATTGGGCTGTTTTTGTGTAGTGGGCACTGTTGGCTCCCTACCAAACACCCATTCTCCCCTCTTTTCTACTAGAACAGTAATTTTGCTCAGGTGTAACACAGCCAAGCACCTTAGGGAAGGTGACCCCTGCACCCACCCCCCCACCCAACCCTCGCTAGCGGCAATCCCACTGAGGGTACTGCCTCTCCTTTGCAGTGATTGGCCAGTGACAGCTGAGGAGATGCAAGTCAGCTAGAGATCTTCTCTATTCTTTTTTTTTTAAGTTTTATTTTAATTCCAGTTAGTTAACTGGAATTCTTAACAAAGAGCCACTAAAAGACTCTGTAGATTGTCCTTTTTAGAAGGCTGTGTTTCGGCTACTTTGCTGCCAGCACAAAGCTGTGGCCAATGCTGAGGATGGCAAGACAAGATGGAAAGAACCAGAAACCAGATTGTGAGTTTCTGGCCAGTGCTTACTCTATAGCACTCTACTCCTAGACGCTTTCGTGATGGATGATTTTTGGGCGGTGTTGGTGGTAGGAGGTCAAGGTCTTAGAATTTTTTCTTGGAATGGATTTTTCCCAGAAATTTTCACAGGATTCACTCCCTTACTCACTTAGGTTTCTGCTGAAATGTTACCTCTTCGGAGAAGCCACATTACCTGAAAGAGAGACCCCTGCCTCCCAACATTCCCCATCGCCTTATTCTGCTGTTCTGATTCATGGCATGATCAATGCCTTACACCGTTTTACACTTTTGTTTGTTTAATGTCACTCTTTCCCCACTGGGATTTCAGCTCCATGGAGACATTTTGTTCACTAAAAAATCTTCAATAAAAGAAGCTGGCACATACTAGGTACCCCCCAAAATATTTGTTTAATAAATCAGTTAGGCTTGAATCCTAAGATCAAGAAATACTCAAATGGCAATATTATTTTTAGCCAAATAGGAATTTAATCCAAGGGTTTACCAGAAACTGAAACCAGGAACGTCAGGGTCATTGCTACATTCAACGTAGTTGCCTTTGGTTTTGAAGACGATGCATCACGCATCCCTGAAACCTTGGACTGATATGCTCAAAAGGCAGTGACCATGAAAAGATAGGAAGTGATAAAGAAGAACCAAAACTCACTACTACTCGAAATGAGTGGCTTTGGCCATATGTTGTCAGTATGAAGAGTTTCCCTCACTCCTAGCCATCCCGCAGGGAAATTACAGAAACAAATTCAGTTGCAAAGCAATAAAGGGCACTATGAGGGGTCCAATTCCACTAAGTCATTCATTCGCTTCTTCATGTATCCCATTCACTCAGAAAGCTTTCGCTGAGGGGATATCATGTGCTACACACTCCTCAGCTCAAATCCTTTCTGGAATAAATAGTGTTTGCCTGGGAACTGAAAGAAAGTCATCCCCAGGTCTGTTGACTTATTTTTCTTATTGCAGGGAGAGAGACAATGAAATTATCAAGCAGTTTCACCTCTACCTCCCAGCAAGTTGTTTTATTTTAAAAATTGATCTTTCTATCTTGAGGCCAGCGTATCTAAGCTACCTGAGTCGTGGGGGTGAGGGTGGGAGACATGCAGGCTTATTTCGGAGACGCAACTCCATTCCCCTACATTGGCAACATTTTCCCGGTTACAATTTAATCCTCAGAATCCTATAAGAACCTTAGGATGGTAATGGACAAATGAATGGCTGCAGTGCATTAAATCTTTATATTTCTTCTTAGAGCGTGATCTGGGTGGCCACCAGTTCTTAGCTTTTCACATCATCTTCCCAAATAGATCACAATATGACAGAAACCACTTTGGAGCTAACAAGATGCCGACCACGGTTCCATGCATTTAGAAAGAGTCCACTAATGACACCAGAGAAATTAGATGTTTAACTTTTGCAATATTTTCCAAAGACCTTCAAGAAGGCCTAATACCTTGAAAGATAAATGAGGAGAAAAGGAAGATTTGCCTGCTAAAATTTTGACGAAGAAACAACTAGAAGCTATCTCCGAACCCATCCAAAAAGCCCCTTCTGTCTCATCCTCACCAAGGACTCCCTATACCTCCTTGACATCTTGACCTCCTTCCAAGTATCTGTAGCACTTCCCTTCGTTCCCCAAGTGGGCCTGTTGTCCGTAGGAAGTTGTCAACGTGATGCATTGGTTTCCTTGGGCTGTTGTAACAAGTGACAACAAACCGGATGGCTTAGAACAGCAGAAATGTATTATCTCAAGTCTTAAAGACCAGAGTATGAAATGAAAGTCAGTAGAGCCGCTTCTCTCTGGAGCCTCGAGGAGAGAATCCTTCCTTGCTTTTCTAGCTTCTGCTGGTTTCCAACAATCCTGGGCCTTCCTTGGCTCAGAGCTGCATCTCTCCAGTTTCTGCCTGGTCCTCACATGGCTGTCCTCCCTCTGTGTATCTCTGTGTTCAAACCTCCTTCTCCTTGTAAGGACCGGTCGTTAGAGTTAGGGCCCATTCCAATCTAATGTGTGACCTCCTCTTAACTTGACTACATCTGTAAAGACCCTATTTCCAAATAAGGTCACATTCATTGGTACCAAGGGTGAGGATGTCAACATATCATTTTGGAGAACACAGGTCAACCCACAAAAATACCCCAAATCTGAATCTTCTAATCTGAGAAAATGCCACCAAATGGCATTACAAACATGAGCCAGCACTTAGACTCTCCAGGCCTCCCCTATGGAACTAAAAGAATTCCCATTTTCCTCAAAAAACTTGTTGCATGTTATAATGAAACAATTTTCTTCCTTCTTTCCCCCTTATTTCCTTCACTCCTTCCTTCCTTTTCTTCCCCTTCCCTCTCTCCTTCTTCTTTCCTTTATTTCTTCCCTTTCTTACTCTTTATAAAGACTTACGAGTACCCAATATTGGTGCTATGGAAGATAGAAAGATAAAATGAGAGCCCCACATTCAAAAAATCTGGACCTCGTAGGAAGACTCAGCTGTCCATAAAAATCGTAATGTGAGGCAGAAGGGGGTAATCGCCATAACAAAGTCATAGGCACAGTGACACAAGAATACGGAGAAAATAGAGCAACTCCTGCTGGGGAGAATCAAGCAAGACGTAAGAGCTTGACCTTGAAAAATGTCTAGATTTGGATTTTCAGAGATTGGAAAAAGAATTTCCAGTTGAGCTGCGTGAGCAAAGCTACAGAGACAAGAAAACAAAGGATGTATATACATTTTGCAGCGTGTCAAGGACCCTCACGTGTCATTGCTACCAACACATTTCAGAGGTTTCATGGAACAGAGATTGGAAGGAAAGACACCAAAGAGCTCACCACCAAAGAGTAATCATCTCTGGGAGGCAAAAATTTCCTTCGTCTTTTTGTACCTTTTTCTAATTTCCTTCAAGCTCGGGCATTATTTTTAATTAGTACGAAAAAATATTTTTTTCAGGAAAGATTTTCAAATCACCTCAAAATAGTCACCAACAGAAAAAAAAGAAATCATGTCTTTCCAGACACGAAATTATAATGGACTGAGCCGACTTAAGGGACGCAGCGACGACAGGGAGGAAGAGAATGACCAGGAGAGAATGACCAGGGGGGAAGAGAATGGCTAGTTGATCCAGCAGTCGGTTCCTGCCAATTCTGGCATTTCCGTCTGTACTTGAATGTGGAGCGGAACTAGGGTTTTTCCTTTAGGTAAGCAACGTCTGCCCTCTGCTGGTGATTCAAAAGTTACCAAAGGCAAGCGTGTTCCTTTCCCATCCTTGTAAGACAAAGTGGTAAAGGATATGTAAAAATCATCATTCGGATCTCAGAGGCATTCATCTTGCTCCTTCGGCCAGGTTTTCAACTGATTTAAGCATGCTTCCTCATCAGAGAGAAAAATCTATTTGCTCACTTCCCCTTTGGGGCCAGTAGCAGAGCCTGACCTCAGGCTGACTCCGAAGCCTCTTGCCCCCAAGTCAGAGAAATCAATGGGCGGGAAGGCGGGTTTGGTCCAGTCCGCAGGGTAGAAGGGAGCAGGGGGTGGGAGCAGTCTCCGTGCAGCGTCTGGGGGCGGGGTTTGCACAAATCACAGGCCCTGAAGGAACCAGAGGCATCTCCTAAAGCGCTGATGATGTTTCTTTCCTGTTTGTTTGGGGGGTTTTAGATTTTATTTACTTATTTGAGAGAGAGAGCAAGAGAGAGAGAACGAGTGGGGGGAGGGGTAGGGGGAGAAGCAGATTCCCTGCAGAACAGGGAGCCGGATGCTGGGCTCGATTTCAGGACCCTGGGATCATGACCTGAGCCCAAGGCGGACACTTGAGCCACCCAGGCGCCTGATTATTTTTTCTGAATTAGGCTGAATTGAGTGATAACTTTAAACCCCAGTTTCACGATTTCAGCCCTATAAACTTTCCAGACTAATTCTTGCTTATGGGACTGTCCTGTGTGTTGTAGGACACTTAGCACCATCCCTCACCTCTGCTCACTAGATGCCAGTACATCCGCGGGCAAGTTGTGACAACCAAAATTAACTCCAGACATTGAGAAGGCCCCCAGGCACCCTGCAAAGAGCGGGCACAAAATCGCCCCCTGCTGAGAACCGCCGCTTTAGATTAGACCCAGCTTCTTTTCAAAACCTGGGTGTATTTACCATCACTCATGTCGTGTGCAGACAGCAAGGGTGGTGGGGACGGGGCACCAGGAGGTCAAGACTCTGCATCACCCTGGGCCAAGCCCCTTAACCTCCCAGGACTTGGTTTTAGCAATGTAATATATGGCCACCATTCATTTTTAACTTGCAAGACTGTATTTGTTTTGTTAACAAAAACTCACTGAGTTAGGCTAGCAGGCCTGCAGTGAGGACGGAAGGACAGACAAGTCAGAACACGACGTTCCTGGGCCGAGCATAAAGCACTAGACCGTGTGCTTCTGTGACCAAATGAATGATGACTCTTTGGAAGATGGCACTTTAAGAAAGACGAATAGAGGCCGACGAACCGATTCACATTTCTGAGATTCAAAAAACTCTGAAAACTTTCTTTTTCTTTCTTTCTTTCTCTTTCTTTCTTTCTTTCTCTTTCTTTCTTTCTTCCTTCCTTCCTTTCTTTGTAATGCATTTGGCATCAAAATCTATTTGGTGGCAAAACCTGCCCTGACACGAATGAGATTACTTCTAATCTTCATTGGTCCAGCTGAGTGTGAATATTCACATTTTTCTGCACAAATTTTAATGTGTTTGGTCAAGGGGTGCTTCCCCAGATTGTGCTGGGGCCATTAAATGATATATGACACCACTTTACTTCTATCCCCCAGAACAATCTGAAGGCCAGAAGACATATGGCTCCCAGGGTGTTGGATAAGGGACTGTGGAACTTGTATATGCAAATTAGCAGGGAAACAAGCAGCACAGGAGCTAACACTTTCCCACCAGAAGCATGAATTCTCAATTGGATCTTGTGCTGTGCCAGGCAAACCTGTGAGCTTCTCCTGTGAGATCAACGGGGAAAGATGTCTGTGTGAGATTGCATGTGGATGTGTGAGTTTTGTCCCAGATCAGCAGAAGTCGCCCCTGTCCAGAGACACTGTGCACTATTTTCATTCATCACTCAGGGAGGGAAGGGACAAAAACTTTCCTCCAATGGGCTCCTGGTCACGGAGGTGGCCCAGGCTCGCTCTGCAGCCACCAGCCACTCGAAGCAGCCCCCGCTGAAAATCGTGTTTGCCTCAGGTTCTGTGTGTCAGGGACCACTTCGGCTCACCAAGATGGCCTGCCCTGCTCCATACTGTCTTCATGGCCTTCCTGCCCAGCAGCTTGGACCTAGATAAACATCTCCTCTGTCCTTGAGACCCAGGCTCTCCTCTAAGTGGTGTGGGAATTGAAGGGGATGCTTTCATCTGTTGTTCAATGTGCAAAAGATTTTATGGGAGACACGGATTAATCTGCTCGGAAAATAAGAAGAGAAATTTATGGTAAATTCAGGTTTCACAACCTCTAAGGGGTTTTTCATTTTTAAAAATTTTAGTTAAGGGACACCTGGGTGGCTCAGTCAGTTAAGCGTCTGCCGTTGGCTCAGGTCATGATCCTGGGGTCCTGGGATTGAGCCCCGCATTGGGCTCCCTCCTCAGCACGGAGTTTGCTCCTGCCTCTGCCCCTCCCCTCTGCTCATGCTCTCTCTCAAATACATATATAAAATCTTTTTTAAAAAATTTTAGTTGAAACCAGAGCTCGCTGTCTCACTATCACCAACTTCAGTCTCTCAGCCTTCAAAGGATTCATTGCCTCCTTGACTTGGTACTTTGCTCTCATTTATTTATTTGAAAATATGCTGAATTCATATTCTGAGCTAGATGCTGTGCCAGGTGACGAGAAGATACACATGACGAAGCATGGCCCCCGCCTCAGAAATGTCATGGCCCAGGAGGGGAGACCACCTTGGACAACGCGCTAACCCCAAACACCTTGTGAACAAAAGTTATTTTTCGTTCCCCCTAAGTTTGTGGACGGAAAGTCTGTGGCCAGCAGCCTAGGGCCTGCAGGCAGCACACAGGCTTATAAATAAAGTTTTACTGACACACCGCCGCACGCCTGTGCTGACACAGGGCCTGCCACTGCTTTCTCACCACAGCGGGAGAGGCGAGTTCGCTCTCAGCACGCAACAGACACGGGATGACACACACAGCCGAAAACACTTACCATATGGCCCTTAGAGGAGAAGCTTCTCAGTGCCTGCAGTTAGGGGTAGGTGGAGGGCTTGCAGCGAGGAAAGCTGTGAGAGGAGATAAAAGGCAATTGCTGGCTCAAGCCCCTAAGAAGAACAGCAAAATGGCAGTGTTTAAGGAGGCTTTTGGTTCAGCTGTGTATCACACAAAATCCAATGTTAGGCTTAAACAGAATAAAGGTTTCATTTCTCCCCCATAAAAGAAGTCAAGAGCTTGACAGTCCAAGGTGGGCTTGGTGGCTCCATGATCATCCGGGACCTGGTTTCCTGTTCTTTCTGCTCCTCCTCCTCCGCAGGAGATCTTCTTCCTCCATGTTGTCTCCTGGTTCAACATGGCTACTGGGGCATCGGTAAGTACATCTGTGTTTCAGACAAACGAAGAAAGGGCACAGCAAAAGAATCTACCCTCTGTCTCATTCAACTCCCTACGCTTCCATTTCCAACTCACTGGCCACCCGTAGCTGCAAGGAGGATGGAAAGGTGGTCTCCCACAGCACTCTCTGTATGAACCCTTCACCGTGTTCCCACTGAGTCATAAAGAGAAAGGGACATAGATGTCACCATGTTCATAGCTAGGGTGCAAGAGCCTCGCACTGAATTCCAAAATGGACATTCTGAACAATGCTCACATCAGAAATTGAAAAACCCCTTCCCGCTTCTTGCTATTAATGTATTTGTTCATTCCTCAAATATTGTTGAGCCTCTGCTGTGTGCCCAACACTGTGCTTGCCAGGGAAGCCTTCCAGTTTTCTTTTTTCTTTTCTTTCTTTTTTTCATATTTGTCAGTGTTCTTTCTTATTTCAGAAAACACTGGGATAGAAGGAAACTTTAAGGTAGCATCTAAAACAGTGAATTATTCATGATTAATAGAGGTGAGTTTATTTTCTTTTATATAATATAAATGCATAACTGCTACTGAGTGATAATGTCTTTAGATAGTATGTCCAAATCGTATGGATTAAAGTGGCTTTGTGTATTGTGAATATAAAGGGAATTTAAGGCTTATAAAAGCACTCATACACTGTAACTGTTTAAGTTTTTCTCTCCCCCACCAGACTACCTACTCCTTAAGAACTTCTTTGTATTTGCTGACTGTAGGTGCTTAATAAATGTTTGATGAGGAAATGAAAGAATGATCTTCCAACCTTCTGCTTGAGGTTTCTCTGCCTTTATAACTGAACTTAGTGACTGTTTCCTGTTCTCTTGAGACAGACGACAGAGATGCAGATAATACTTAGATATGGGCAAGGGTTTACAATTTTTTCAGTCTCTCACATACATTAAAAAATAATTTTAAAGTTAGATTAATCCAAAAAATACACCTTGGTGTGGTAGTGAGTTCCCCTTTCTAACTGGTCCACTAGACATTAGTCTTTATTTATTTTTTTTAAAGATCTTATTTATTTATTTGACAGAGAGAGAGGCACCGAGAGAGGAAACAGAAGCAGGGGGAGTGGGAGAGGGAGAAGCAGGCCTCCCGCTGAGCAGGGAGCTCGATGAGGGGCTCCATCCCAGAACTCTGGGATCATGACCTGAGCCGAAGGCAGACACTTAATGACCGAGCCACCCAGGTGCCCCTAGATGTTAGTCTTTAAGTGCAGGGTTCACGAGTATGCATTTTAGGTGGTAGAAGAAGCATCACTACCTGGTTCAACTGAAGAAAAACCAAGAGTTTATTTCTTTTTTTTTTAAGATTTTATTTCTTTATTGGACAGAGAGGGACAGCCAGCGAGAGAGGGAACACAGCAGGGGAGTGGGAGAGGAAGAAGCAGGCTCATAGCAGAGGAGCCCAATGTGGGGCTCGATCCCAGAACGCCGGGATCACGCCCTGAGCCGAAGGCAGACGCTTAACAACAGAGCCACCGAGGCGCCCCAAAACCAAGAGCTTAAACAGCATCGAAGGCAATGCAAGTTGGGACTCAGTAAAATTTTGTTGAACATAAAGTATGTGAAGCATACTTTCCTAAAAGAGGTACAAAATCACCGAAAAATGGTGGTGCCAAAGTTATTCCACTCGTGGAGGATGGGTTCCATAGTCCTGCAGAAAAACCTGCAGGAAAAATTTGGGGCCACCAGAGGGTGCTCCACCAACATCCAGAGGAACTGCCTCCAGGAGCTCCCTAGAGAGCGCTCTGATTTTGAAGACTGTTATGGCCAGTCTCAAAGCTCTCATGGTTGCTTTCCCAGCCATGTCTCCATAAATCGTGCTCCGTGGAAAAGCACTGTATCTTCAGCTCTAGATTTCCAGGTCAGAATGCCCCTTCTTACAGGCAGAATCACGTGGGATCAGTGTTGCCTCGGACTGGAGTTCTATGTCAGCTATAATCCTTTTGCAGTGGTGGGACCTGTCCCATTCTTGCATCTGCTCATGAATATAGAAATTTACATATGGCTAATTTATGTTTTCCACTTCTCTTAAGTACACGGATGATGAATAAATCAGAACAATATGAGAATAGATGAAGCTGTAACATTTAATTTAGCAATTAATAATTAAGATTAAGAGGACTGTTTGTCATTTAGAAACACCAGGATTAATCCTTTTAATTACCACCTGGATTTCTTTTACTCCTTATTTTTAAGTGAACCCATTCTTCTGTAATGAAGGATAATAGTCTATCAATGTCCTGGCTCTAGAGAGATGGCAAACGGGTTCCATTTGGTTTCACCCAAGCACTGGAGGTTTTCCCTTCTTCACTGCACCGTCTGCAGGTCTCCAGAAAAATGTCTCCCATCAATCGTGGGGATGGGACTCATGCATGTGGGACGAGTATTCTGATTCAAGTTGTCCACACAGAGTAAGAGTCATGGGACCTGTCCCAAGCGTGCTCAGCTACATGTTTCAGAAGCTAAATAGTGGATTAAGTGAGGGATTTATTTCTTTCATTTAACAAGGAAACTGAGTAGCAGGTAAGCCAGCCCAAGTGTGGCTGCCCAAGGACTGGGCTCCCACAGCCTGGCTCTGCCGTCCTTAGCAAGTAGGAACAGAGTGTCTGGGGCATCTCCAGGCATCGTGTCTCCATTTCAGGCAGAAAAAGGAGGGAAAGGAGAGGGCAAAGGGCTCGTGCCAGCTGAGTTTCTCCATTTTTATGAGTAAAGCAGTGGCTTTCCCAGAAGTCTCAACCGGTGGAACATGGAAGCCTTTCATTCACGTCTCATTGACCAGAAACTGTCCACATGACCTTAAAAGAAGCCTAGGAATTTTTTGATGAACACGTCACCGCCCTGAACTAAACTGGAGATACAAAATCAAGGGGAAAGTGGTGAGTAGAAACTGAGGAGGCTACTAGCTGTATGTGCCACAGGAATGAGAAGGTATTGGAACGGAGATGGAGGTCCTCATGCTAGTCATTAGATGACACGCAGATGGCTGTCTAAGAGGGAGTCTGCACCACACACCAAGAAATCCATTGCCAAACTCCTCCTTGTGGAGGACACAGTGCTCCCTCCATGAAGACTCGGCTTCTTCTGACATCCGACACAGATGAGCCATTCATCGACGGCTTAGATGCTAGGGAGCCTGGCAGGTTCTAGATGCTGACTCTGCACTAATCGGAATCTGGTCCCTCAGGTAGACCGCACTGACCTCCCTTCCTATTCACTTCCTCCCCCATCTTTCCCTCTCTCCCATCTCTAAGAGTCTCTTTCCCAAGCCAGGAGTCTTCCCCTTTCTTCACTTCCCAAATCTCTATCCTACACGCAAAAATTTGCCCTTTTGGAAACCCAGGTTTTTGACATTTATAACCCAAGAATGCCTTCCCTTTTTTGTCTCTCTGACTTCTCTGAGTCATTTTTCTCCTAAGGCAATGGACACAGAAAACCACGCTCACTGAACGGGTCAAGGACTCAGGATGCAAGGAATACCAGAAATAAAAACAATTTAAATTTTAAAATATCATTCCTCCGCTCTTCATGTGAAATCTTACCCCCAAACCGAAAATGTAAAAGAGATAAAAACTAGAGCCAATAAGATTAAGGGGTGGATGGGACATGGGAGGGCCCCAAGGCCCTCCTCATGAGGCCTGAAAGAAGTCAATCAAGGAAAGTTTGAAATTTCACTAAACTGTAAGATCTCTTCCATCTTGAATGTTCTACAATTCGATTTTAAGGAGCAAACTTTCAGTCTATTTTCCCAAAAACTTGAGAATAGTCCCACATAATAAGTGTAACGGATGAAGTAAATGATGATTAAGGTGGCTGTGGTCCCAGCCTTTCCTTGACCCTGACCCTACTCCTTGGCCCGTTTCTGGCTTTCCAGCTTCCCCACGCTCCAAGCAGGGATTTGTAATGAGGAATCAACACAGAAGAATGAGAAACAAGAGACACCAGGTCAAAAAGTTAAACATAGAAATAATATATGAAACCCCCCCCCAAAAAAGAAAGAAGAAATAATATATGAGCCAGCAATTCCAACCTAAGAATATACCCAAAAGAATTGAAAAGAGATACTCGGGTGCACACTAGTACATTCATGTTCACAGCAGCACTATTCACATTAACCAAAGGTTAAAAAAAAAAAGCACCAAATGTCCATCAACAGACGAATGGATAAGCAATTGTGGTATAGACATACAACGGAATATTATTCATCCATTGAAAGGAATAAGGTACTGATACATACTGGAGGAACCTTGAAAACAGCGTGATCGTTGGGAGAAACCAAACATAAAAGGCCACGTATTGTGTGATGCCATTGATGTGAAATGTCAGAGTCCGTGAATCCAACAATACAGAAAGTGGGTGGATTGGTGGTTGCCAGGGGCCGGGGGAGCGGAGAATGGGGAGTGACTGCTTCATAGACACAGGCTTTTATTTGGGGAAGATGAAATGTTTTGGAGCTAGAAGCCGTGGCTGCATAATAACATGAAGTTATTAAATTCCACTGAGTGGTTCACTTTAAAGTGGTTAATTTTATGTTTTGTGAATTTCACCTCAACTCTATTTTTAAATCCATTTTTAAATAAAGAAAAGAAAAGGTAACACTAGAGAACATTTGCAGGGAGAGTGTTTGTGGGCGGTAGCTGACAGGAGGGAACGCGGCTGGTGATTTATGTCCCTTCCCTTCCCCTGAGGTCCAAGGAGAGGACTCAAGCACTGCGCAGTGAGGAACACAAGCTCCGGAACCGGGCTGCCTGATTTTAAATCCCAGTCCTGTGATGCGCTCGCTGTGACCGGGGCCATGTCTCAGTTTGCTCATCTGTAACATGGAGACAATAACGCCTAGCTCCCAGGAGGTATTAAAAGGGTGAATGAATTAATCCATATAGAGTGCTTAGAAGGGCGTAGGCCTCCACAAGCCTTCAGCAAATGTGACCTCTGTTCTTCATCATTTTGGACTGATGGACCTGCTCCTTTGGCCAGACCATTTCAGAAATGAGCCAGGTCATACTGTGCCTAATAAGTCATAGACCAGGGGCACCTGGGTGGCTCAGTCATTAAGCATCTGCCTTCAGCTCAGGTCAGGATCCCAGAGTCCTGGGATCAAGCCCCGCATCGGGCTCCCTGCTCAGCAGGAAGCCTGCTTCTCCCTCTCCCACTCCCCCTGCTTATGTTCCCTCTCTCGCTGTGTCTCTCTCTGTCAAATAAATACAATTTTTTAATAAAACAATAAGTCATAGACCAATGTTTCCCTATTCTGTGAGTTCTTTTTCTAATGCAAACTGTAAATAACACCACCTCCAAAAAAAATGGTTTCGCTTCCTAGGGCTGATGTAACAAAGTAGCCCAGCCTGGTTGGCTTAGACCAACAGAAATTTATTCTCTCAGAGTTCTGGAGGCTAGAAGTTAGAAATCAAGGTGTTGGCAAGGTCATGTTCCCTCTAAAGCCTGTAGGGGATGATCTTTCCTCACTTCTCGCTGCTTCTGGTAGCCCCAGGCATTTTTTTTTTTTAAAGATTTTATTTATTTGATAGAGAGAGAGACAGCCAGTGAGAGAGGAAACACAAGCAGGGGGAGTGGGAGAGGAAGAAGCAGGCTCACAGCGAGCCTGATGTGGGGCTTGATCCCAGAACGCCAGGATCACGCCCTGAGCCGAAGGCAGACGCTTAACCGCTGTGCCACCCAGGCGCCCCAAGGCATTTCTTGGCTTGTGACAGCAGAACTCTGATCTCTGCCTGCGTCTTCACACGGCTACTTTCCTGTGGGTCTTCACATCGACTTCCCTCCCTATGTGTGTCTATGTCCAAATTCCCCTCTTCTTATAAGGGCACTGGATTGAGTGAGCCCTACTCCAGTATGACCTCATCTTAACTAATTACATCTGCAATGACCCTATTTTGAAATAAGGTCATTCTGATGTTCTGACAGAACTTCAATATGTATCCTGGGGTACACAATTCAACCCCTAACTAATCACTATTGCTCTCCTAATGTGTTCGTAAGCTCCACTGCCACCCTTCTGTGGTCTGTCCCAGGCCAGTGAGCTGCTGGAAATCTCGAGGGAGCAAAAAGCTTTCGTCCTGCACACATACCTCACATTTGATACACTGCACTTTGTCCACACTGTATAACGATTGGTTCCTCCATTAGTCTGTGAATTCCCCAAGTATTGGGCCTAGATCATATTCAACTCTGAAGCATAGAAAAGTTCCAGAAGAGTACCTAGAAAGCAAGATTCAAATGTCTAGGGCTCTGTAGCTCCCACCTGCGAGTGACCCCAGGCCCTGCTCTCCCTTCTCTGTCCCACCTCTTGTTTCTCCCACTTGGGCCCCCTTCTTTGCCTCCATCCAGGCTCTGCTCTAGACTGCCAGTAGCTACCCTGGCCACAGGCTGGAGGTAAGAGCTCTCTGTGATTCCTAAATGACGTGAACTGCCTCTGACCGCTACAACCAAATCTATGATGGCCTTCGGGTCTCGCCACCCTGCCTGACAAGGCCAGGACATGGAGGACCCCAGCCCTTCCCCTGATCACCCACAGTTCAGCCTAATGCCTGCATAAATCATAGTTGCTAAGCTTTATGGAGCACTTACAATATGCCAGGCGATCGTATTCCATTCTCTTCTCTTCCCACAGGTCAGCTCATTGACAGCTCACAATAATCCAATGTGGTAGAAACTATTGCTAACTCTACTTTACAAATGAGGAAACTGAGGCTTAGAGAAGTTAAATATCTTGGCCACAGTCACAGCTAGTGAGTGTGGGGACCAGAACTTGACTCCAGGCAACCTGATAGCAGTTAAGACAAAAATATCCCAAACTCGGAAGTGCCTGCCTTTCCACTGTCATCCTGGAATGAGTTACAGAACCCTGCCAGAATAATCCTGTCCTCCAGGGGGTTTACCCTAATGACTCACTCTTTTATTTTATAATAATTTTTTATTATATTATGTTAGTCACCATACAGTATACCCCTAGTTTTTGTTTTTTAGAGAATATCCTTCACCCCTGGGGGCAGAGAAGGATTTCCTTTTTTTTTTTTTAATTCTTTTATTTGACAGAGAGACAGCCAGCCAGAGAGGGAACAGGGGGAGTGGGAGAGGAAGAAGCAGGCTCCCGGAAGAGGAGCCTGATGCGGGGCTTGATCCCAGAACGCCGGGATCACGCCCTGAGCCGAAGGCAGACGCTTAACCGCTGTGCCACCGAGGCGCCCCTACAAAATAAATTTTTTAAAAAGAGGATATATGTGGATGATGTTTAAGAAGGGTGTACATGGGGGCGCCTGGGTGGCACAGCGGTTAAGCGTCTGCCTTCGGCTCAGGGTGTGATCCCGGCGGTGTTATGGGATCGAGCCCCACGTCAGGCTCCTCTGCTGTGAGCCTGCTTCTTCCTCCCCCACTCCCCCTGCTTGTGTTCCCTCTCTCACTGGCTGTCTCTATCTCTGTCAAATAAATAAATAAAATCTTTAAAAAAAAAAAAAGGGTGGTACATGGGGCGCCTGGGTGGCGCAGTTGTTAAGCATCTGCCTTCAGCTCAGGGAGTGATCCCAGCATTATGGGATCGAGCCCCACATCAGGCTCCTCCACTAGGAGCCTGCTTCTTCCTCTCCCACTCCCCCTGCTTGTGTTCCCTCTCTCACTGGCTGTCTCTCTCTGTCAAATAAATAAATAAAATCTTTAATTAAAAAAAAAAAGAAGGGTGTACAAACCACAATGAGAACCCACCAGTCCCTGAAAGAGTAATGAGTAAACTGGCACAGAAGAGTATTATTAGCCTATGTGCTAATTCTCCGCAAAAACTGAATCTAGCATAGAACAGCAGAAGCTGCTCTGGGATTCCTAGCTGTCGGTTGCTTTGGGAATTTGGTGAAAGTGAGACAGACCTTTGAGACCAAGATTGGAACTTACCGAACAGTCAGTCGCTCCCCCAGGAGATTGAACTGTGTGTCTCTCAAAGGATGTACCCTTCTGGGGATTCTGAAAAGAGAAAACAGTTAACATTTTTACCAATAGCCTGGTTCAGCAGAAACCAAGTACCCCAATTCGAGACTGCTAATAGAAGTTAATAAATGAAATAACTGCAACACGGTGCGTCATATTGTTGCTTGCAATATAGAAGGCGCTTAATAAACATTTAACAAGTCAAAAGCTTGCTCCCCAATGCAGAGAAATCACTTCTGCGAAAAATAAAACCAAATTGAACCAATTCCATTGAAGATATCTTTCAGAGCTATTAAAGTTATTTTCTTTATTTGAGGAAGGATTATGACACACATACTTAGTTCCAAGTCACTGCTAATAACTTGCTAATAGTGCTAATGGAGTTCTTAATTATATGGGAAAGACCATGAATGACCTATTTTTAAGTGTTCAAAAATGGAAACATACATTAAAAACCCATTGCATCTTTCTGTGTTTCTTTTCTGGGGTGGTTATGGGTATTTATGGTTTCTATTTGTGGAAGGATTCCACCAGTGCACCATTGGATAAGGGAGAGTCGGAGCAGTTTTAAGGGATGACATCATAAAATATCGATAGGCTTCCTGAAATGAGCCATGACTTAGGAACATACTTATTAATTGATTCAAGGCATTCCTCTAAGCGGCAGGGATACAGCAATAAGCAAAATGCACAACATGTCTTGTCATCTTCGAGTTCAGGTGCTAGTAGGGAAAAACAAGACAGGAAAAAACAAAACAGAAATGTACATAGTAAGATAGAGGGTGACACATGCTATAGAGAAGAGCAGCACAAGAACAGGGAAGAGGGAATTCCAGGTGGGGATTGGGGAAGGAGCTTGCTATTTTAAATAGGATGGTCAAGGATGGCCTCACCAAGTACGGTCAAGGACATGAGAGAGCACATGATAAGTATCTGGGGAAAGAGCATTCTAGGAAAATAGCAAGGACAGCAAGCGTCCGAGGCAGGAGCACACCTGGTGCGTCTGAGGGACGGTAAGAAAGTCCCTGGGACAATTGGTGTCAGGGAGGGCAAAGTAGCAGGAGCCCGGGACAGAGTGGGAGGGTAGATCGGGTAGGGTTTGGGGCAGAGAACTGATCTGACCCACTGAGGTCTTCCCAGGATCACCTGGCCACTGGATCGAGAGCAGGTGGAGAGGGGTCAGGGCAAAACAGGAAGACGAATTAAGAGCTGCTGCTTTGTGGCTGGAAACTGCTCTTCCTAACTGCCTTCACCTCCAAAGCTCAGGCCACTTGAAAAGGTGTCCAGCTGCCTTGCAATGTCACCTTGCCATGATCAGTTTTAATCCCCGCTCTGTGAGAAAATCAAAAAAGGTGAGAAGAGAAAATGGAGCTGGACATGACAGTTATAGTTTCCCAGGAAATAAGAAAAAAAATAAAATTGCATTCTGCGTCTTTGACAGGTAGGGAAATTGAGTGGACGCAAGTCTTCTTAGGAAGAAAAAAGGCTAATGTTGGTAAGTTAAAAATAACAATGCAATACCGAGTGTGCTGGAATAATTAGCCTTGAAAAGGGGTTGCCCCAGTGATCTCATTACATTTCCTCAGATGACTTTCCCAAGCAGTGGCAGATGAGTAATAGGAAACTGCTGGATGGCCAGGCACAACGGTCTCATTTTTAAAAACCTATAATTTAATGTTGAAATAAATGGCAGAACCCAAATACATCAAGAACAATTAGAAGATAGTTCAAGAAAATGACATGCACTGCTGTCCCGTAAATAGCTCTCTTGGGGTGAACCACCATTCCATCCTTTGCTGTAAGTCAAGCCTATGAGCCGTTGGTCTCCTTGGACACCTGCCAAATGCATATGGGTGGAATTTCCTGTACATTAAAATTGTACGACGCCATTGAGTTTGTTTATCTTTTCACCGTTCAGTTTAGATGCAGAAGGTTTGCAGAGTTGTTTTCTGAACTGCACTTACGGAAGCCAAGACCCACTGCAGCGAAAGCTACTGCTTTGTTGCCGGTCAGTGCTTTTTTCGCCCTGCCTGCTGACTTGCATGCACTGAAACCAAAACCAATTATTCTCCAAGATCAAAACCTTCAGATGCCTCAAGAGCAGTTTTAATTTAGTTTTAGAATTATGGGCTGGCTTTCTCCCTCACTTGTTAGTGTCAGATAGAGCCCAATTAAAACCATTGCCAAGTAATGGAAAGTTACTTAAATCTTTCTCTTATGACGGTTGCCTGTTTCCAACCATCATGATCATTTTCTGGCTGGCCACAAACACATTTCATTTTAAATGGAATGCCCCATGGCTCATTTTGAGCTATTTTTCTCACCCCCTTTATTGACCTCTATCCCTTTCTCTCATTCCCTTGGAAGCCTGAACCTCAATTCTATAAATACATTAAAAACAAAAACTGATCCCTTCGGAATGAGGTTATATCATTGAATTTATTCTCAGATCACATCAGGACTTAAACAATTCTTGTTTGCTCTATAATATGATTAGAATTCCAGTGCTGCCAAGCTTCAGCTTCTTGGCATTCATAGTGGTCAGAGAGGAGCACTCAAGTTGTACTATTCCTTCCTCATCCCAGATGATTCAAGCTTTGGTTCTGCCTATGCCTCAGGATAAACCCTCCTGCCATCTCTTAGCAGGTGGGCTGAACGCTGCCCATTTAGCAGCTACAAGCAGTCACCAAATGGGATACTCCTCCCTGCCCATAACATCATCTAACCCCACATCTCAACCTCAACCGACACTTCAGTGTTATCCAAGAATCTTTCTAGTGTGTCCATTCATCAATTCAATTTATTTTACTGAGCACCTACTATGTACAAAGCATTGGGCCAAACACAAGAAAGTCAATGTCTACAGACATCTCCATCTTCTGTTCCTCCTGCAGCTGTTTCTAACCTACACTGTTCTCCTGGAGCCTCCAGCCCCAACACCGCTCTCATTCCTTTTGGCAGTGACCTAGCCAATTTTAAAGAAGGACTCCCTCAACTTTCCATGTCATCCTGACATCTAAACGTGTATCAGCCCCTTATCTGTCCTTCCTTCCCTTCTTCCTGCCTCAGTGGGAAAGGTATGACATGGTTCCATCAGTTTCTATTTCCTTAGGGGTCTTGCTTCATCAACTTTCCCCTCTCCTTCATCTTTATTTTCATCCTTGCTAGTGGTTCTTTGTCTCTGTCTCTCCATAGCCATGCTTCTAGAAAAAGGAATCTACACATTCTATTACCACTTCGTCATCTCAGCAACAACATTAACATCATTGGTTACCAAATATGAAGCTATGCCCTAGGTTCCTCCATACACGATCAAAGACCCACTGGATATATCACCAGCTGGATGGCCCAAGACACCTCAAACCTCATGTGCCTGAAACTGAACTCATCGACTTGCCAACACAATAAGAGTTTGGGGTCCCACCTCCACCACTTACTGGCCAAATGACTGTGGGCAAGTTATTGAACCATTTTATCTTTCTAGTCACTTGCTCATGAGCATCAAGAACTGTGAAAAGTCTGAGCTGTTATCTACTAACTTGCAAACCAGCAAGTTCGTCTGCCATAGTTCCACGGATACTGGTAGAAGATATGAAACCCGTGGGTCCGAGATGAAGGACAGTTTATTACTGACAACAATCGCAGTAGCCAGAGTATCAGCACATATTGCTCTGATTCTTGGAACCCCACAGGGAAACACATAAAGGGCCAGACAGCATCTGCACATGCAGCCTGGTTACAGGAAAGCAACTCTGAGTTTAGGGAAACCACCTTTTGCTCCAAAGGGAGACAGTACATCTCCCAAGGTCGTTTGCTTAGATGTTCAATAAAATGCAGGGAATGTTATAGCAACTAACTCGCCAGGTTGTCATGAATACTGTGTTTAAAAAAATAATAAAGCTTTTAGGATAATTCTAGGCACAGAGTAAGCCCTCATATTATTTCATAGCCCTATCTCTCAATAGTTAAGTGGCTGAGGGCGTGCTATTCACCTCTGTAAACCCATGCCAAGCGCAGTATGTCGCATACAGTAGTTGCAAGATGTCTAATATTGGCTGTCAAATAGCTGAAAATCTTGAAATATCACGTGTACTATTGTACCATTCAGGCTAGACTAAATGCTATGATGGTAGAAATCCTAAATACTGACTCATCTTAGGCCTAACAAGTAAATTATGATGTTAATGCTAATTGTGGAAGCTGTCAAGTTAACACGGGTTGTGTAGAAAAAGTCACCTAATATCCTGCTCTTTAGAGAAGATTTAATAATGTCGAAAGGCTTGTTTTATGTTCCATGGAAAGTACTGTTATTCCTTTAAATAAGGAGCAGGTTAACGGGGGCAACTTCAACAACAACAACAAAAATGCCTTTGCTCTTATAATTAGTTTGACCTACAGCACAGTGAAGATCCAATGAATCCCCTCAAAGTTCACTGGCTATTGTATTTTGACATGGAACTTATCTAGTAAATAAAGATTTACTGAGTATATTCTTTGTGCCAAGCCCTACCCTAGGTGTTAGGGATATCGTATGCAGAGGAAAAGGCCAACACCTTTCCAATCTTGGAGGATTCACATTCAGGAGGGAAGAGAAGCACCAAAAACTCAAATACAGGGGCGCCTGGGTGGCACAGCGGTTAAGCGTCTGCCTTCGGCTCAGGGCGTGATCCCGCGTTATGGGATCGAGCCCCACATCAGGCTCCTCTGCTATGAGCCTGCTTCTTCCTCTCCCACTCCCCCTGCTTGTGCTCCCTCTCTCGCTGGCTGTCTCTATCTCTGTCGAATAAATAAATAAAATCTTTAAAAAAAAAAAAAAAACTCAAATACAGAAATGCTGAATGAGTTGAGGAGATACCAATAAATAGTGTTCTGAGTCAATTAAGAAATAAGATAAAAGCATCTGCATGTGGAGACCAAAATATCACTTTCAACACTGACACAGCTGACACAGAGAGCCTGGCATGAGATGGAGGAGCCAAGTAAGCTTTCAATGCCCAGAGCCCCTGGCGACTTATCCACGGAAGCCACGGAAGTGCTGGGTCACCACAGGTGGAACTCCCCACACCACAAGCCCTTACTGTTTCCTACAGGGCTCCAAATGGGAACAAGTATTCTCTGCAGTCAAGCAGATCCCAAAAAAGAAAAGGCAGTAGAAGGATCTCTGTAATTCACGTCCAGTTCCTCCTCAGATTCAGTCCGCAGACAACCTGCCTCCCATTTGTAGGGAGGAGAAAGGAGTGAAGCAAAAGGCCAGGAGTGTTGTGGGAAATGCCTTCCACCTGAAAATCAGAAGAGCAGAGAAAAAATGTTCCCCTTTAACAATGAATCAGATACTTTCAGGAACAAGTAAAACTATGGAGAGCATAACAGAGGGCAATATAAGAAAGGGCGGTACGAGACGAACCTTCTCTATCTGGAGTGTTCAGGGAAGGCCTCTCCAAGGAGTGGCATTTGAGTTGGACTAGGCCAACTGGGAGGACAGTCTAAGCAGAAGGAGTGGCAAGGGCAAAGACTCTGGAGATGGGAATAAATTGGGTGGGACCGGGGACAGAAAGAAGGCCAGGGAGTGCACCTGGGTGGCTCAGTTGGTTGAACGTCTGACTCTTGGTTTCAGCTCAGGTCATGATCTCAGGGTCCTGGGATCAAGCCCCGAGTTGGGCTCTGCACTCAGCTCAGAATCTGCTCAAGATTCTCTCTCCCCCTCTGCCCCTCCCCCTGCTCACATGTGTGCTCTCTCACTCTCAATAAATGGAAAAGCAAAGCAAAGAGAATGAGAAAGAAAAAAAGAAGGCCAATGAGACTAGAGCGGTGAGGTAAGCTGAATAATGAATAATGCCCTCCACCAGAGATGCCCATATCCTGATCCGTGGGACCTGTGAATACATTATCTTAATGGCAAAAGGGACTTTGCAGGTGTGAGAAATGGAAGGTTCTTGAAATGGGGAGAGTATCCTGAATGATCCAGCTGGGCCCAACGTAATCACAGGAGTTCTTAGAAGAGGGAGGCAGAAGGGTGAAAGAGACAGAGAATGGAAGATGCTACGCTGCTCGCTTTGAAGATGGAATCAAGGGCCAAGGAGTATAAATGGCCTCTGGAAGCTAGAAAAGGCACAGAAACAGATTCTTACTTGGAGCTTCCCTCAAGCACATGGCCTTACCAACACCTTGACTTTAGGACTTCTGACCGCCAAACCTGTAAGAGAATCGATGTGTATTATTTAGGCCACGAAAGCTTGTGGTAATTTGTTCCAGCAGCAAGAGAAAACTAATAAAGTCCACATGAGCAAGAGGGGGTGAGGAGGTGAGACCCAAGAGTGTGTTAAGGGCACAGTTATGTGGACCCCCGTAGGTCAGAAGAGAGCATGGGTTTTGTTGTGGTTGCTGTGGGAAGCCATGGGAGTGTTAAGTAGAAAAGTGATATTTTCTAGCTTGTGTTCTGGCTGCTGTGTGGACAAAGAGTGAAGGCCAGAGGACTAGTTGAGAGGCTGTTGCGATAGGCTAGAGGTCACCAGGGCTGCGACATTGGCGAGCAGGAAAGGTGGACTGGCTGAATTGTGAGGGGAAAGGAGAGAATCCAGCAGGCTGCCTCCTTGCCTGCACATCCACCTTAACTCACGCAGGCTCTGATGCCCCACCTCGGGTCACCGACCCCTCCTCCCGCCGCTGGACCTGCTCAACCCCGCCTCATGGCTTTTGTTGTGCTTCTGAAAATGCTCAATATTGTTTCAAAGTTGTTTTTAAAAATATTCTGTGAAAAGGTAGATGTCCCTTTTAAGAAGCGTTCTTTATAAAATTTGTGGATGAGTGGAGATAGCTCAAACAACGGGTGAAATGCTCTCCCATTAAAACCTGGCTAAGGACGGAAACATTTCCCTCTTTTTAGAGGAAGTGGAAATTGAGTTCTTGTTGCTCAGACCGAGCTTTTGGAGCTTTTGTCGTTGTCGAGTGAGGTGAGGTTCGTTGTCTACTATCTCTTTTTCTGCGTTGAAGAGACGTAGGGGAATGGCCGGGGGAGGCAGTGACCTTCCAAGGCAATAAGGGAGCTGGAAGGATCAGCTGAGGCTCAGCTTTAATTACCTGGGCAATGCCACATCCCGATGAGAACACAGGCACCTGGGAGAAGCAGAGAAGCCGCAAAATGGCCTGAGTCCCAGAACTGGGAACCTTTCTCAGGAGGGCTCTGCCTCCAAGACAAGCCTTCAGAGAGAATAATAAAGATGAAGCCTGGCTATGTTACCAGGGTTACTTTTGGCGGGGGGGTGGTCTGCCCCTCCAAGGGGATATTGCATTTTATTATTTTTGTTTTTTATTTTATTTAAATTCAATTAATTAACATATAGTGTATTATTATTTTCAGGGGTACTTTAAATCAGAAGATATTAAAGACTGAACTCAACTATTAGGAAAATTACCAAATTGTACGCAGGCATTTTCTTTCTTACGATGGATATATGATGTGTAAACAGAAGATCAGTAAGCATTTTTGCTCTCAGCCATGATGGACGAGGTTAGACTCAACCAACTCTTTCACCAAGAGCAACTAGAAAAGTTGGAGAGAATTCACCACGCATTTGTTTGAAGGCATTCAAAGCTACCAAATCAGTGAGGAATTGAGAGCCCACAATCCTTAGTTTATGTTCCTTCCAGAGGCAGATTCCAAGAGAATGATTTGAGTCTAAAGAGGTGATTAGAGGAAAAATTATTAGAGTAGTGGGGAAGTGAGACAAGGAACGGAAGGCAGCCAAAAAAAGAGCTGGCTGTCGCACTGGTTGCCACTGTGATTACCCAAAGCCTGAAACCACAGGGGAGATCTGGAATACCTCATGTCTCCGAGTTCTCTCACCCAAACAGTAGGAGTACTGGGGTATGTACACTCCAACTGTACTTTATCTGGCTTTCATGACCACAATACCAAGAACCAACGACAATATTACAAGAAAGAAATTATAGACCAACCTCTCTTATGAACATATGTACCAAAATCCAATACAAATTATCAGCAACCACATCTAGCTATAAGAGGGTAATATATCACATCCAAGCTGGGTTTATTCCAAGAATACAAGACTGGTTTATATTTGAAAATGAATCAGTGTAATTCATCCCATGAATAGAATAAAGGAGAAAATTATATAACCGTTTATATAAAATGTTATTTAATATTCAGTTTGGATATTTATTAAACATATTTTTATTTTTTAAAAGTGCAAAAAGGGAAGAATACATATTAATTTCCACTCAGCTAATTGCCTGGCTTATTTTAAATCTTATAGTTAGGCAAAATGACCAGGGGTAGAAGAAAGGCTTAATTATAGGATCAAGTGTTAAAGGGCCTGGAGGAAGCTCTGGAATGGACATATCTATATCGAGAGTAATGATGATGATCATAGAAGCAAGTGTGCATATCTTCTAAACCAGTGAGGCAAAACTAATCCTTCAGAGGTGGCAGATTGGAAAAGATTGAGAGAAGGCAAGACTCATGCCAAATGTAGGTACACTTTTGATATAGGTTAAAATAGTGCTATGTGTACATAAATTCAGAGGATATAACTGTAAAGGCAGCATATAGAAGCATGAATCAGAAGATAAACCAAATATCAGTCCAGAGATGGAGAGATGGCTAGCATGAGTAACGGTCTAAGTGAAGCCTTAGATGATAACCTAGGCAGAGGTAGGGAAGTGGAAAGTGAGTTGCTATTCCAGAAAAGCCAACTACATCGGTAGAAATTCAACAGCAATGAAGTGAGTCTAAAAGAACCCCAACTCTACCTGGTGGCCTGCAGGTAAAGGGCCATACAGGTGGCCACACCTACAGGGAGAGGTCTAGGAGGCAGACACTGGTGTTGGAAAGATCCAGCACTCCTCACACTTTCAATGGTGTTTATTGAGGGTCTGCCACATTGCAAGCACATTCCTTTCCCTCAATAAGGGCAACATCTGGTGGGGAGAGGCAGGCAAAGAAAAACAACAAATGTGACATAATAAGGTAAATGCAAAGTTAAAGCAACACAAAATGTATTTTGTGAACATAAAAAGAGGCACCCACAGCAATATAGAGCTGCACTACCCAATATGGTAGCCACTAAGCACAGGTGGCTACTTAAATTTATACTAATTAAAATTAACTAAAATTTAAAATTCAGTTCCTTAGTCCTACTAGCCACATGTCCAGTGCTCAAAAGCCATATGTGGCTAATGGCTGCCATATGAGACAGTGTAAATATAGAATGCTTCCACTGCGGCAGAATGTTCTACTGGATAGCACTAAATTCTAAGAATTCAGAGAAGGCTCTTTGAGTGCATAGTTAAGTCTTTAAAAATGAATAGAAGTTATGTAGGTAAAAAAAAATGCACACAGCAAAAAATAAGAAATGAATCTGTGGCTAAAATTAACAACACCAGAAACAACAGGTGTTGGTGAGAATGCAGAGGAAGGGGAACCCTCCTGCATTGTTGGTGGGAATGCAAACTGGTGCAGCCACTGTGGAGAACCCTCAAACTTTTGAGTTTCCTCAAAAAGTTCAAAACAGAACTACCCTATGACCTGACAATTGCACTACTAGGTATTTACCCAAAGGATGAAAAATCTAGATTCGAAGAGATACGTGTGCCCCAATGTTTATGGCAGCATTATCAACAATAGCTAAACTATGGAGAGAGTCCATATGTCCATCAACTGATGAATGGATAAAGAAGTGGTGGTATGTATATATAATGGAATATTACTCAGCCATCAAAAAGAATGAAATCTTACCATTTGCAACAGCATGGGTGGATCTAGAGTGAAATAAGTGACTTATTTTCTTCAGAAAAAGACACCATATGATCTCATTCCTGTGGAATTTAAGAAAGAAAACAGATAAACATATGAGGAGAAAAGAAAAAAAAGGAGGGGAGGAAACAAACTATAAAAGACTCTCAATGATAGAGAACAAACTGAAGGGTGATGGAGGGAGGTGGGTGGGGGATGGGCTAGAGGGGTGATGGGCATTAAGGAGGGCACTTGCTGTGATGAGCACTGGGTGTGGTATGTAAGTGATGACTCACTGAATTTTACTCCAATATTACACTGTACACTCACTAACAAAAATTTAAATTAAAAAAAAAAGAAATGAATCTGGAAACAGGCAGGTGCAGCCGATCATTTAGCCCCAAATGCCACATAAATCAGCTTAGATTCTATCCCATATGTAGGATAGCCTCAAATCTACTCTTAGTTCCACTCCGTCAGACATGCAGAGAAATGCAGGCTTTTGAGCTGTGGACGATGTCGTTCACAAGCAGGGAAAGAGGGTGCAAGAGCAGCATCCGGATCCTTTTGTTGCTCCCAGGTTCCCTGACCTCTGTAGTGACCGGGGTCCCTTGTCCCTCTGGTCGCTGCCTGCACTGATGATAACAGTGCTGGAGCCAGCTCAGAGTGGCCGTCAAGAGCCGAGCACACACCTCTTCTCTCCGCTCTGTGTTCAGAAACATCACGCACATAGTTTGCGACCAGTCAGAGTAGGAGCATTCACACCACAGAAATCAGCAAATACTATGAATTGGTTTGTTGTTGTTGTTTTTTCCTGAGAATGAATTTACCACTGTTGCCTACTTCTGCAAGCCAACTCCTTCCTCGTCTGGCCTCGCAGTTCTGTCCAAGCCAGTGAGACTCCCGGGCTGCTTCAGCCTCCCCTCCATCTGCATCTGTTGTTGGGGGAGGTCCTCAAGACGATGTGACCACCAGGTTGCCCGGAATCTAGACCCCGGCAATCAGAGCTCGTCACCCCTTCCCCTTTCCTTGGAATGTGCATTCTGCATGCCCTCCCACTCCCAGAAGCTGGCCTAAGGACGTAGCCTTGAGATCGTGATGGGGTGTTCAGACCATCTGGACAGTATGTGACTGAACCCAGTTAAGGACTCCACATAAATCTTTAAGATTCTGGCAGGCAGATGCAGAGATCGACTCATCTTACGGCATCCAAGACCAGGCTTGTAGGTAAGTTCCCTCGCTTATTATATCTGCCACGTACCACCCTGGCATGGCCAGCCTCCTTCTTCAGTCTCCCCCTGCACTCCGTATACAGGGGCTGTTTCTGCATTACATCCGAGAAACTCCTGAGCTTGCAAGCTGATACCTACATGTCCCCCCAAGTTCCTGCCATAGCTTCCAAATGATTCTCCACCCAGGACTCGGGGTCCCCTTGCCTTTTGCTGTGGTGGGCCCCAGGGCATCTGTCCTGGCTCTCAGTTCAGGAGACAGTACGAAGGTGGGGTTACCCTGGGGTAATGGGAGATTACACCAGGCCCTCGGCTTAAGGGGCACAAGTCTGTCAGCAGGGATTTGGAACGTGGCCTGGTTTTCCTTTGGATGGCAGTATTGTGGTGGTAATTCACTCCTTAAGGATGCCTAACGTTCCCATTAGCCCAAAATGTGTTCTAGTCTCCTTTTTAAGTGCCATATACTTAGGTATATTCCCAGCTGAGAGGTTTAAGATTTATAATATTTTTGGTTTATTGGACTTAAAGATGTATAAGGTTCAAAGTGATGCTTTGGTCCCAAGATCCGTCTGAGGAATTCTGTAGTTGCTAAACACCACAGAATATAGAGAACCCGGAAGAAAAGAAGGTCACCACTAGGACCACTGAGGACAAGGCCTTGCACATGGTGGCAAAGGTATGATTTACAAACCCTGTAAGTCTACTTAGATACTCCTTCCTCCACCCCCACAACTGGGGGGCTGTGATTACACTATGGGGGGGGGGGCAGCAGAGAACCAAGCAATTGTTGGAGCAAGAGGGCTGCCCCGGAGAAAGACAGTTATCATATGGTTTCACTCATCTATGGAACATAAGAAGTAGGAAGATTGGTAGCAGAAGAAAGAGAAGAAGAAAGGGGGGTAATCAGAAGGGGGAATGAACCACAAGAGACTATGCACTCTGGGAAATAAACTGAGAGCTTCAGAGGGGAGGGGGGTGGGGGAATGGGATAGGCTGGTGATGGGTGTAAGGAGGGCACGTATTGCATGGTGCACTGGGTGTTATATGCAACTAATGAATCATAGAACTTTACATCAAAAACTAGGGATGTACTGTATGGTGAATAACATAATATAATAAAAAATATTAT
This sequence comes from Ailuropoda melanoleuca, assembly GCF_002007445.2. Taxonomy (NCBI): domain Eukaryota; kingdom Metazoa; phylum Chordata; class Mammalia; order Carnivora; family Ursidae; genus Ailuropoda; species Ailuropoda melanoleuca. The sequence continues at coordinate 65,654,811 of NC_048226.1, forward strand.
TATAAAAAAAAAAGAGGGCTGCACCGTCTTACATTTTTCTCCAACGATCTCTAATCGTAAGTCCATACGAAGAGAGGAGACAGATCGGTTTAGGGTTTGAATTATATGGATGAATGCTGGAGGGGTCAGGGGGCGGAGGAACTGGCAGAGCAGTTCAGGTGAAGACACACAAAATGGCCAGTAGCAGATGAAGCGTACAGGGTTGAAAGGCTGAAAGGAGATGCCCAGGGTCAGAAGAGTGGAGAGGAGGTGGAGAAGGAGGCCGAGCAGGAGAGAGGCCACCGAAGAGAGCAAATGACAGATGTTTGGTGGGGAAGGGTAGAAAATTAAGGCTAGATATGGGAGTTGTTTCCAGTGACAAACAATTGAATATGTGACCCATGAAGCAGGTGGCTATAAAGGACTGGAAGGGAAAGTGAGGGGAAGTTCAGGAGCATGGCCACGTTTGGGACAGGAAAGCTACAAGACCTCAAAATATCCCTGATTGTGGTAGGCCTCTTCTTTAGCAGGGTGCTTAAGGTCCCTTTCAGTCTTTTTTTTTTAATATTCTTTTATTTATTTATTTTTGCGAGAGAGAGAGAGAGAGCCCGAGCATGAACAGGACGGAGGGGCAGCAGGAGAAACAGACTCACGCTGAGCAGGGAGCCCGTTGTGGGACTTGATCCCAGGACCCCAGGATCATAACCCAAGCAGAAGGCTTAACCAACTGAGCCACCCAGGCGCCCAAGTTCCATTTCGGTCTTTAGTGAGTAAGGTGGGTGGGCTCCTGCTTACCAGTGGGTCACTCTGAGAAGGAGATGGGGCCCATCTGGATACCTGAGCCTCAAAGGAAAATGTCTTCTTAAGTAACAACAGGGAACCAGCAACCAAGGATTGGCCCAGGGCAGTCAGGAGGAAGCCAGCCCCTCCTCCACCAGCGGTCCTCAGGGAGACTGTGAGGATCACAGAAGTAGCATCTTTGGGCATTTAGCCAGATTTTCGTGAGGACCAGGACTCAGGAAAATAAGTCTGAAAACAAGTGAGATGTTAAGGAATTTCCAAAGGATGGACTAAACCCCATGAAGTGTGTGGTGGGAAGGAAGGCCATTGCAAGAGGACTGAGCAGGTGCAGAAAAGGAGAGAGGTGGTGAGCCTGGGTGGCTCAGTCGTTAAGCATCTGCCTTCTGCTCAGGGCGTGATCCGGCGTTGAGGGGATTGGGCCCCTCAATGGGCTCCTGCACTGGGAGCCTGCTTCTTCCTCTCCCACTCCCCCTGCTTGTGTTGCCTCTCTCTCTGGCTGTCTCTCTCTCTGTCAAATAAATAAATAAAATCTTAAAAAAAAAAAAAAGGAGATAGGACAGAGAAGTCACAAGAACAGAGGTGCGCAGTGAGGGAAGGAGGTGGGTTTGACTTTGACAGTGATACAAGCCCACAGACAAGAGAGGCCCAGCTGCAAGTGAGGGACAGGCCTGGGAATAGGACAAAGCAACTGAGGCACTTGCCTGAAGCACAAACTTTAAGGGGATCCCAAAAACTCTCATTAACCATAATAAATAAAATTTTCATGCAAATTTTTTAAAAATCAAAATTAATGTCAAAAAATCCATGGTGGGGGGGTGCCTGGGTGGCACAGTAGTTAAGAGTCTGCCTTCGGCTCAGGGCGTGATCCTGGCGTTCTGGGATCGAGCCCCACATCAGCTCCTCCGCTAGGAGCCTGCTTCTTCCTCTCCCACTCCCCCTGCTTGTGTTCCCTCTCTTGCTGGCTGTCTCTCTCTGTCAAATAAAGAAATAAATCTTTAAAAAAAAAAAATCCATGGTGGGCCAAACAGCAAATTTTTAAATGAAGACGGGCTCTTTTATGGCTCTGCATTGTGCAGTAATGATTGTCATTTCCAATCAGCGCGCTGTTCCCAGGCCCTGCCTGTTGAGTCTGCCACTGGGCAGGTTTAGGAAGATTGACAACAGCATGCAGTGGCATGCCAACACATTGAGTAACACCAGACTTTATCTATAGTCATGTTTGGGGACTATTCAAAATCTGGGAGGACATTTGATAAGTGTCTATAGAGGCCCGCAGTTCTCCTTATGTGGCTCAGCGGGTGCTGGTGACCGACCTCGGATGCACTGACTTCAGCCCGCGTTGCTCCAAGCCAGGAGTGATTGAGGGGCCAGGCAGGGGACAGGCAGGGAGGATTTCCCAAGACCATGGGAGCGCATGAAGTCCAGACCAGTGGCAGAGTGATGGTTAGAGCCAGGAGCCCTTTGCTTTTGCAGAGTGGTTGTGAGATGTCCACAGACCCTGGAGAAGGGATTCTGAGCGGCTGCACCCGAGAAACAGAAACCCCCCAAATCCAGACAGACTGATCTATCAGGAACATAGACCAGCCACGAAGAAGGTAGGCACCTAACAAGAGATGAACCTAATTATTGAAAATCATTGTCCCCAGAGCTGGGTTACCTAGGACAGAAACCTGCCCTCAAGATAAGGACTCAGGGACTCGCCACTTTCTCAGAGTTTGACCTTGGGCAGGTGATCGGGTTTCAGTTACTTTTCTGTAAAATGGCCTTGAGGATACCCAACTGGCTGCCTGTTGAACCAATGTCAGGATGGCAGGGTGTAACGTCCGCGAAAGAACTTGGCAAAAAGCAACCTGCTCTGAAAATCGCTAAGGTCCTTATTTTTCTGTAAAGTGTATTTATGTCTGCCCCTGCCTAACTCAGCCCTCAAACTCACTCCATCACTCACCCAGGAAGTAATTAAGAGCAGACCATGTGCAAACAAAACTACACCAGGTGCTCTATTTGTTGGCTGATCTTTGGATTTATAGAAGGAATGAGGAGCTGTGCAGCTCTGGGCCTCTGGCAGAAAATTCTTCCTCCTTTCCCTCCCTTATTTCTTCAGTAGCCCTGTGAAGAGGAGCCAGGCTGTGGGAAGATCCGATCGGGAGGTACACAGCTGTGTCTTTCAAAGATGGTAATAGAACAGTCGAATGTCCCTCATAAGCTATATTTACCTAAACTAATATTTATAAACTCCAACTCCTCTTTGCCAGAGAGATCAACAGATAATTTACTATCAAATCCAGAAGTTTGAATCCTTCGAAATAATACCACCAAAAAGCCCCAAGCAGAATAGATGGAAGGGAATACTGCGTGGCATGAATTCATTTGTAACTGATCATATAAATTGCATATTTTTTCCACTGCCCTGACATTCCCCATATTTACTTGAATCACAAGGAAAATATAAATCAGTTCTCATTTCCGAAGCTTCTTCTATTTTACCATATTGGCATCCATCAACGGGCAAAAAGCTTCCTGCTCAACTGATTAAATCCCAACCAAAAAATTATAATTAGGAAATATGGTTGCCCTTTCAGCCCCAAATAAAATATATACTAGAGATTGCTACTATGTGATGGTGAGGAATATTAGTTAATGTTTACGTAGCATTTATTACGTCCCAAGCACTGTGCTAAGTGCTTTGCACACTTTATTTGTTTATTCAATGTAGAAACCCATTATAAGTACTATTATGACCTACATTGTACAGATGAGGACAAAGGTTGTAGGGACATCCAGTAACTTGCTGAGATGGTACGGGGAAGCCCTCCCAGGCTTCCGATGGTGTCTGATGGCTGCCTGTGTTTCTGCCTTCCCCCCTGCCACCTCATCCCCTGGACTCGAAGCTGCTCAAAGGCAGAGACTGTGCCCCATTCACTGTTTTCCCCCTGAGGTTTAACTCTGGCCTGCCATAAAGTAGACCCACCAAATAACTCCCTCCATCTTTCACATTGCTTAAGTTAAAAACCTCGGAATCATCCTTTGTTCCTCTCTTCCTGTCACATCCCACATCCCATCTATCATTAGCAAATCCCATCAGCTTGACCTTTAAACACAAGCAGAATCTGAGCACCTCTTGCCCCTTCCACCAACACCATCGTGATCCGAGCCGCCATTGCCTCTCCTGAATTATTGCAACAGCCTTCTAGTAGTCTCTGAACTTTCAGGCCTTGTCCTCCCACTGGTTCTGTAAAAACTTAAAGCAGATGTTTTTATTAGCTACTCAAAACCGTCCAACATCTTCCTATCTTTCTCAAAGGAAAAGCCTGGTGCCCTGAAGGACCCTCGGAGATCCTGTAACCAGTCTGTCATCCCCACTGCACACCTCTGCTCCAGCCACACTGGCCTCCTTGGGTTTCTTAAACATGCCATGTGTGCTCCTACCTCAGGACCTTTGCACTGCTCCCTTTGCCTGGCATATCTGGCCCCAAATATCTGCACCGCTCACTCTCTCAACCTCATTCAAGTCTTTCACCAAATGTCACCTTCTCAGTAATTCCCTCCCTGGACACAGTAGCAATTATTACACCCAGCCCACCCCCACCCCCACCCCCGAGCACTCTCTCTATTATTTCCCAAAACTTGTCATCACTATATGTTATATAATGTACTTTTAAATTTTGGTTATTGTCTGTGCCTTCCTTCCTCTAGAATGTAAGCTCCATTAGGGCAAAAACTTTCGTGTGTTTTTTTTCATTGCAGTAATCCTGGCATAGAAGTAGGCACTCAATAAAAATATATTACATGGCTGAACAAATGAATAAATTGAATGAATGGATACTTTCCCAACTATACCAAATGTCTGATACCACTTGATGGGTGAATCCTACTCTCCAGCTAATAGGAGAGCCCCCCCAGGGAAGAGTCCACCTACTGGTCTCTCATTCTCTGGCCCGAATTCTGAGCCCCAGAAGTGAAGCGATGTCCCCTTGCTGACCGTGGCTCCCCACAGGAGGCTCTCAGAGAGAGGGCTTCAGCCCGACCCCTGTGATCCCAGGACCTGTGTCTCCAGAGAGTCTTCGACATGCCGAAGTCTTGCCAAGAATGTTCATGCTGTGCTGAAAGAGGAAACAGTGCCTGCCTGCCCGCCTTTGGTGTCCATGACACTTCACCGAAGCTCATAAAGGGGCCATACCCAAGGTTAGATCTCTAGCAGAGAAATATTATAATCCCCATTTATTAATAGAAAGTTTGACTGGCTTAGACTCATACAATCACAGAATATTAAAAGTGGAAAGACCTTATAAATCAAGACTCCTTCATCTTTCCGTGTCCCGGAGCCCTTTAGAAGTCTGATGAAGCACAGAACCCCTTCTGAGACTAATGCCTTAAATGTATGATCGAAACAAGCAGAATCACAGGGAAACCTATTACATTAAGATCTAGCTGTCAAGATATTTTTAAAACTCAGTGATGTGGTACAACAGTGTAAATGTAATTAACGCCACCAAATTGTATGCTTAAAAATGGTTAAAAATGACAACTTCTGTGTTATATATTTTTACCATGACAACAAGATACTGAGAATTTTGTGATGTAGTAATATGCATTAAATAACAAGATCCAGCCATGAGTTTCTTAACCACTATAATTTCAAAGCAGTAGAGGGAGTGAGTGATATTTGGAAATATCTACAACTCCCATAATGTGAAATGAAAGTATCTGCAATTTCTGTTGATAAGAAAGTCACAGATACTGCAAACAAGACTGTGGTTCATTGCCTATGTTTGTAATTGAAGGAAATACTAAATTTCAGTTAGAGGTTAGTGAAAAGAAAGGTGGAATGAAAAACTCCTGTTGTACAGACCATGTTCCTCTGCCTGTTCCCTTTCGGGATGAGAAGTCTAAGATGAGAAGGCTGAGAAGTCTAAGTCCCAGGCCCCCAACCCCAGACAGGACGCTTAGTGTTGGGTGTTGGGAGAAGCTCTGGACAGAGGAGAACCTTGAAGACTCCAGTCATTTTGTTTACATCTAGGAAGGAGTCAAACGGGACGTTAGCCGTCTCTGCATGCCTGTAAGGACCACCTTCACCACCCTCAAAAAACGCTCTGCACATTGATTCCACTACTGAGACCTAAGATGTATTTTCAGTCGTTGGATTTGAGTTTCCTCATCTGTAAACTGAGACTAGTAATCGTGCTTACGACCCTGGGTTGTCCTGAGCCTTACATGAAATAGTATATTTAAAGCTCCTATCACAGCACCTGGCACGTTGTTTAAGATAGATAAATCCATATTAAATTCCTTCCTGGTACCTTGGCCCTCAATTCTTTCTACTGCCAACAGGTAATCTGTCAATTCAGCTGTGAGAGTTCAATGTCTGAGATTCTGTTGCTTACACTTAGCCATTATGTTGTATTTCATTATAGGCCTACTTTCGCTCCAGACCACTGTGGCCTGGCCTCCGCGGCCTCAATCGCTCCCCAAAGGAGGGGCTGCCACAAACTCTGAAAAGAATGCCTTTGGAGGGGTGCTCCGATGGCTCAGCTGGTTGAGCTGGGGCTCCTGATTTCAGCTAGGGTCATGATCTCAGGGTCGTGGGATTGAGTCCCACATCTGGCTCCCGCTGAGCCGGGTGTTTGCTTCTCTCCCTCTCCCTCTGCCCCTCCCCCCACCCCTCCCCCCTGCTTGCCGAGCACATGCTCTCTCTAAAACAAATAAATCTTTAAAAAAAAGAAAGAAAGAAAGAATGCCTTTGTATTCTCACGGCTCAAGGTACACCCGAGTTGGGTAAGGGTGGCCACTCCCGACCCTCACCCAACGTGCACACCGTGGACAGATGATCTCTCTCGTTCTCTCTTACTCTGCAGGCGTATGCGTAAGTGTCAGGCAAATTAGACATGGGCCAGCCCCTGGAAATAGTGTATTAAGGTAAAACTTCTACTGAATTCACAGAAAACAAAACAAAACAAAACACCCCACTAACCCGACTAGTCTAAAAGAAGTTTCCCCACCATAATTATCTGGGAAGGAGGAGAACAGTAGATACGGAAGTATATCTACTTTGAGCCCGTGGGGTACGTGAAGGAGGCTGATGGGGAGCATTCGATAGGGGGTCAGGGGGCCCAACAGCACCGGCTAGGAGAGGGGCGGAGCCCCCTTCTCTTCACAGCCTGCTCTTTCTTCCATCTGTGCTACTTCCGTCCTCCCACCCACCTCCATCCTGTTCCCTCTCCAGGACCACCGAATAATTTGTGCGACCCAGAGCAAACTGAAAATGTGAGATCATAAGTTGTTCAAAAATTATTGAAAATGTTCAAGATGGCAAAAGCAGAACACTAAACAGAGCGCGGAGCCCTCCTGCACGCTGTGGGGCCAAGTGCCACTGCACGGGGTCTCCCATGCACGCAGCGTCTCCCCCCCCACCCACGCCCCGCGCTCTTGCCTCATTTCTCTTGTGTCTGCCTCTGTCTTCCAGATGACACTTCCCCTGACCCTCCCCGATACAGACTTTAGGATTCTAAACTCCGGGATGATTGGAGCTGCAGAAGATCCCGGAGGCCAGGCAGGCGCTCCGTTTTCCACCAAGGGGTTGGCTAAGGGATGACCTCAGGGAGGTATCGATTGCACCTTGTTTTTCTGCCCACCAGCCCCCGGCTCCCCGCACTGAATCATCTGCCAGATTACTCCTCTTTTACAGAAAGTTTTCTTTTTTTTTTTTTTTAAGATTTTATTTATTTATTCGACAGAGATACAGACAGCCAGCGAGAGAGGGAACACAAGCAGGGGGAGTGGGAGAGGAAGAAGCAGGCTCATAGCAGAAGAGCCTGATGTGGGGCTCGATCCCATAACGTCGGGGATCACGCCCTGAGCCAAAGGCAGACGCTTAACCGCTGTGCCACCCAGGCGCCCCTACAGAAAGTTTTCTAATTAAACCCCTCTAGGGGGTTCCTTTTGTCTCTCACTCCACCTGACTGCAGGAAGAACTAAGGGGAAAGAAGACAAAGCTCAGAGATAAAAATAGCCTTAAATAATCAGCAAATTATGATATTGAAACTATTTCCCCTTAAGGTAGACTCAGGAATTGCATAGCGAAGGAGTCATCACCTTGTAGAAATGGAGGGAGGGACGGTGGAAAGAAAAAAACACACCCGCAAATTTCAGCTCTTGCAAAATTTTGCTTGGTCAACCGGTATTTGCCAGACACTGTTGCGAGTATCAATGATACAGCAATAAGGCAAAGCTCCTGATCTTAAGGGCCCCTTGAGGAAGTCAGATTGTAAAACAGAACAACAAAAAAGTTGTTTAAAAAAGCAGGCTATTTAACTGTGTATACCTGTAACATTAATTTTGTTTTTAAAAATACTGCAATGAGGGGCGCCTGGGTGGCACAGCGGTTAAGCGTCTGCCTTCAGCTCAGGGCGTGATCCCGGCGTTGCGGGATCGAGCCCCACATCAGGCTCCTCCACTATGAGCCTGCTTCTTCCTCTCCCACTCCCCCTGCTTCTGTTCCCTCTCTCACTGGCTGTCTCTATCTCTGTTGAATAAATAAATAAAATCTTAAAAAAAAATAAAAATAAAAAAAATAAAAATACTGCAATGAAATTTACCTAAATTGTCCCTAAAAAGTGATTTCACCGGCTAGTGAAATTGCAGGTCATTTTATTTTTCTTACATTTTAATGTAATTTTCATTCTTTATTACATGTTTAATACATACTACATTTATAATGAGACACAAAAATTTTGTCTTAAACTTTTTTATTTTTATCACTAACTGTATTTTCTGATTTTTTTGCCATACATTTATTTTTTTTTGATCAACAGCCATTATTATTTTCAGGTGTACAATACAGTGATTCAACCTTTGTATGTATTGCAAAATGCTCACCTCAGTAAGTCTAGTAGCCATCCATCCCCACTCAAACTTAATACAATATTATCGACTACATTCTCCATGCTGTACGGGACATCCCCATGACTTATTTTAAAACTGAAAGTTTGTACTTGATCTCCTTCATCCATTTTGCACATCCCCAACCCCCCCCTTGTCTCTGGCAACCACTAATCTATTCCCTGTATTATGAGACTGGGTTTTGTTCTGTTTGTTTTGTTTTTTAGATCCCATGTATAAGTGAAATTGTACAACAGTGAGACCAAAAAAATTAATGTTTATACTTTTTGACAATGTATAGAATTGTTATGACTCTATTCCCTAAGGAAGTGATCTTAAATATGAATGAATTTTGATAATTGCAGTATTATTACAATAGTGAAAAATGGACAACACTTTGCTTAAAATCCTTACTGCAGTGTTCTTGAATGATCTCAAAATGCTGCTACGACAATTTAGAGATAGTACCACTAGGTGGCACTAGGGACTCTCTGACTTGGGTGTCCGACTCCAAGATGAGCTAGCAAGCCTTCAGAGCCCAGCGCTGGTGGAATGGTCACTAAGAATCCTTCTCACAGTGAATTCACAGTGTTACTCTCCCCACCCCCGCCAAAAAAAGTTCCACGTTTAGAAATAAATCATTTTAAAAAGTAAATGAACAAAGATATATGTACACAATAGCAAAAAACGTGAAACAACACAAATGCCCATCAGAAGAGTGTTGATTACATACATATGATATTAATGGTGAAAATCTGTATTGACATGGAAAGATGTTCATTATATGTCATTTTTAAGTGAAAAGAAAGCATATTGCAGAACACTAATATGAAAGATAATTTGTTGTAAAAACACATCTAGAGGGGTGCCTGGGTGGCTCAGTCAGTTGGGCGTCTGCTTTTGGCTGGGGTCGTGGTCTTGGAGTCTTGGGATCGAGTCCCGCATTGGGTTCCCTGCTCAATGGGGATTCTGCTTCTTCCTCTCCCTCTATCCCTCCACCTCCACTCATCCTCTCTCTCTCTCTCTCAAATAAATAAATAAATTTTAAAAATTAAAAAAAAAATAAAAGCACATGCAGAGTCAGATGATCTGGGGTCAAATCCCAACTATTAGCTGTGTGATCTTGATCAAGTTTCTTAACCTCTCTGGGCTTCGTTTATAAAGTGGGAATGATAGTACTACCTCACTGAGTTTTTGTGGGGATTAAATTCATTATTATAGGGAAAGCCCTGAGAACAGGGCCTGGCATACACTTAGCTCCTAGCAGGTGTTCACGACCATTATTACATATAGTTGATCCCACTGTCTTTTTACATGTCCATTACAACTGTATGTGGACACATGCATTTTCCAAAAGGATAAGTGTCAAAATGTCACAATGGCTATAATATCTGGGTAGTGAAATTACAGGTGATATTTTAATTAAAGCTCGTAATAGTTTGGGTGAAATTCTAATGGCGACTCTATATGCTCAAATATAAGAGATCTCAACCTTACCATATTTCTAAAACAGACTGAAAGATGTTGTATTTTTTTTAATTTACTAGCAAGTAAATCATTGTTTTAAAATAGATTCTACAATGCAACCCTCTAATAATTTCCCTTTCTTCTTTTACTAAAATTTGATTCCCCCTTTCCTCGTATCAGAGCTTTTGTGGACAGTTTCTTTATACCCACACTTAATTCTAGCTTGTCACTGTCGGGCCCCCCTTTCCAGCCCAAGATGTCTCCAGGAGCAGCAGCAATCCTGGCTTTCTGCTCCGACCCCCTTTCCAGCCCTGCAGGTGGGCTACACAGGGTTCCTGCAGTTCTGATCCTACTGCCTTTCTTCCTACCACAGGCCCCAAACTACTCCTCGCTTGAGAAGTCCCCTTATTAGGTTCCCGTCAGCCACACCATTTCTCCCCCTTTTTACCACCACTTCCCTTTTGGCTCCTTTTAGATAAAAAATGAACAGCTCCTCCTCTGCTCACCCACCCTTCAAACCACCTTCCTCTTTTTTTTTTTTTTTTTTTTTTTTTTTTTTTTTTTTTTTTTTTTTTACCTTAAGGTGTCCTGTCCCAGGAACGAAGCACTCCTCAGTCCGGCCCCTTAACATTGGTTTCTTTGCAACCCTGCCAGTTCCTTCCAAACCCAAGATTACCATGTCAAAACCCTGACTGACGTACACCAGAACATCTTGTTTGGAGAATTCGCAGCAAATTAAATGGCTTTCATAACCACAATGCGCGGTGCGAGCTTTCATCGCACCCCACTCCCTTGTTAACAGAAAACCTGATACTGGTGATTGAATTTGTTAGCTTCTTACCTCTAAGCCCACATTGTCGATACTAAGAACAAATAAATGGCCTTCAAAGAGTAGCCTCTACATTTGAACCTTTAGAAGTCAGCTAATTCTTAGCCGCAAAGAGAAGTCAAAACTGAAATTGACTCCGCCTGATGATTCGAGGGGCCCACGTGTTGCTGACACAGAATATGACGTAGCAGATGGTGATTCTGGCATAAGGCAATTGTTTGCTGTGCCTTCGTGATTAAAGTGACTGGAAGCAGCTACTACTACAATTTTTTTTTAAGTGAAGCAAGAAGCAGCTATGAAATTTAATGAATAAAAATGTATATTGCAGGTAAGATAATGGTACAGTTTTGTAAGGAGAAAATACAGTCATAACTTCTGATTGTACTCTAATCAGCCTTAGCAATTTTGATTGGTTTTAAAAATAATTTTAAAATCAGCTTTATAGCGTTTCGTGTTTAAATCAAAGATTTCTCTCAAGGGTAGAGGTTGCTTTCACTTTAACTCAAAGCTCACTGGGTGTATTCATTCATCAAACATCAGCTCAGAACTGATGACCAGCATGGTAGGGGGAGCATGATGGGGAGGAGGACGCTTCTGCTAAAAGCAGAAGACACAGTTTCCACTTGCAAGGAGTTTATAATCAACTTAGAGAGCAAAATATACACATAAAATAACTCATGGGAAAATTTGAAAGCAACACAATTAAGTGTAACAATGGTGGGAGGTTTTTTTTTCCAAGGCATTTAAACTTGGGTCGCCAGAAAAATGCAAGACCCCCAGTAAAATGTGAATTTCACAGACAAAAAATAATTTTTAGTTAAGCATGTCCCATGTTAAAAAGAAGAGGAAACGGTATTTGTTATTTATCTGAAATCCAAGTTAACCGGGGATCCTGTATTATTGTTTGCCGAATCTGGCCACACTGAACTTGAGGCATGTGGACTACAGAGAGGATCCTAATAGAGCGAAGTTGGTCAGATAAGCTTCCTACAGAATGTGAGTTTTTAGCCAACTGCTGACAGAAGCAGTGGATGGAAACAGAAGACATTCCAAATGTGGGAAGTGCGTGTGCATGGCACTGAAATAGAGATGAGCAAGTAATTCCTGGTTAGGATGGCAAGATTAGCTTAGCAGAAACAACAGTTTCAAGATGGACGAGAGAACCGATGACGTGCAAGTCGGTCCATTCTTTTTTTTTTTTTTTTAAGATTTTATTTATTTATTTGACAAAGAGAGAGACAGCCAGCTAGAGAGGGAGCACACGCAGGGGGAGTGGGAGAGGAGGAAGTGGGCTCCCGGTGGAGCAGGGAGCACCATGCAGGGCTTGATCCCAGCACCCTGGGATCAGGCCCTGAGCCGAAGGTAGACGTTTAACGACTGAGCCACCCAGGCGCCCCACAAGTGGGTCCATTCTTAACTGGATTTCTTTCTATGGAGTTTGTTTAAAGAACAATATTTCTGCTTCCCAATAAATAAGATCTTTTTTTTTTACAGGGTTGTTACAATTTGCATTTTGCAGTTACATACCTCAAAGATCAAAAATGTCTTTGAGGGGCGCCTGGGTGGCACAGCGGTTAAGCGTCTGCCTTCGGCTCAGGGCGTGATCCCGGCGTTATGGGATCGAGCCCCACATCAGGCTCCTCTGCTGGGAGCCTGCTTCTTCCTCTCCCACTCCCCCTGCTTGTGTTCCCTCTCTCACTGGCTGTCTCTATCTCTGTCTAATAAATAAATAATTAAAAAAAAATTTAAAAAAATGTCTTTGAATTACGTATAAACATATATTACATATTATATATACATACACATATATGTAATATATATATATGTGGTCTGTTAAGACAAAATTCAACTGAGTAAATTTTAGAGAGCAATGATTCATGAATCAGGCAGCATCCAATCTAGCAGATGGAAAGGCCCTTGAAAATACTACACAAAATGAGACTTGTATGGCCGGAAAGAAGGAACAAGGAAGCTATACCGAGCAAAAAAGTGGTTGTTCGTCGAGGTTACTTTCCTTTAGGGGATGGCAGGGATTTATCTACTGGGCAGATCGCCTAACTTGTGATGATCAGACCATTCCTGATGGACTGGTTTAAGGTTCCGTTTCCGGGACAGCCGAAACTATAATTACGTCTCAGTTTGGTGACTTGGAGCTTAGCTATATCACTTCATTTTGGACCTGCTGGTGTTTTTTAAAAACAGATCCCAGTGGCTTCCAACAGTAGGATCCAGGGCAGGGTTTTTGTTGGGTGGGGGTTAGCCAGGTAGGAGGGAGGAGAGGGATGAGTCATAAAGAGATCCGCAGAATAAAAAGATCGATCTAGAGAGTGGGGGGCCTGCAGCCTGCAGAGTACTTGTTGGTGTAGGGAAAGGGGCTGGGAAGAGAAATACTGAAAAAAACCTCTTGTCCTTCTGCTTTTAAATCTATATTTCTTGTACCTATCAACCCATTTCTAAAAATCTATTAAAATCTCCAGAATATATGGTTAAATGAAGAAAGCAAGATTTAGGAAAGTTGAATGCTATGCTGCAGCTTATATGAGAACAGAGTATACAAATATATTTGCTTCTATTAAATAAATAGATGGGATTATATTTTTTAAACAATGGAAGAACAACCACAAAGTAAAAATAATAATACCTACCTGGAGTAATGTGGGAGGAAATAAGATGGAGAAGAAACAAACAGAAACTAGACTTCTTAAGATTGGTTTTGCTTAGTAGATTTAACTTTGGGATCATGTAAATGTTTAAATAATTCATAAGGAAAAGCAATCCTTAAAATAAAAAAAAAATGAAAGAAACAAATGAACGAATATGTGTATCCAGTTGGTGGCAAAGCCGCCAGAGAGAAACCATTCTAAGTGACCTAAAAACATAGTAATTTCAGTGGCCTCCTCTGTGAGACACAGCCTATGGATGAGGATGAGAGAAGCTATTAAAAACACACACACACACTAATAAGGAAATCTTTGAAATTTTGAAGTTTATACTGTTGGTATCTGAGATTGTCATGTATATAACTTGGGATAAAGCAAATGAGTAATTATGTGATGTTCCAACTCCCTCATTCCCAACATTATTGAGAAATGGGATTCTTGGTATAGAATGAAGGAAGAAAATAAATTTAATAGAAGAGGTTAAGTAAAAATCCTGCAGTCATGAATTTGAAAATGATGCATTTTATCTATAAAACAGAAGTAAAAAACTGTATTTCCTAGCTTTGTCTGATGAAAAGTTCTAGAAACAATGACCAAAAACATAGCAATGAGCACTCTAGTGTCCAAATTGTGATCTTGAAATACTACTGGCACTAAAAGAGATAAGGGCTTCTAATAAGAACTAATTCTAGAGGCAGGAGAAATACAAGATGAGCTTGGATCATCTTGTCATATCAGACGTCAGAGAAGCTATCAAAGATTACAAAGTCATGTCAAAAGGGTTCTGGAGACAACTTAAAGGGGCTTCCACTGACCAAAGATGAGCATCGATATGAATATAATATATAATTAATATTAATAATATAATTCATCAATATGAATTATAACAGCAAAAAATTTAAATACATCAAATACATTTATTTCATGAGTTTATAAAGATAGTAAAGCAAAATAAAACCTACTGGTCACTGTCGAAGGATACTAGTGAGACAGTTATTATTTTGAAAATTGATAAAGGGAGATAATCAAGCATTTATCCTTCCCTTCCTATATAAACTGTACACTGTGTAATCAAATAGTAGTCCAGCTAAGAAATGAAGAATGAATAACAGAATTAGAATATCACCATTCTGCAGCCCCAAGTGAATTAATGGATCTAGGCATGAACCCTCAAAGGCTGCTGGCATTACAAAGACACAGCTAGACATCAGGTACCTCCAGATGGAAGGACCACATGGCCCATGATGTGGTCCTGCTGGAAGCTCAAAGCTACATTGGAGAAAGATCCAACTACCAGTTCCCAAGAACCCTAGGAGATGAAGGAAAAATGCTACGCACTCTGAATGAACAACTAGCAAAATTCAGATGACCATTATTTCCATGATCGCAAGAGGAAAAAAACAAAGGTTGTGAGAATAACTGGATTAAAAAGGATTTAAGACACGTTTTAATAATCACAATGTATGGACCTTAATTGGACCCAGGTTCAAACAAGTAAAAGGATTTTTTAAATTATGATCTTTATGAAAAAGTTAGGAAATTGAACAGTGGTTTGATAGTTGATATTTAAGTATTTTTCATTAAGTTTAATATGTGACAGTGGTATTATGGTTATTTAAAAACATGAGGCTTTTATCTTTTAATACATACAGCAAAATATTTACAGGTAAGAAGATAGAAAATCTGAGATTTGCTTCAAATGAATGCTGGGAAGAGGTGTAAGAAATAAGAGACATCAGACTGGCCGTAAAGTGATCATCATCGAAGCTGGGAAAAGAGTACAGGAGGGATTCAATGTACTTTCCTGTCTACGCTTTTACATGTTTGAAATTTTCTTTAATAAAAAGGTTTTTTTAAATCTATATTGCCCACTAATAAACAGCTGCAATTTATTGAACACTTAACATGATTTTTTTTTAATTTGAGGTCACAACTTTGTGAAGTAGGTACTATTACTATCTTGTCCATTTTAGAGATAAGGAAACTGAGGCAGAGAGGCTAATGAAGTTTTGAGGCTTCCACAGCCGAAACCAAGATTTGAATTCACCATATTAACCACCATCCTGTAAGTGGGTTTTCTGCTTCATACTGGTGCTAAGTCCTGGGTCTAGGTTTGCATGAACCGAAAACAGAAGCTGTCCTTGGGGGCATTTGACATCTGGGTCATTTAAAAAATGTTAAATCTCCGAAATACATAACCAAAGTTATTAGGGATAACAACAGCTTGTTGAAGCCATGTCAAGGAAAAATGGATCTCTACTTCTAGTCGTAATAAAAAGCCTATTTAAGCCAACGCATTATCCCCAAAAAAGTATTTACTGAGCTTTCAAGGACTGAAAAAGCAGGCATAACACTTATAGACAGGCAAAAAGACAAACGGTCCTGAAGGGAGTATGAATTGGAATATAAAAATATGAACAATGGAGCCTGTGTCTTAGATCCCCTGGTGTGTGAAGTTTGGTCTGTTTCCAGGAGCAATCAGAAGATACGGGCAGTGGCCAGCTAGCCCACCTGTAAGGCCATCTGGAAGACGAAGATATGCTGGCCACACACTGGTCGGGCTGACCCCAGCTCTGGCTTGTCATTTTTACAGTACCTGTGGAACTGTGATGTGAGGTGAAAGAGGAATGACACCAACTCCCAATCACCCACAACTTCAAAGAAACTAAAGTGTCTCATCAAGATAGTAAAGAGGACGTTTCAGCAACAGAATGAGTCAAACTTAGAGTGACTTATTCCCAAGTTTTTAAAAATTCGCCTGGAGAGCATCCCTGGTCTAATTTAAGGCCAGTATTATCTTTGCCCCTGAATGTAACTCAGGAAAGCTATCTTTATCATTCTGCTTGTATCTAACAACCCAGACATTAAGTCTCTGACGGGAATATATAGCTTTGAGGTTGAAAACCGTTATCTCCCCTAAACATTCTGTTCTGGGAGGAAATCGCTTTTTATACAGCAAGAGACCAGCCTAATGCTTTACTCTTTTCTGAGAAACAATGATACAATATTCACAAGGATCTTTCAGACAGCGGAGATAAAATGCTTGATCATAAAAAAAGGTGAGTTTTAAATCTTACTAGATCCATGGGGGAAGTGAGTGTGGAGTAGATTTTCAACAGCCCTTTCCCCATCTTGAAAGATATACAAACAGAGTTGTTTTATCACAATGTTACTGAATTTCAAGCCTGCCACATGGTAATAAGAGGTAAAAAAAAAAAAAAAAAAAAAAGAGAGAGAGAGAGAGTGTGAACAGAAAATTCAGAATTAATCACTGTTTAATGCAAATGCTCTGATAAAAAATAAAAACCTTAGGGGAAAAAAACCCACATAGAACTTCTTATAATACTCAAAGGAGTTTTAAAAAGAAAGAACAACAAAAATTGAGAAAACATATAGTAATATAAATGTAGGTAAATTAGGAAACCTAAAATTATTGTAGTAGATTTTCTATTTTAATCATTTTTCCACTGAAGAGAACATGTCAATATTTTGTATGCAGTCAGTGGAATAATAGCTGTTGAAATGCTCAAAGGAAAAAACTAAACTCACAGATACAGAGAACAGCTTGGCAGTTGTCAGAGGTGGGCGGTGGAGATGGGTAAAATGGGTGAAGAGGGACAAAAGGTACAAATTGTTGTCACCTGAAACCAACATAACGTTATGACAATTATACCTCATGAAAGAAAAGACTAAACATGTATCCAAGTAACACAGTGATGGAAACAGTCCACAGGAGGGATAAGCACGCAGCGCTTCAATAAACGTTCAAGTGACGTATCAGATCCTTCCCTCTTTGACGAGCCGAAGAGAACCCTGGGAAACATGAAGGCTACTGAAGAGGGGCAGAAAGTCAACCTCAAAGGGCTAAAGTTGACCCTCTTTATCAACTGACCTGGACAAACAGATGTGATTAGGGTGATTTTGGTCGCTATAGCGGTGCGCATTTACACCATGGCTTGAGACAGCACAGTGACAACGTTGGCCAACCTGAGCCATTATTGATTAACATAATCCATCCTAATAAAAGCGTTCTCCCTCAGAAGATCCAGGAAGCCCCAAGACGGTTATTTGCAGTAGTTATGACAAATTACCACCTCACTAAAAATGTATGTGCCCAGATTTTTATTACTTTTTCTCACGTTACATTGTAATTGTCTACCTGTGTGCTTCACCAAGAGAAGAGATCCTACTTTATTTATGTTTCTCTATGGGACACGTAGAAGTACCCACACAGAGAAGGGACTTGAAAAAAGGATCTTGGAATAATGGGGAAATGTACATTATATCCTTTTTGCGAGATTCTCAGACCCTCGCTCCAGCTTGACTCCCCTTTCTATAGTCCCCAGTGGTCCTTTTATTCCCCTGTTCACAGGAATCTGTCTCACCTGACAAACAGCTCAAGACGAATGTTCAAGAGGCTTTCCTGCCCTCATTTACTCAATACTTTAATGTCTGCTATCCACCAGATTCACCGTTTCCTGATCTGTAGCTTTTCTAAAGCCGCCATAGTCCACCCAGTCATGTGCTGGTAAAGGTATAACAGCCAGTTCTCAGGGCAGGAAAGTGGGGGAGAGACCTGATGGGGAGCGTCTGCCAATTTCTCACTGCGGCTGATTTCAGGCTACTGATGTGACTTCACTGAGCTCAGAGTTGAGAAGAGATGTACATAATGGACTCTCACAACCAACTTCAGCTCACCGTTGGTTTATATCTCATCAACCGGCCACCAACAACAGCACAACGTTGGAGTTGGACAGAGCTGCAATCTCTCCCCAACTGTAGCACTGGGTGACTTTGAACAACTTATTTAACCTCTCTAAGCTTCCATTTCCTTATCCTTAAGCTGGAGATGATAACAGTAGCTACCTTATAGTTCTTGAGTGTTGGAAAGAAGGTAATGCATATAAAGTGGTCATCATAGGGACTAGCACATAGTAGGTGCTTGTATATTATAGCTAATGTATTAGCTACAGGGGCACCTGGGTGGCTCAGCTGGTTAAGGGTCAGACTCTTGATTTTGGCTCAGGTCATGATCTCAGGGTGGTGAGATAGAGCCCTGCATTGGGCTCTGTGCTGAGTGTGGAGCCTGCTTGAGATTCTCTCTCTCCCTGTGCCCCTCCCCACCCCCAAACAAAGAAATATTAGCTACTATCATCATCGTCATCTTTGTTAATCTCCTACCCTTCAGGGGTCACCATTCAGTGCTTCGGTGGATGACCAGCACACCACCTTTCCCATCTGCACAGCCTGCCAGTTGTTACAGGCAACCCCGCCCACCAGGCTTCTCGTACAATGACCTGCCTCAGCATTAGCATTCCAAGATCCTGTTCTATTTTTGTTATAACTTCAAACTAGTGGGAGATAGGTCTGGGATATTTGCCATTGAGAATGAATAGAACTAATTTTCTTCATTAACAGGAAAAGAGAAATGGAGCCGTATTTGTTGAGGACGTACGTTGACTCACATGGCATTGTGTTAGGGGTTTCGTCTGCTACCTCTCTTATCCTCACAATAACCTGGACATATTAAATCTTAGTCTCAATTCCGTGGATGAGAAAACTAAGGCTTAAAGAGAAGAAGGAAGCTGCCCAAGGTCACATAGCTGGTGAAACAAAGCCAGGGTTCTCTGCACTATACCATGGTGTTAACCTCGTCAAGAATGCCTAAGTGGTACGATGACAGACTCAGGCACTGGCTGCCACAACTACCCAGTCATGCATGTATTGGACAACTGAAATTAAATTTAGTCTGCATGTAACTCAATTACAGTATCTTATAGGATTCTTTTTCTCATGTACCAAGAAGTCCAGAAGGAGGCAGACCAGGCCTCACTCCACGCATTTACTTGAGGAAGTTCTCGAGGCCTCAGCCTCCTTCAGCTTCCTGCTCCTCAGTCTTCAGCAGGTGGCTCTCTTCTTTCTGGGTATAAGAGGGCCACCCCACCTCCAGGCATTGTATCCATGTTCCCAAGAGGTAGAAGTGAAAAGACACTTATCTTCTGAGTGTGCTCCTTTTTCATAAGGGAAACAATCACTCTCCCAGAACCATCATGCGGTGGACTTTTGCTTACATCTCATTCCATATATTCCATTCTGGATTCTCTGGGTCATTTGCAACTAGGGGTCTCCACAACTAGGTCATGAGGCCATCCCTGGATGCAAAGAATCCAGAGAATTATGTCTCTTCAGCAGGACACAGTAATGTTCTAACACCACAGAGTCTCCGCCATGAAGGAAAAAGGGGAGACTGAACACGAAAAAAGCAAGCAGAAGTCTTGACCTCCAGTGATCCTCCGAGCAGCGCACAGTTTTCAAGGTTGCAAGGAGAAAGCAGAAGTAGCATAGACTCTGCAAATGGAAGGAACGTTGAGATCATGGATCTAGTCTGATTCCCTGCCTCAGGGAGGAGCCACTTCTACAACTCTAACAAACGGTCATCCAGCTTCGGTGAAAACCAATGCCAGCAGTGTCCAGATGCTTAACCCTTACACGCGAGATAACTGGGCTAAGAATCCTAGCAACAGATTGCCTAGAGAATTGTGGTCAAGAACCAGAAACGAAAAATGTAAAAAACAATGCACGGTCCAACTAGACCACAAAGGGGAATAGTACGATCTAGGTGAGATAGTGCAGAGTTCAGTGAGTCCCAATCATGCAGTAAAAAGATTTCCATCTTCCTAAACCAGATGATAAAAAGTTGAAAAAAAAATTAAGGATGAAATCTAAAAGTTGCCTAAGGGACACATGATAAAACACATAGACTCGCCCTTCAGCAGACAGTCAGCTGTGAGACGAAGCTCAGCAGGTTGACCTGTGGCTTTGGTGGAATCATCCTGGTGTGTAGCACTCAGGTCCTGGCCTGATTCCCTAACTCGTTATTATCTAACACAGTGGTTCTCGAAGTGTGGTCCAGGGACTCCCAGGAGTGTCTCAGACCCTTTCAAGGGTCAACCTATTTTCATAATAATACTAACAAATTATTGGCCTTTTGCTCTCCCATTCTCTCACTAATATACGGTAGAATTTGCCAGGAAAAGATTTGCAAAATTGTAAAATAATACTGCTTTAATTTTTTTTTAATTTCTTTTGCTTTGGAAAAAAATAGGGGTTTTCTCCCATAAAAAATGTAGTATTTATGTTAAAATGTAATGGGCTTAATATTGTTATTTTTAAATGAATCAATGAAAATATATTTTAGATTTCTGAGGTTTAACTTCTAAAACAGTAAATATCAACAGTTATAACCACATAAGCAAAAGCCTTCTGCGGTTCTCCACAATTTTTAGAAGTATGAAAGGATCCTGACACCAATAAGTGTGAGAACCACTGATCTTAATTCATAATCCAATTGTGGGCTGAGCCCAACCGAGATGGTAAATTTGCTCAGGGGTAAATGACTCCGTAACACTAAGAAAACATTAAAATAAGAACAAAGATGGTAAAGTAACCAAATCCATTATTAGTTATTTTGTGTGAAGTTTGGGAATAAGTTTTATAAACATCAAGAAAATCTTTGTGTGTTTGAATTTAAGGTGTTCGAAATGTTTAAGAGATTCTGACATGTTACCTATATAACCCCATGATTTATTGAAATTTTCTTTTTTTCCTTATTTTAGAATGTGTAACTGAATTTGATTACATTTATAAACAGTATTTAAACATTTAAAATATGCTGCATTTAGAAATCTGTATTGTGTTAGTCCATTCGGCCTGCTAACACAAAAATACCATGCACTGGATAGCTTAGAGACAGCAGAAATGTATTTTTCACAGTTCTCACAGTTCTAGAGGCTGGGAAGTCCAGGATCAAGTCACCAACAAATTCAGTGTCTGGTGAGAGCCCACTTCCTGCTCATAGATAGCCATCTTTTTGCTGTGTCCTCGCATGGTGGAAGGGGTAAGGGGTCTCTCTCTCTAGCCTCTTTTATAAAAGCACCAATCCTATTCATTCAATCCCATTCACCTAATCAGCTAACAAAAGCCCACCTAATACTATCACCTTGGGATTTAGGATTTCAACATAATGAATTATGGGGGGATACAAATAATCATTCCATAACATATGTATTAATTTAAATGTATTTAGATTTACAAGAGTTGCTTAAATGCTTAGACAGATTTTGTTTGATTCAAACCTAACAAAACAAAATGCCCTACATTTGCACTATTTGAGACATTCACATGGACATACAGTGGTTTATCAATTCCAAGATGCACATTTTTTTCTCATTTTAACAAATCTGCAACCCGAGTGTGTCTTACAATGGTGTTGGCAGTGTTTTCCCTTCCGTGGCAGTACATAAAATAATGGTACGTCTTACAACTGATGGCATCTTAGATTTGCTGCTATGATATTAAACTTGCAATAGTAGTTTAAAACATTCAAAGAAACAAAATAGACTAGTTTTATTTAGGGGTGTTTAATCTGTTGAATTTATTATTTTTTTTTAAGATTTTATTTATTTATTTGACAGAGAGAGACAGCCAGCGAGAGAGGAAACACAAGCAGGGGGAGTGGGAGAGGAAGAAGCAGGCTCCCAGTGGAAGAGCCTGACGTGGGGTTCGATCCCAGAACTCCGGGATCACGCCCTGAGCCGAAAGCAGACGCTTAACGACTGAGCCACCCAGGTGCCCCCTGAATTTATTAATTAATGGAACATGGATTTTAAAAGCAAGTGAAACCCATTTTTCTTAATTTTTACAAAAATTCACAGGAGTTATTAATAAAATAACAAGTTGGACTTAAGGGCTTAAGTAAAACAAATATTCCCAATTTATAATTCTAATAAATTGGACATTAATTCAATACAACAAATGTGGGAACTCCTTTCCATGCACAACACCACTGTCAGATAATAAAAAATACATATGTCGTTTCCTGCCCCCAGTTCCTGGCACAGAGCTCCTAAAACCCTTGTAATTTCCTAGGTGATAGAAGCACTAGGGGCGCCTGGGTGGCTCAGTCGTTAAGCATCTGCCTTCGGCTCAGGGCGTGATCCTGGCATTCTGAGATCAACCCCACATCAGGCTCCTCTGCTGGGAGCCTGCTTCTTCCTCTCCCACTCCCCCTGCTTGTGTTCCCTCTCTCACTGACTGTCTCTCTCTCTGTCAAATAAATAAATAAAATCTTTAAAAAAAAAAAAAAAGAAGCACTAGGGGCACCTCTTGTAATATTTGGTCCTTGACCCCAGTTGCTGACACAGGGCTCCTGAAAACCTCGTAAATTCCTAAGCGCTAAGAGCACAAGGAGCATCTTTTGTTCTAATGAGGTGACTCTGGGTGGTTCCTGAATAGGGGCTGGTCACCATAAAGACCAAGCCATGATTAGAAGCTTGAAATTTTCAGCTCTACTCCCCTACATACACTTCTCCAGTGAGGGGAGAAAGGCTGGAAATGGAGTTAATGATTGACCATGCTTAAGTGATGAGGTCTCTATAAATCCCAAAAGTATGGGATTCGGTGAGCTTCTAGACGGGTGAACAAATCCATGTACCAGGAGGGTGACATGCTCTAACTCCATGAGAAGAGAAGCTCCTGGGCTCGGGACATTCCCAGACTTCACCTTACGTATCTTTTCATCTGGCTGTTCATCTCCATCCTTTATCATATTCCTTAATAAGCTGGTAAATGGTAAGTTAGGTGTTTCCCTGAGCTCTGTGAGCTTTTCTAGCAAGCAGTCAGATCCAAGGAGGAAGAGATCATGGAAACCTCCAATGTGTAGCCGCATCCGACAGACATTATGGGTGACCTGGGGACCTGCTACCTCTGATTGGGATCCAAAGTGGGGAGCAGCAGTGGAACTGAGCCCCTAACCTGTGGGAGCTGACGCTATTTCCAGGAAGATAATGCCAGAATTAAATTGCAGGACACCTAGCTGGTGTCCTAGAGAATTGCTTGGTGAGAGAAAACCCCCACACATTGATGATCAGAAGTGTCAGAAGTAAAGTGTTCTGTGTGAGTAGTAAAGGAAACAGGAAAAGGGACTGATTTTTTCTAATACAACCACCCCAGGGGACAACCAAAGCCCATAGAATACAACCAAACTCAAAGGACATCACAGAATGGCATGCAGAGTGAGAGTAACAGTCTCCATCCAAAGGGTTAAAAAAT
This sequence comes from Ailuropoda melanoleuca, assembly GCF_002007445.2. Taxonomy (NCBI): domain Eukaryota; kingdom Metazoa; phylum Chordata; class Mammalia; order Carnivora; family Ursidae; genus Ailuropoda; species Ailuropoda melanoleuca. The sequence goes on from NC_048226.1 coordinate 65,678,532, forward strand.
ATCTGTCCTTGGCCATATATACCTGAAATATTGTGGTAGCAAGCAATTTACCTTTCTCAGCGCTGAACTTTGAAGTCAATCAATAGGTTAATTGTGTTCAGCTTTACACAACTTCATGAACTTTTTTCCATAACAAAAATATTCCGTACAAGGAGTCCATCTGCACTGGATAATTTGTCGTGGAGCTTTCAGAGTTTGTCCTAAGAAAATTGTCATCATAGGCACTGCGAAGACAGAGGAAAGTCATCTCACTAGAGGAAACGTTCTGACAGTAATGGTAGTATCTGCCTAAGCGATCAGCACGCAACTGAGAACATCTTGTGGAAAGTGTGTAAAACCCTCCACTCGTCCATGGTTCCTGCTACCTGCCATTCAAGTAATATAGCTTGATCCCGTCCCTGTGCCCACATCCAATCAGGAAACAAACTCCGTTCTTCCCTTCCTGTGGTCTGACTGTATGATGGCAGCCATGAGGATGGGAGGGGAGCAAGTAGGAACAAGCCCTCCCGGGGGGTCTACCCCCCTTCTCACTGCCACCCCCATACAGCTCAACCTTTGTTTTCTCCTATGGAACATCTTCTAAATGGGGAAATATTTACAAATTCAAAACCTAAGTGTGAGAGGCATCTCTCTCTTGATTATTGCAGGGTTTAATTTACATAAAAGGCTAGTTTTGCCTTTCTAGGATAGTGCCTTTTGTCATCAGCAAATCATTGAAGAATGAATGCAGTAGGTGTATGTGGAAATACTAGTTTACGAATTCTGCAGTTCTTTTTGCGGTGCCCTGTCGCTGGTCTCCTGCCAGAGTACTAGTCCTTCCAGCGCCCATCAGACGCCCCTCCTAAAGCCATCAGAGTAGACCGTGGGGCTGCCCACACAGTGTTTCTTAGAATGACCAGGTTGGCCTCTAAGGTCGGTGTCAGAACCTCCCCCAGGGCCTTCACAGCCAATCAGCTGTTTCTTCTAGCTCCGGTTCAGTCCCAATCTGTACTATTTAAAGGGCTGAAAGTTAAAACTGACCCAAAGAAATAGCTAGCAGGTGACCGCAGCTAAGCCCCTGAGGCTTTAAATAGAAGAAGACGCCACCTAAGGAGAAGCTTCCCTGGAGTGTTCCTCTGTGGTCAAAGGAATCTTTCAGGAAAGTCCCTCTTTATCACTTAATGACTGCACCGGAGTCCATGCCTGGTGGCCGCCAAATTAAGCAAACAGTGGGCAGCAGGGCCTCCATTTGCCAGGAGACAGATTTCTGTCATTATAACATATGGGAAAATACCGTTTCTTCTGCCGGAGGAAAATGCATGGTTTTACAAAACAAATGAGAGGAATGCATCTATTGATTGATTATTATTTCATCTTACGCTAGGAATTGTGGAAGTTCAGAGACACGATTCTTCACAAGAAAATTTAGTTCCTCAAGAGTCCTCCAAAGGCCGAGCCAGACAGACCCCTAGGAGTATGAAATAAGATGAAAAACAAGGGGATTAACTGTCAAGTTCACCCCCACCTAAAAACATTCAGATTTTAAAATATTTAAAAACCCTGAACTGGCTTTACAAAACCAAACACAGCGGCAGGCGAAATCTGGCTCACATAGGCTGCCTTGCCCGCTGGCTCCGTGGTTAAGCAAAGAGATTATAAAAATCATCAAAGCCTTGGAAATGCTGCTACTGGTTGTTTTTTTGTTTTTTGTTTTTAACTACAAGGTTTAATTTTAGACAGCATGAACTGACTCTGCTATGAAAGATGAAGCGATACAATTTTGTTATTCTTCCTACCTACACTTTCCCCTGTTCCATTTTTCATTGCTTATATTTTTATTTTGCCAGGTTATAAACCATCACATTGTGTTCTGTAATTGGGATGCTCATAGTTATTTAATCTTTGTTCTTTTTAAAAATGGATTCGGCGCTCATTTCTGATTCTTTTACTACTCCTAAATTCTGGGTCTTCATTCACTTCTTTAGCAGAATTTCAACGTCAAATGTGTTTTTGTTTTTTGGGTGTTTTTTTTTTTTTCCCAACAAAGGCTCTCAGGTTTTGTATCTCTTACACACCAGATCCTAAACGCTACTTTCCCTGTGTTTTTTCATATTCGAAAAAGCCTGCTTGCTGACTTTATAACTAAACAAATTTCCTCACAAGTTTGTTAATATTCCATCGTGTTCTGGCTTTGAATATTGCTGAGAAATCTAAGGCAACCCTAATTTTCCTCCTTACAGGTGACTTGCTTTTTCTTCCTGAACAGCTAAAGATCTCTTTTCTCATCCTGTAATTTCAATAACATAACCAAAATATGTCTGCGTGTTTATTGTGCTGTATCCATTTTTCTAGCATATGGAGTGCCCTCACAGCTAAAGATTTAGTTTGTAAATTTCTGGGAAAGTTTCTTTTATTACCTATCTAACTACTTTTCCTATTCTATTTGTTGTCCATGCTGATGCGTCTCTGGTTTACATACTGACTGCCTTCTACATATTTTAATTTCTTTGTCCCTTTTCTCTGTATTAGCTGATTATTGCAAGCATTTCCTCCATTCCACTAATTTTATTTTCAGCTACTGTCTCTCTTGTTCCTCGCTCTTCCTAAATAATTGACTAGATCTATAATGGTGCTCTTTGGAGTCTCAACTAGTTTTCCTAGCTCTGAACTTTCCTTGTTCATTTTATTCTGTTGTTTTATTATCTCATTTTAGGGCCTGAGTTTTATAGAACAGTCTCAAAATGCGATTCTGTACCTTAAAGCTCTCTCGGGGAATCTTGTTTGCTTGGAAGCTACATTTTTATTATTTTAAAACCCATTCTCTCTCTTAATACATCTGCCTTTTTGTACCATGTTCTTTCTTTCTTTTTCTTCTCATTTTTCTTTTCCTTCTCCTTTCTTCTTCTTCTAAGGGGTTTGCTTATTGCCATGCCTTTCTTTTCGTTTTTCATTAGATAGCTCTGTCCTGACTTCTTATTCAGTCTGAAATAACGCTTCCACTTTATTTAGGACCCATCCGGCTGCCCCATTTGGATCTAATTCAATGTGTTGGAGATGCTTTCGATCCACTTATCCGCGGAGGGCATGGTGGCAGACCCACACTAGGTCGGGGAGACTCTGATTTCTCCACCGAAGTCCAGTGAGGCATCTTGCACCCATGCCCACCCCAGCCAGCTGTGGGGATCTCTCTCTCATTCATCCTACCCCCCACAAGGACCTGGAAGATCAGAAGCCCTTCCTGCCTCTGACCAGGCCCCCTAGGGAGAAATAGGGTCAGCTACACTGGAGGCTTTTTCCTCTACTGACCCATGGCTACCTGCTCACTCCCTCAGACAGCTTCTGTCCAAAGTAGATGACACTAATAAAAATGATCAGAGTCCTCAATATTCTCCTGGTGAGTGGGTGTGAAGAAAGGGGCGAGAGCAAAGCCTCTGTCACTTTCCTTAGCCATCACTTTTTGAAGTTTATGCTGTATAAAGTGGTTCTTTGTTCATTCATGAATTGGTGCCTCTTTTTCACTGCTTCTGTTCATCTCATTAGATTTGAAGGAAGATTCTTTATTCTGGCTTTGTTTCGCCATTTGTATTCAGAGGTCATTTCGCTCTTTCGATTTTCAAATCTTATAAAACTTATAATAGGCATATAGAAAATATCTGGAGAAATATCGCTGATACATCGTTTGTTAAAAAGTAAAGGTTGTTTATTGCTCTTGGGGAGTTAAACATTCCTCCAAAATGCTACTACACAGTAGTTAAGAAGCCCAGTCTTCAGCCCCCAAACCTTGGAGCCACACATGCCTGTGTTCAAAATCTCAACTCAACCACTCACCAGTTGTAGTATAATCAAGTTCCCTAATGCCTATACGTCTCAGTTTCTTCATCTTAATAATACCTACCTCGTGAATTGTGAGGATGAAATGAAATAATGTATGGTAAGTGTTTATCACAGTGCCTGGCACTGAACCGATCAACTTTCCAAGTTATGTGTGGGGCTTCCCTTTTCCATGATGCAGACCATGCTATAGGACTTTTTAGAATTGAGGGGAACTTTAAAGCTTATCTTATCCAAATCTCTAACATCACAAAAAATAAATTAAGATCATGAGAAATTACACCAGAAATAAGATGATACGTATGTCCCCATACCCTAATACTGGGATTAGACCCTTGGTCATTGGCATAGACCCTGATATGACTGTTCTGATCAAGGGGATGGTGTACCTCTCATTGTAAGTTATTAACGAGGTATCCAGCTGATTACAAATACAACAAAATCGGGATGCCTGGGTGGTTAAGCATCTGCCTTTGGCTCAGGTATTGATCCCAAGGTCCTGGGATCGAGTCCCATGTTGGGCTTCTTGCTCAGCAGGCCTGCTTCTCCTTCTGCCTACTGCTCCCTCTGCTTGTGCTCTCTCTCTCTCTCTGTGTCAAATAAATAAAATAGCAACTTTAAGAAAATAAAAATACAACAAAATCATTTTGGCAGGGCCTGTGATGACAAGCTAGGACCTCTGAATCCAGGGGTGGTGCACTTACTCCAGTTGACAGTCTCTCTTCCAGTATTGAAGGAACTATATTTAACCCCATAAAGGCTTATAAAAAAATTATACATGAAGAAATGTAGTTCTTTTCTTAACTCATTTGACTTAAAGAGACATAATATTATTAAAGATCTGTACTATTCGTAAGATATAGATCTCGTAAAGATACGCTAAGCTCATCGAAGGCTATAGTAAAAGAACTTTAGCCCAAATTCATAATTCATCATAACATATCTATTTAAATATCAAAGTATTGAAAATGCAGTGGTATGACTAGCTAAAAAAAATTATGAATCCTTAGAGGGAAAAATATTCCACTTACTAAACCACAGTGAATTGGACAACCAAAATAATGTATGTGGCTTCCAATCCAGACATTTGAAGCCTAGAAGTCACAGCAGGAGCAGCCTTGGAGGATAGGTTTCCATGGGGGAAACTTTTGTGCCACTCCTACTTTTCTGGTTCACAGTCACAAGGTACCCACCTCTGTACAATGCAATTCCCAGGCCCTGCCCTCCTTAGCTTCCCCACCCCCCTTCAAACAACCCCCCCAGCCAGTCAGACCATATAGTTGCAGACATACTTATTTAAACTTCTCTTACTCCCAATGTGGCAACCAGTTAGTCAGATAAAAACAGGTCAGTTATTAATGATTCTGAACTAAAGAAAACTAGAGATGCAACTGCCCACTCCCTTGCCCTCCCAGAAAATATAACAGACTGTGGCTTTTAGAGACAGTGTCTTCACTTCTATTGCTTAACCCGAAGGATTGCTTTCAGTGGTAGAGAATTCATGCCACTGGAGCCAGAAGGAAGCAATGGCATCTCCTAATTGTCAGAGTCCCTGAGGGTTGTGGCAGACTACTAAATGAAGTGTGAAATGGCTGGGGGACACTTGGAAGATCCTCAAAGAACCCCAAGCGGGTGGTTATTTAGGCCGGGTCTGGTATAAAACGCCCCAAGCCATAGCAGCTCTGGTGTTGCAAAAGATGGCCGTCCCAGTCATTCCCTCACCACCCGCTGAGGTTCTGAGGCTCTCAAATGGACCAGAGCAGAAAAGCATCATGTGACTCTTCTCCCTACCAAGGTGGGACCCCTGACCTTTCCCATAATCTTTTCCTCCAGGCCACCGAAACCCAGGCTGGGGAATTGGCATTCCACGCTCCCTGACGCTTCATTTGCTCTCAGGCTCGCTCCTCTTCCCTTCCCCACGCAGGCCACAGTGCCTTTCAGAGCCCCTGCCAGGATACTAGAAAACACTGTTTCCCTCCAGGGAAGCTCTGGTGAAAATGCACACTGAGGATGCCTGATGGCCAAGTCTTCCTTGTACACAAACTCAAAAGCACTTTCTAAGGCTCAATAGAGAAGCTTCATCCAGAAAGTCTTGACACCCACCACATTATACTCCTCACTGAAAACTTGGATACTCAAAGCATCCAGCTTTCTCTGTAACACTGATTCTACCGTAAAATTTCAAAACAAAGGGTAAGCCAGAAATGCTCATGCAGATACGCTGCTCGTTGTTTTCGTACAAAGTGTCACTCTAAATAAATTCAAAGACCAAATCTTCAAAAATCAAATGATAAACGTGCAAGTTATAAGGAGAGCTTCCATTACTGAAACCCATAAGTTTTATAAAACAGTTATTTATACTACATCTTTTAGACTTGGTTTTCGACAACATATTTTCAACATTTTGTTAATGATGCAAACTTTCCCTCTGATTTTTTCTTCACAATTGCATCCACAGCCAACCAGCTTAATCCAATGAGCGTTCATTTGAGACTGAGGAGTCACAACCTTTGGCATGCCATGGCCATCTTCCCATATTCCCTTAAGAGACGGAATCCCAGGTTCTCGCTGGGCATATTTCCCACCCCCCGTTGTAGCTAAGTGTGGCTATATGATTAACTTCTGACCAATAGAATGTGAGCAGAAGTGACAATTTCTGAGTTGTGCTCCTTAAATGGAAAATGTGTCTTTTTATTCTATCTCTTCTTCTGCCATCCTGGTGCCTGGACATGGCGACAAGCCATCTAGGAACAAGCAGATGGGGCTAATATTTAAGGGACACTGAGGATGGAAGGAGCCTATACATCAATATTACGTGAGAAATAAAGCAGACTATTATTTTTTTAAGACTTTATTTATTTATTTGTCAGAGAGAGAGAGAGAGAGCACAAGCTGGGGGGGGGGGCGGCAGGCAGAGGGAGAAACAGACTCCCTGCTGAGCTAGGAGCCCTACGTGGGGCTTGATTCCTGGACCCTGGGATCATGACCCGAACCGAAGGTGGACACTTAACCGACTGAGCCACCCAGGCATCCCATAAATCAGACTATTAAATGAAAATAAAATTCTATATTGTTTAAACCTCTGTAAGTCTTTGTTAAAGCAGATTAATCTGTATCCTGATTGAAACACCCTACAATTTCAATTCCAATTATATTACATTTAGAATTTTTGCTTTTGGTGACTCATTGCTATTTCACATTCACTAGTTGTTGGAAGTAAGACAAGGAGCAATAAAACATTTAAAGAATTATACAAATTTCTGTACAAAGAAGGCTGATAACTTGGCTAAAATTGATGGGCATTGACATCATCTCATAGTTTAAAATGGTCATTTTATTGGCTGATTATGAAAGTCCATGTCCAGGGAACAAACCCTATTCTGAAAGTTATGCACAATGCTGTTTACTCATGAAGACAATGAACACAGGCTGTTAGGGGAGTGTACTGACACCTTTTACTTTTGGTGCAATTAGGGCAAAAGCTAGAAGAATGTGTTTTGATTCTTTGAGATAAACAATTTCCTGCTGCTAAATCTTCTTAGCAGTTGTAAACAAATTACTCTAATTCTATATTTAACAACCTGTTCAGTTTCAGTTGTACAGTTGGCTAAGAGTCATTGGTTCAGAAGAGGTAACTACCAGCAATTTCAGAAAGTACATTGCTCTTCGATGCAAATTCCTACTCACAAATAACTCAGCTAGAGAACTAGGTGAGAAAGAACGCTATGAGTCATTTCTATTAGAATTATGCAGACAAGGAAGCAGTCAGGAAAAGAGGAATCATCTTAAAGAGCACTCAGGACTAGAAGTTTTATTTCACTGTGATGCCCAGTATGACTATAATTCCTATTTCTATTGTGGCTACCACAAATAAAAGGCAGTAAAGGGAGAAGTAGTAGTATTAAAAAGAGAGGAAGAAATGTGTGTTTCCAGTCTTTCTGATTCTCTTTGGGCTACCAAAATGGAGTGAGAGTGCTAAGTCAGAAAATAGAAGCCATAAATGTTGCTGGAAGAGAAAGGAATCATATGGCCTTCAGGGAAACCTTAGGGGACATCTGGGAGAAGCTACGAGAACTTTCAGTTTCACAAATTGTGAGCAAGTCCTAAGAGGCAGCTCATTTTAAAATGAGGATTCATAGTAATGAAGTCTCTCAATGTCTCTATTTTCACTAATGGGATAATGATCACCATGTCACTTAATCACACGATGTCAGTCATCTATGATTCTTCCCTCCCCCTTATCCCATCTTCTACTGTCACCACTTATTGTCACTCTTTGTCACCCTTTCACTTTAGTTCCACCGCCACTAAGCTCAGGCACTTGGTATCAGACCATGGAAACAGCTCCCTTCCACCCTACTCTCCAGTCACTATGCTCATTAATTCATTAGAGGAACATTTATACAAATAGGCACTGCAATAAGTGCTGGGGTATCACAGTACACAAGTCACACAGTCTTCCTGCCCCCGTGGGGCTTATGTTCTAGCAAGGGAAGAAAGCAAATCAACTTTGTGATACCTTGTCCTCCAAGACTCTACAGAACAATCCCAGATCTTTTGTGTTATGGACTGAATGTTTGTATCCACCCCCCACCCCACTCCAAATTCATATGTTGAAGCCCTAACCCCCAGTGTGATTGCATTTAGAGATAGGGCCTTTAAGGAGGTAACTGAGGTTAAATGAGGTCATAAAGGTGACCACGACCCTGTAGAACTGGTGGCCTTATAAAAAGAAGAAGAGGGGCACTTAGCTGGCTCAGTTGGTGGAGCATGCAACTCTTGATCTCAGGGTCATGAGTTCAAGCCCCACACTGGGCACAGAGCTCACATTAAATGAGTGAATGAGTGAATGAGAGAGAAAGAAAGAAAGAAGGAAAGGAAGAAAGAAAGAAAGAAAGAAAGAAAGAAAGAAAGAAAGAAAGAAAGAAAGAAAGAAAGAAAAAGAGAAAGAAAGAAAAGAAAGAAAGAAAGAAAGAAAGAAAGAAAGAAAGAAAGAAAGAAAGACAGACAGACAAGGAAAGGAAAGGAAGAGACACCAGAGCTCTCTCTCCCTCCACGCACACACAGACAAAAGGTCATGTGAAGACGTAAGGAGAAGGCAGCTATCTAGAAGCCAAGAGAGAGCTCTGAAGACAAACCAACACTGCCGGCACCTTGATCATAGACTTCCAGTCACCAGAACAGTGAGGAAATTATTTCTGTTGTTTAAGCCCCCCAGTCTGTGGTATTCTTTCATGGCAGCCTGAGCTGACAAAAGACATCCTGTTACTCTCGTTCCCATCACACAGGAACTGCTCTCAAACTCCAGTCCTCAGCTCCAGTTACATAAAATTCTCCAAAGACACCCCACTTCTCTAAACCTTTGTTCATGTAACTCCTCATCATCACTCTACCTCCTGTTTTTTTTTTTTTATTATTATGATATGTTAGTCACCAAACAGCACATCATTAGTTTTGGATGTAGTGTTCCATGATTCATTGCTTGCTTCTAACACCCAGTGCTCATTGCAATACGCGCCCTCCTTAATACCCATCACCGGGCTAGCCCATCCCCCACCCCCTCCCCTCTGAAGCCCTCAGTTTGTTTCCCAGAATCCAGAGTCTCTCACGGTTCGTCTCCCCCTCCGATTTCCCCCCCTTCATTTTCCCCTTACTTCTCCTAATGTCCTCCATGCTATTCCACATGTTCCACAAATAAGTGAAACCATATGATAATTGTCTTTCTCTGCTTGACTTATTTCACTTAGTATAATCCCCTCCAGTTCCGTCCATGTCTACCCGATTGTTTTAATAAAGACTTCATTATTTCTTAAGGCATAATTGTAGGCAAAGTTTGTTAATCTCTCTTTCAGTTCTTCCTGCCAGTGACAGGAGTCTGTTTGGAAGAGGAGACTATAACTAAAGCACCAGTGGGGGTCTTCTCACTCTAATTGCAGACAAAATGCACATAGGGAACTAAAGAACCTCTAAAGGGCAGGAATCATAAAGGAATTGCCTGCTTGATAAATTCGCATACGTCCATCCCTTTCACAAACATAGATTTCATTCAATGCCAATAGAAGAGTAAGAAGTTGATAATTGTCTTGGCCAAACTAGGTGTAACTATGAAATAGTATTTTTAAGTAATTAGGTATTCCGTATTACAGCTTTTTGTTTTTATTTTTCTAAGAAAATAATGCCACAACATATTTAATCTGAAAAAGATATGTCATTTATCAAAAACATTCTTTTTGGGGGAAGTTGATAGATGTGTACTGAAGTGCTTGAAGTTCTCACATATATTCACAACATGACTCATCAGGATTAGGAGGTCACAGCATGGACAAAAGGAATTTCTTTAAATAGCAACCATACTTCATATTTGCAATTCACATGCACCATATTCTAAGCGTTAACAAAACGCGCACACGCGCACACACACACACAGACACACACACACAATGACTTCAAATAAGGACACACACAAGTCCTTCAAATAATTGAGGACTTATTAGATGTAGTAAGGCCACATTGGAGTAAAAAACTTACTAACTGCCAAAGTTTTTTGGTTTTTTTTTAAATTACGATATCAGTTCCTTTGTGAGCTTTTGAGTATCTGAAGTTCCTCATTTACATAAACACTTTGGTCTTTCCCAGAAAGCGCACCTGTGCCTTTCTTTTCTGCTCAGCCACCAGAATAGCTACTCATTCTTATGGACATGAGATCTCAAAGGTTTGAGGTATTATTTTTTTCCTGTCTTCCAGCAGAGGCTACTTACCACCTTCTAAAGTTTTCCTTTAGGTAATAAACGTTTCACAGGTTCAGAAATAAATCTTAAAATTTAACTGGAACTTTAGCAGCCACTGGTTATATTAATAAATGACATGGGCTGGCATATCTACAAATTGAGTACTGGCATTATCCAGCAAAGTGGGCCTCAATGAAATATAACACTTAAATAAATATTATAACTCTTAGGAAGCATTTCCCAAGAAGGTATTTTAAATTTAAATGACACTAACTAATATATATTACCCAGAAAATGATTACCCTCTTGGGAGAAATTTTTCTATGCGTCAGTAATAAGCTTCTTTCCAATTTTTAAAGGGTGAATGAAAACTTCTTTTAGGAGGAAGGAAGAAAAGAATATCTCAGAGGACAGAGCTTGGCTTCTCCGAGGATTCCTTCTGTGACCCCACTCATGTGTGAAGCCCAAACTTGTACCATATAAAATAGTTCCCACTGCTTCAGCTGTATTTGGTACAGAGACAGTGAATGATTTTGTGTGATTCAGAGTGTGTGTCCATTCTTAGTCACTGTTCAGATTTCATATGTCACCAAAATTCAATGGCTTCTCTGAGCCTAGAGACATGGCTGTGCCATTCCGTTTCTGTGATTTTTGAGGTTGTTAATATGACGTGGTGTACAATCATTCTGTAGGTTACGCTTCAACAAAACAAAACAAAGAACTTATTTTATTCTGATTAAAAGGATAATATATGTTCATATAAAATACTCAAACAATTCTAAAGATTATACAGAAAAAAGTAAGAACAGGGCGCCTGAGTGGCTCGGTTAAGCGTCTGCCTTCAGCTCAGGTCATGATTCCGGAGTTCAATCCAGGATCGAACCCCAAGTCAGGCTCCCTGCCCAGCAGGGAAACCACTTCTCCTTCTCTCTCTGCCCTTCCCCCTTCTCTCTTTCTCTTTCACTCATTCTCTCTCAAATAAATAAAGAAAATCATTAAAAAAAAAAAAAAGAAAGAAAGAAAGAACCACCTAAAAACTCTAGTTCCTAAATGTGACTGTGGTAAACTATTACAAAGATTTTGGGGACCATCTTTCTAGATGTCTTTCTATTCATGTATACACATAGACACATTCTAAAATTCTAATGAGCTAATAGTAAGCATGTTATTTTGTAACCTGATTTTTTTTTCACTTAGCAGTGTGGCTTTCCATATCAGTGGATAATTGATATGCATAGATATATGTCATATTTTTAATGGCTACATAATATTCCTATTCTTGTATATGTCACAATGTATTCAAATAGTCTTCTTTGGGTTACTTCTAATTTTTTGAGAAAATAAACAACAAAGTAATGACTCTGTGATTTCACTTTAGTGTATCTGTCCAATTATTTCTTTTGGAAAATTTGCTAGCAATGAACTTTGCTGAATCAAAAATATCCACCTTTTGAGCTATTGATTTTTCTTAAATCTGTATTGCCAAATTGCCTTCAGGACGTTTGTACTCTCACCAGCACTGTGTGAGAATGTTTGTTCCCCTGCAGCCTTGCAAACATGGAGTTTCGTCCATCTTTTCCAACTCTGGCAATATAAGAAGTGTATTAGTTCTATTTCCATGTAACAAATTATCATAAACTTAGCAACTTAAAACATATGCATTGTTTCTCAGGGCCTGTGAATTGGGAGTTTGGGCACAGTTTCACTGGGCCCTCTAAGTTCCCTTACAATTTTTGCTGCAATCAAGGTGTAAGCCAGGGCTGGGGTCTCATCTGAAGGTTCAGTTAAGGAAAGATTTGCTTCTAAGTTCAATTACATGGTTGTTGGCAGGATTCAGTTCCTTTTGGGTTGTGAGTGAAGGCTGCAGTTTGCAGCTGACTATTGGACAGAGGCTGCCCTCAGTTCCTTGCCATATGTGCCTCTCCAACATGGCGACTTATTTCATCAAAACCATCAAGGGAGTAAGTTGGCTAGCCAGATGGAACTCAGAATCTTTTGTAAACTGATCATAGAAGTGACGTTTCCTTGGGATGCCTGGGCAGCTCAGTCGGTTAAGCATCTGACTCTTGATTTTGGCTCAGGTTATGATCTCAAGGTTGTGAGATTGAGCCCGGAGTCAGGCTCCATGCTGAGTTGGAGCCTGCTTGAAATTCTTCTCTCCCTCTCCCCCTTCTCTCTCTCTCTCTAAAAAAATAATAATAATAAAATAAATACAAAGGGGAAAAAAAGAAAAGAAAGAAAGAAGTGACATTCCCTCAATGTTGAGGTAGCCTATTGGTTCTTAGAAGCAAGTTATTTAAGGAGATGGGATTATACAAAGCCATAAATACCAGAAGGCAGGCAGAGATCATTAGGGGTCATCTTGGAAAATGCCTACCACAGTCTACCCTCTGGTCCCCAATGATTCACATCACTTCCACATGCAAAACACATATCATCCTCTCCTAAGGCCCTCAAGAGTTTCATTCCATTATAGCATCTGCTCAAAGAACAGAATCTCATCATCTAAATCAAGTCCAGGTACAGAGGAAGCTCCTTAAGTGTAGTTTTGTGAGGTATATCTCCTGGAGCACAATTCTTTTTAATCTGGGGAAACCGTGAAAGAGATAAGTTCGTCTCCTTCCAGGCACCTAATGTGCAATGATGTGACAGGCAAAGAAAAACAGCTATCGGCATTCCCAATCAATGTGGGGGAAACGGTGGATACAAAAACAGCAGTGTCCAGAGCAATGCAGAAATACATCTCAGCAAATTCTGGACGTTCTTTGATTAGGCTTCAAGGTCTAATTCTCTGTGGTTCTTGGCTCCACCCTCTAGACTCTTGGTTCCATATTCTGAGTCTCTGTTCCTTTTCATGAAAGGTAGTATAAGTTTGCAGCTATGTACTTTTCTCACCCTGCCTCCTGCCAGTAGAATTTTGGAAGCCCAACACCTTCTTTTCATTTTCTACTCCTCTGTCCCATTCAGTCCAAAGTCGCAGTGTTTTGGGTGATGTAATTCTCTCATAAACTTGGTGGGTCAACTATGAATTTCACTGGGGTTGATTCCATTGGACCAAAGCCAGTCCAAAATCTCTTCTGGGTAAGACCTTTTCTACTTCAGGCCTCAGGCCCCTGTTGCCTTTGCTGAGGAAAAAATGCTGTTAAACTTCCTAAAAGGCCTATGGGTTAATTGAGAGGTTTCTTAAAGCCTACCTTTAATCTCTCTCAAAGCTCCTTTGTGCGACTGAATAGTCTGATCCTTTAATCTTTCTGAGGTTTTTACAAAAGATTGTATAGTCACACTCCCAGCTTTTTCTCTACACCACTTTCCCAGTCAGTGCTCAGAAGCTGTTCCTTCGCTTTAGCATCTGTTTCCATCTGAAGAGGCTAAAAATTTTCCAAATCATCAAGTCCTGGCTTCTTTTGTTTCATAGTTTTTCTCATTTCTCTCCTTTTGCATTTCACTATAAATATTAAGAAGAAACCCAGTGGCACTTTCTCAACACTTTAGCTTGAAAATTTTCCTGACTATATATCTTAAGTTCATCACTCACAGGTCCTGCTTTCCACATAATTGCAGGACACATTTGGCTAAATGTTCTACCTTTACAAAACAAAGACGTCCCTTCCTCCAAAGATGTCCCTTCCAAAAACATGCTGCTCATTTCCTGTTAAGCCTTACTGGCATTGTCTTTAAAGTCTGTATTTCTTGTCACAAACTAGTCAAAGCAATTGGGCTTTCTCTTTCATGCTCCTCATAATTTTTCTATCCTCTGACCCCTCTTGGTTTCAAAGCCACTCCCACATTTTTAGGTATTTATTACAGCAAGACCACTCTACCAGGTACCCAAATACCACAATTAGTTATCTATTGCTACAAAACAGTATTACCACAAATTTAATAACTTCAAACAATACCCATTTATTATCTCACAGTTTCAGTGAGTCAGGAATATAAATGCAGCTTAACTGGCTGCTCTGCTCTTTGCGTCCTTAGAAAGGTGCTGGCCAGGACTGGAGTCTTACCTGATGCTCAAACAGGGAAGATTCTGATTCCAAATTCATGTGGTTGTTAGCAGGATTTAATTCTTTCTGGTTTTTCAGGCTGAGAGTCTTGCTTTCTTGCTGGCTGCTGGTAGGAGGCCACCCTCAGCTTCTTGCCCCATGGGAAGAGCTTCCTCAGGAAAGATCTCTTCACCAAACAAGCTAGCGAAGAGAAAGTAGTATCTTCTAGCAAGATGGCAGCACCATCTTATGCAATATAATCATCCTTTGCCATATTCTATTGCTTAGAGGTAAGTCACGGGTTTCTCCCATGTTCTAGGGGAAGGGGTTACACAAGGATGTGAACACCAGGAGTCGGGATGACTGGGGGCATCTTAGAGTCTTTCATCCTCAAAATATGGATGCCTTCAATTAGGGGAATCTCTTCATTTGCATCATGTATAAATGGTTATTGGGTTTTTATTCACATTAACACGAGTATGGGGGTGCCTGAGTGGCTCAGTCAGTTAAGTGCCTGACTCTTGATTTCAGCTCAGGTCATGATCTCAGGGTTGTGAGATCCAGCCCCCACTGGGCTCCATGCTATGCATGGAGCCTGCTTAAGATCCTCTCTCTCGGGGGCGCCTGGGTGGCACAGCGGTTAAGCGTCTGCCTTCGGCTCAGGGCGTGATCCCGGCGTTATGGGATCCCGGCGTTATGGGATCCCGGCGTTATGGGATCGATCCCCACATCAGGCTCCTCTGCTATGAGCCTGCTTCTTCCTCTCCCACTCCCCCTGCTTGTGTTCCCTCTCTCACTGGCTGTCTCTATCTCTGTCAAACAAATAAATAAAATCTTTAAAAAAAAAAAGATCCTCTCTCTCTCTCCCTCTGCCTCCCAACCTCCCCACCACCCGGGATGCATGCACACGAGCACGCTCTTGATCTATCTCCCTAAAAAACAAATAAAACCATGAGTATCAACTATTTTTTTAAAAATATGTCCTGGGGGTGCCTGGGTGTCTTAGTTTGTTAAACATCCAACTCTTGGTTTTAGCTCAGGTCATGCATGATCTCATGGGTCCTGAGCTCAAACTCTGAGTTGGACTCTCCTCTGGGCAGGGAGTTGGCTTGAAAATTCTCTCCCCCTGCCCCTCCCCCTACTCGTGCTCATGCTCTCGTGCTCTCTCAAATAAATAAATAAACCTTTCTAAATAAATAAATAAGTCCTGAACATTGACTATGTGCTAGGCATTATACTAGGTACAGGGTGAAGTTCAGTGATGAGCAAATTCAGACAGAGTTCCTGTTCTCATGGAAATTATAGTCAGAGGGAGAGAGAAAATAATTCTATGAATAAATGTGAAATTACAATTTTGACAAATACTATGAAAATTTGTGGTGCTGTGAAATATGTAACATGAGGAAGTGACCGGATCTGGTGGTTGGGCACAGCCTGGGGGAGGATGTTTCACTTGAGATATAAAGAATGAGCAGGAATTAACCAGGGAAAGCCCAAGGAAGAGCAAATACAAGGGGCTTGTAAGAGCAGAAAGCATCAAGTGATTGAGGAATGAAAAGTGTGATTAGAGCAAAGAAACCAAGGGTTACCTTCAAATTCTCATCTGTCCTTTGGAGTCTACACCTATATATTCTCTTGCTTATTTGATAGTCATCTGGATATTTTGTAATACTTAAATCAATGCATACAAAACCACGCTACTGATTTTGACTTGCCAAGCTTAGTTCTTTCCAATATTCTTTAGTTTAGTGAATGGCACTGCCATCTGTCCAACTGGAAGTGAGAAACCTAGGAGTCATTCTTGACAATTCCATCGTCCTCAATACCTCACCAAAATCTTAAGTACTTTCTCACTAGTTGCAGCAGTGCTCACCATAATCCAGATATACCATATTTTCTCATGTCAAGCCTTTACTTTTGCTGGTCTCCATGCCTAGAAATTCATCTCCACCCCCTCTCTTCTCTTCTTAGCAACATCCTACTCATCCTTCAAGACTTAACCTAAACATACTGCATTGACATCCCTCTACCCCTAGGCAGGAACAATCTCTCCCTCCTTGGTGATACCAAACACTTTGTATTACACCTCATCATCCCTGTTACAGGTTGAGTTCTCTGGAAAACAGACTTTGAGATAGATCAGCATAAAAGGAAGTATTCTTGGAAACAACGCCTGTGGAAGGGAGAGAAGGAAGTAGGACTGGGCAGAGGAAGAACTAAGCTGTGATGCAGTGCTAACGATCCTCAGCCAAGCCTATGGAGTGCTCCAGGGCTGGGATGATCCTTTAAACGGTCCGAGTTAGGGCCAGGAGGCCAGGACGTTATACCCCCAGGCTGTTGAGTGACTGGATATGGACTATCCCTGGAAGGAGCTTCAATATATGAATTTGAAAGGGGGGACACAAACCTTCAGTCCATAACAGTATAGGAAGCTTCCATTCAAGTAAGCTCATCTTTGAGGACTGATGAAAGGAAGATGTAGACTTGGGTCTTCAAAATGTGGACTACTGGGGTGCCTGGGTGGCACAGCGGTTGAGTGTCTGCCTTCGGCTCAGGGTGTGATCCCGGCATTATGGGATCCAGCCCCACATCAGGCTCCTTGGCTGTGAGCCTGCTTCCTCCTCTCCCACTCCCCCTGCTTGTGTTCCCTCTCTCGCTGGCTGTCTCTATCTCTGTCGAATAAATAAATAAAATCTTTTTTAAAAAATGTAGACTATTACCATTATAAACTCCTGGTCTACAGGAGGGTGATATTATGATAAAGCAGGAAACTACAGTTGAGTGTCCCAAGACTTTGGAACTATGGTCAGGAAAGGGTTATCCTCGGAATAAATTAGTAAACATTAGTAAATAATGAAATTATCGGCAGGGGTGCCTGGGTGGCTCAGTCATTGGGCGCCCTAACCCCCAATGTGACTGTAATTGGAGATAGGGCCTTTAAGGAAATAATTAAGGTTAAATGAAGTTATAGCGTAGGGCTCTGATCTGATAGGATTAGTATCTTTATGAGAGAGAGAGTTCAAAGGCTTTTTATCCACCTCTTGGGATACAGCAGGAAGGTGACCATCCACAAGCAGGAAGAGAGTCCTTACCAGAAACCGACCATGATGACACCTTGATCCTGGATTTCCAGACTCCAGAACTGTGAGAAAATAAATCTTTTGTTTTAGCTCCTTTTATTATGGCAGCCTGAGCAGACAAATACACATTCTAATCCCAAGAACCGATCACACAGTGTACTGAAAAAGAGGAACAGCCAAAGGGTCAAAGCAATGGGAAGACAGCGTTCTACTCTGAGCTTGGACACTCTGACTCTAGGGTATGACAACTCTTTGAAGCCTCCCTTTCCTCATCTATGAAATGAGAGACTTAAGTAGAACTTCTTCGGGCCCCTCAAAACTTCCTAATTAAAAGGGTTAGATTACATATTGTGGGCTATGACTCAAGCAATTGCAATGCCAGGATTCTATCCTTAAGAAGTAATTATGGATAGTCACAAAGATTTAGTTATAAGCATGTTCATGCCAGAACTGCAATCAAAGCAAACAAAAACAAAAACAGACAATAAACCCTGTAATCTAACCATCCAACAATAAAGTATGTTAAATTATAGTAGAGCCAGACAACAAAATAAGTGAATATTTATTGTGTAAACCTATAGAAACTGCTTTTGTCAATAAACATCAAGGATAGGGGCACCTGGGTGGCTCAGTCAGTTAAGCATCTGACTCTTGATCTCAGCTCAGGTCTTGATCTCAGGGTCGTGAGTTCAATCCCTAATTGGTTCCATACTGGGCATGGAGCCTACTTAAAAAAAATAAATAAATAAAGGATATAGTATTGAGAAACCTTGTTTTTTAAAATCATAGATTGGCAAAAATTTTGTTAGAAATTCCCTCAGTGGGGCACCTGGGTCGCTCAGTTGTTTAAGTGTCTGTCTCTCTCTCTCTCTCTAGTAAATAAAGTCTTAAAAAAGAAAAAAAAGAAGTTCCTTCAGTAAGCATGGTACATCCCACTCTTATAAGAATCTGAGCCATGCAGATCACTTTTTAAAAATTTCTTTGAACTGTTTTATTGAGGTGTAGCAACATAAACTATAATATTCAAAGTATACAACTTGAGAAGTTTTCACATACATATATAGGCATAAAACCATCACGACAATGAGGATAATGAACCTATCCACGACTCCCTGAGTTTCCTGGTACCCCTTTCTAATGCCTCCCTCCCACTTCTTGCTCCCACCCCTTTCCGCCAAATAACTCTTGATTTGCTGTCACTATAGTTTGCATTTTCTAGTTTTATATAAATGGAATAATATTGTATGTACTCTTTTTTTTTGCCTGGCTTCTTTCACTCAGCATAATTACATTGAGATTTGTCTATGTTGTTGCATGTATTTGTAATTCATTACTTTTTGTTTCCGAGTGGTATTCCATTGAATGAGTCACTTTGATACTTAGAAAATCAGTCTGTAGTTCCAACTCACATGTTTCAGGTAAGAGGTTTCTGAAACATTCACATTTATCTTAATTTTGCCATTTCTGAGGAATTAGGATTCTGAATCTACTTGGGCCAGTCCTGATAACTCTTTTGCTTAGTCTTTGGAAGCACTGACTCATTTAAGCTTTGCCCAAACTTCATTCTTCCATAAGTTAATAAACCCAGCTTTGCAGCACCACAGGTGTCTTCCTGGTTTTAGATGGACTTTCTCAACTGACATGGATGTTCATGACCACATTAAGTGCAAAACAGTAAATAGCGTATGACCTTATTTCTGTTTTTAAAATATAAATACTTAGAAGGATGACTATACAGTTATATGTGAAAAATGATGATATTTGTATTACTAAATACATTTTTAATATATATTTTGAGGGTTTTTCTAAAGGTATTTTTAGGGACAGTCACAAAAAAAAAGAAAGGTGAAGTTATTTTACATAATCAATACTTGCTAGCCTGCCAAAGGAACAGGCACATCCTGCTACTATTATTGTATAATAGCTTAATTCATAAATCCCCAGGTGTTAACCTAGAATGGGCAGTTGAACTTCATAGGAAAGTCATCATCTTTCCTGTCTCTGGAAACAAAATGTTAAAATGTGGGATTATAAATCTAACTTCATAAACACAAATGGAATTTGGAACCTCTTAGGGTTAAAGCAATACCCAACATCATCTTCTAAGTTTTTGGCCTTGTAACTTAAATTGTCTTTAATTATGAGTCTATATAAAGATTAGCAAGAGTAGTAGTTCATTTTTACTATTTATTTACAAAACTCCCTTTCACCCATTAATCACAACATGCATTACAACAATACTGCAAAGTAGGTCAAAATACTCCTTAATACATTTTTGGCATTAGGTGCTCTTTCTATTCTTTGAGAAAGTCTGTACAATTGACCCTTGAAAAACACACATTTGAACTGCCTGGATCCCCTTACATATGAATTTCTTCCAATAAACAGCAGGACTGTAAATGTATTTTCCTCAAGATTTTTTTTTCTCTAGTTTACCTTATTATAAGAATATAGTACACAATACATATAACATACAAAAATATGTGTTAGGTGACTGTTCATGTTCTTGGTAAGGCTTCCAGTCAACAGTAGACTATTAAAGTTTTGGGGAAGTCAAAAGTTATATTCCAGGAGTCAGTGCCCCTAAACCCTCCCTGAGTTGTTAAAGGGTCAAAAATAATTAGTCCACTTAAGACACTTGCTTACATGCCAGCTATTATTTAATGATTAAACAGCTTCCTTATAGCAAAGTGGATAGAAACTGTAAGGTACCCTACAAACATTATCTCTGTAATTAAAATCTGAAAAGGCAATTCATTTCTTCCTAACTCTACCCAGAGATGGTCAACACAGATTATAAAAATAGAATTTTTCAAACTTTTTGTGGTTTTGTATGAAAGCTTAAAAGAAAACACAAGGAGGAAGCTATACCTCTACGCGTAAACACAGTCCAATGTGCTTCTCTTGTTATTTCTCATTAAAGCTACAAATTAGTAGGAAAATAGTGCCGCCCACGGGCTTTGCAAGTTTTGAATTCTCGGGAACACCCAGAGCAGGAGTGAACGAGCGAAATTCATGCGAACCGCCCAAGCCAGGCCAGCGAATGATAGGCACGCGGTATGTTAGTTGGCCCTGAAGAGAAAGAGTCAGTTTGTGAATGAAACCTAGGGCTTGGAAGAGGAACGTCTGGCTTCATACTGAGTTAAGCCCACTCTGGAAGAATCTAGCCCTGTGACCCAGGGAGAAAAGGCTGATTTCACCCCAACACAACTCCCAGAAAAAGAATGGAGAAAACCTACACCTACTAGGGCGACTTCGACCTAGCCCCCCCCCCCCCCCCCCCCCNCCCGCTTTTACACTCTTCACCCTCTCCCCCTACCCCTGACTTCCTCGAAAGCCCCTCCCCTGGACTCATTCAGAGCGCCACGTCTCCTAGCGCCGAGGCAGGGGCTACCCCGCGGAGGCTTCCCGCAGTTAACCCCTCCCAGACTCCCGCCCAAGGTCTGCGATCCACAGACTCGGAACCTCCACTAGGCCAGAACGGGTCACCGCCCACCGCAGGAGCCGCGCCCTCGACCAAACGGCTCCCGCCCCGCCCTGCCCACGTGACACCCACGTCCCGCCCTTGGCGCCCACGTGACCCGCGGCCATCCCCGCGCGGCGTGGATCGCGGCCGGAGCCGCCATTGTTCCGCCAAGGGACGACAGTGGGGCCTGGCCCTGGCGCCGAGACGCCGCTTAGCGGCCGCCACTGGAGACACTCCCTCCCGCCGCCCCCCTCCTCCTGGCGGCGGCGGAGTGAGGCTGACTAGGGGGAACTGGGAGCCCCCTCTCCTGGCGGCGGCAGCTGCCGATCCCCGGCTTCGGCGCGAGGGGCGGCCGCGATGCGCTCGGCCTGAGGCAGTCCGGCCCGGCCCTTCTTCGCCTCCCTTGACTCTTGTACGGCGTCTGTGCGCCCCAGCGTCATCCTGCGAGGCTCGCTGACGGAGGGAAGATGGCTGCACAGGGCTGGCTGGACGAGCTGGCCCGGCAGGCCGAGGAAGGATCGGCTCGGTTGCGGGAAATGCTTTCGGTTGGCCTAGGCTTTCTGCGCACCGAGCTGGGCCTCGACCTGGGGCTGGAGCCGAAGCGGTACCCGGGCTGGGTGATTCTGGTGGGCACCGCTGCGCTGGGGCTGCTGCTGCTCCTCCTGCTCTGCTACGGCTGGGCCGCGGCTTGCGCCGGCGCCCGGAAAAAGCGAAGGAGCCCGCCCCGCAAGCGGGAGGAGGCGGCGGCAGTGCCGGCCCCGGCCCCTGACGATCTAGCCCTGTTAAAGAATCTCAGGAGCGAGGAGCAGAAGAAGAAGAGCCGGAAGAAATTGCCCGAGAAGCCCAAAGTGAGTAGGGGTGGAGCGGCGGTAGAACAGGGGCAAGGGGCCGGCGTGGAAACCCTCGAGAGAGCGGGAGGCCGAGCCCCAGCCGCCCCAGCCGGGAATGGAAAAGGAAAAGAGTGAGGTTAGTCAAGAGCTGGGAGTCCGATCTCTCCAGGTGGAGGAGGTAATCCGTGGACATGTTACTTGGGGAATCGTGGAAACTCAGGAAGTGTAGGACGGGTGGGGAAGACTAGTTTCGAGGAAGGAAGTTAGACCGCGTGGGGTACGTTTAAATCAAAGCGCCCAGAGGTCAAGCCGTTTTCGGGAACCTTGACCGCCGGAATTACATACCAACCCTTCTTGAGGCCTACCGGGTAGGCTGCCTGTGTGGGGAGTAATGGGACCTTAAAGTGGTGTTGGGAAGTTGTGGAAGGACTGCGCCTGGAAGACAGATGTCTACTTCAAGTCACATTGAGACGGTAGCCAGTGGTGGAAATACGATGACCTAAAAAATCTGGGGCTTACAGAGGATTAAAGGTACCCAGGTCTAGACGCGCTTCCATTTTAGTTACACTGTTTAAGGGAAATGGTTGCCCACTCTTATTCTTGTGAATGTGGCCAGTGGAGGCCTGAACAGGAGCAAGGCAAGAGGGAGTCGGTTGCCTAATAGCCTTTGGGGTACATGGCCCCGTCAGAGAGAAACTAAGGCAAGTTCAGCGGTGTGCGAGGTTTTGAAATACAGTAAAAGGGAATGACAGAGCAGAATGGTGCAGTCTGAAAGAGAGATTTAGGCAGCGATTTACCGGACCACGTGTGGAAATGCAGAGAGCATCACATCCATTTGATCATGTCTTTCTCTTTTATTTGTATTTTCCTTATTGCCGTTTTCCCATTATATCTTTTACAGTTTTGTTTTTTAAAATACTTTACAGTTGAGCAGAGTTTGGAGGGTGTGCAGAATTAGAAACCTCTACTCGCCTATTTTTATATATGCACTGAATTAAGCTCTTTACCTTTCAGTAAAGTACATGTAACCAAGGCCATACTTTGTGAAATGCACTCTGGTCTGTGTTGGGCGGTGGGAGGTATACACATAGGAGTTAGTCAATCCTGGAGACTAATGTAGGAGACAGACTCATAAATAATGCCTCTAGTGCATAGACAGGTGCTATAGGAGTGCAAGTGGTGTTAAGGAGGTTTGGAAGGTGGGAGACGAATTACATTGAAGGGATTTAGGAAAGTTACTGGGAGGAGTGGGATTTGAGTTCACACGAAAGCAATGAGAGTATTGTTGGTACCAGTATAAAGAAGAAGTCGGTATTAGAGAAGTGACAGGTCACAGTTAGTGCATTATTAGGTCTAGATAAGTGATCACATTTTGTCTGCTGATTAAGAGGATGTAAGATACATACAAAGTCTAGTAAAGGTACAACTTTGTCAATATGAATTCTACCTTGTTAGAAGAGGAAATAGAACTGATTTGGAACATATATAATTAAATTTGTTGAACACATCAGAGGTTACCAGAAAGTAATGTTATGGTGGACACAGAGAACTTGGCTTCAAAATAAGCAAAGGTGATCTTGAAAAAAACACATACGTTAGTAAGCGTAAACCCTGTGTGGATGAAGCAGGTCGTGGATGTTTCAAAGCCCTGTTTGGGATGTCTAGAATTTCAGATAGACTTGAGTCCAGAGATGGGTGCTCCAGGAGCCCCTCCGAAGTGCATCATAACACTCAGACGACCCATCTGAAGGAGGAACAGACTCCTGTGAAGCTTGTACTGTGAAAAATACTCATCAGACTTAGAACTTACTGCTTCTCTTTTTCGTTTTAGTTAAGGAATGGGGCACTGAGTGAATAAATGTAATATTAACCTTTGGGGAGGGGAGAATGGGACCACTAATCGAAGGGTTGAATGTTAATTGGGTGAGAAAATATCTTTGCCTACTTCGTGGTGTAGAGGTGTTGGAGAAGTTTGTCAGCATTAACAAAATTCTAGCTTTCAAACTTTTTTGACTGCATCTTACAGTAAGAAACACATTTTACATTGCATTACCTGTCCCCTTTCTCTCCCCCAACACATATCAAACCATCCTGTTTGTTTTTCTTTAATGATGTTTGTGACCCATCAGATTGGCTTCACATTTCATTGTGTGGCATGACCCACAGAAAAATACTGCTTTATGGTTCTAAGAAGTCGAAGCACCCATTTATGTAGTACTCAAATGCTTTGCACCGTGCTAAGTATTTACTTGGAGGAAAAAGCGGCATACTGCTCACAAAGTGAAGGGAGTAAAAAGGAATACAATATTCATATGTCTCATTGTGAAGGGGATACAAAAGCACAAGCTCAGTTGCTCCCCAGGGAGCTTTTTATTCCAGTCGTGGAAAAAGATACACTAAAAAAAAATTAACTATGCAAACCCAGTATGGGCCCAGGAGGCTGTGAATGAGCTTATCACACTATCTGGCTTTGAATGTGGGTAGGAGCAAGATGTAGTGGAAAAGATTGAAGCAACGGAAAAGGCCCAGTAAAGGAAAACTTAACTCTGTCAGCCTGGCAGGAATGGGGACTAAACTTAGGTAAGGCATTTAACCTTGCTCTGTTTAGCTTGTCTTGTTTATAAATTGAGGATCTTAATTGAGTTAAAATACTGCAAGATTCCTCAAAATGTTATCTCCGACTACTTGCAATAGAGTTACTTTGAATGCTTATTAAAATTTATAGATTCCTGAGCACCAGAAGAGATCTTATAAATTCAGAATCTCTGGAACCGAGTCCAGGGAATCTGCACTTTTTTAACGAGCTCCCTTGGTAAATCCTTGTTATTATTAGTTCAAAAAATCACTTGGTGGGTGTAGGACCATAAGATCCATAGACTAGGAGAGGTTTCTAAGTGGGGTCATGTTTAATCTTACAGTCCACTTCTTCATTGCTACCTCATTCTGATATACTTTTTAGGATATACCTTACTCTGATCCAACTAAACTGTTACAGGTTTGTGAAAGGATGGTACATATTTACTTAACTGTTTTATTTTCATCTTTTTATCCCATTGTTTTTAGTTCTCTGTTAAGTCATTGCAAATTTTGCAACTCAAGTTTTAAAAATTTGTTTCTAGTAGCTTATTTTTATCTGTAGAGTAGGTGGTATTTAGCTCTTTAAAGTCTACCCATAAGCACTTTTGAAATGTTTATATCATTTTGGTTTTTATCCCCTAATAATATCCTAACATAGGTCTTTTAGGGTCTGAATTGCAGTTTGTTTCCCTATTAAAAGTGGAGAAGGTGGCACTTTTCTCTGAGCTTATTACGTGGCATTTTTGGAAATCATTGTTATATATTTTCTGTGACACCTAGTACAATGTGATATTAAATAGGCACTCAGTAAATATTTTTAATTTGACTTAATCTGAGCAGTGATTTAGATAGATGTGAGATCTCAGATAACTGGTCTTTAACAATCATTCCTTTAGGGGCGCCTGGGTGGCACAGCGGTTAAGCGTCTGCCTTCGGCTCAGGGCGTGATCCCGGCATTATGGGATCGAGCCCCACATCAGGCTTCTCTACTATGAGCCTGCTTCTTCCTCTCCCACTCCCCCTGCTTGTGTTCCCTCTCTCGCTGGCTGTCTCTATCTCTGTCGAATAAATAAAAAAAATAAAAAAAAAATAAAAAATCTTTAAAAAAAAAAACAAAAACAATCATTCCTTTGAATTTCAGCTGGAAGCCTATAACCCAGGATCAACTTCAGTGAAAATTCATTTTAGTGAAAAAGTTCTTTTTATATTAGTGTAAGACTTCTCATAAAGATTTGCCATAGTGCAGTTTTTGATATCAATAAGCTCACTGAATAGAGTAGTCTTTTGTCTTGTTTGCTGCTGTATAACCTTGCATAGGCTTGGTACTCAATAAATAGTTACTGAATGCATAAGGTAGTAAGATGCCCTCCCAAAGTATTTATACAACTCATTCCCATCCTTCATGCCTGGTAAACAGCCATATGAGCCACCTTTTTATTTTTATAGTGGATGATGGCTGTGTTTGCCTCTTCTGACTAAAATTTTGTGAGGTCCATCGTTGTATGGCCAATAAATCATTCTAATAGTATACGGTGTCTTTTGTAGTTATTCCTTCTGTTCCAGTTTCATTGCCAGTGCCCTACTTTTGGACTTTATTACCTTTTGCTTTGACTATACTAACAGCATCCTGACTGGTTTTCCTGCTTCCAGTCTCTTTGTTGCCATTGCTTTCTACCCACTCCTTCCAGTTAAATCTTTTAAAGCCCAGCTCTGATCGTGACTTTCATGTTCACATCTTGTCAGTAGTTTCCCCATCACATGTTGAGTAAAATCCAGTCTATGACATGGCCATGATGTAACCCCATCTTAGATTTATCTCTTAATCATTATCCCAAATGCATTACCATTAGCTAGACTGCAGTATCTTTTTATTCATGCTATTTTGTTCCATTAGAAAGCCTTTCTTTCCGTATCTGTACAATTTCTACCTATCCTTCAAGGCCCAGCTATGGTGCTCTCTCTACTGTAAAGCCTTCCCTAGCTCCCCAGCGAGAGTTAGTCTCTCTTTTTTATATGTTTATTTTATATTTTATCATGATATCTAAAACAAGAAGACAGAGCATTGCCTAGGAATGTACCTGTAGGGCAGTTCAGATTTTTCCCAGCTCTGTGCACGTCCATCAGTGATCAGGAAAGCACCTCAAGTATTGATTTGGGGATTAGAAATTAATTTTAGTGAGCAGGTGAATTTACCAATATGAAATCCCTGAATAATGGGGATCAACTTTGTACTAGTCTTATCTGTAATTGGACCATTCCTCATCTCCTCATATCTGGGTGTATACTTCTCCAATTGGAAATCTGGCATTTGTCTCAAATTTTACCATCTCCAAAACAGTTCATGATTCCTTGCTTTCTCCTGGTCTTCCCCATTTCTATAAATGGTAAATGACTGCCACCCATTCAGTATTCAAGCCAAAAATCTAAGAATCATTCTTGATTCTTCCCTTTTCCTCACCTCCTTATATCTTCCCTACCTCATATCTAATCTTTGAGCAAATACCATCCGTTTTATCTCCAAGATGTATATTCAGTCTGACTATTCTCATTCTATTGTCTGGCACCTTAGCTCACTTCTGTAGCAATAGCTTCTGCTGCCTCCAGTCCTAAAGCCAACACTTGTCTAAAATCAACACTTCAGTAGCTTTTGCATTTAAAATCTCAACTTCTCTCCTATGTGGCCTAGCACCTGCGTTTCTCTCTAAGCTGATTTTGAGTTAATTTTCTCTCATTTTTACCTCCAGCTATAGTGATGTTTTTTCAGTTCCTCAAATTCGTTCACAATCCAGTGCCTTTACATAAACTATTATTAACACTTCTGGAATAATCTTTTCCCCATCGTTCTAATCAGCTTGTAGATCTCACCTGAAAACTTCTTCCTAGAAAATTGTTTTCTGATTGCCCTATTTGACATAGGCATCCCATTCTATTTTCTGTCTCAGCTTTTGGTATGTGGGGGTTTTTTTATTGTAAGTATCACAGTTTGTAAATTATTTACTTATCCATTAACTTTTTTGGGGTCCCGTGCCTCCACTAGGGGAAAGCCTCGCTGGCCTTGAAATGCAGTGGCAAACAGTACCCAGCACACGTAAGAGCCTTTGATAATTACTTGTTAAACTCAATTCTGAACAGAGTAACTATAATGATATCTCACAGTTTAATTGGATAGTTTATTTGGCTAAATAAATTTATCTTTTAAGATACTCCAACAGAATTACATCTTTTATTCTTAAGTAGTGGCTTTGCTGTATCATCCCCGGTATTAATAAAGGTAGATTATATGACTTGCCACCTACGTACAGGATTTTCTTTTTACTCTAAATCACTAGTCCCCTTAGTTTTAAGTAAAATAAGTAAATATTGAAAATAAGTAAATGAAAGAATAATCATTCAATGAAAAAATCCCAAGTCATAGTTAAAACAAATATTCCCAATTATACAGAAAAGGAATTTTGAGATTCATAAAGATTAATTAACTTATTTAAGGTCACAGAGCAAAGGAGTTCCAAAGGCTCAACAGTATCCTAATTTTTAGCCTACAAGCTCAACTGTCATTTCCTCTGGACCTCTTTGGTTTCCATAGCATGTTCAGGGATATTACATTGCAGTCAGAGAACAAATCCCATTTTCTCAGCGAGTTACAGCTCTCTGTATTTCTTTTATAATTTACTTGTAGAATCAGAAGTTCGTACTGAAAATTGTAATGACTTTTACCAAAGCTCCATTTGTTTGGTTATGTGACAGGACTTTTTCATCTTGTCATTTTATCCTGCCAGAGGCCTAGTAGAGAGGACCTTTAATAGTTCTGCTTATCTTAGATACTGAGAGCAGCAATAAACCCTCTGAACACTTGGGGTTTCTTTTGCATTTGGGCATTACTGATTGATGCACTACTTCTCCAGTTCATGAAAGCTTTGACAGTATTTTTAAATTATTATTCTTCAAGCAAAATCAAGAGCTCTAAGTGGGGAATTGGTGTTATTTGACTAGCTTTAAAGTTTACTTTTTTCTCTCCAACTATGCTAGTAGTGTTCACACGGTTGCACTGAATGCCAGTATTCCAGAGGGCATCCAACAGGATCCGAGAAAGTACATGGCTGTCTATCTGCTGTTTCATATGTAGTTCTTATCTCAGTACCTATCAGAAGTAAAACCTTGGAAACCAATATCGTATTGAATTCTTCAGAAATCCTCTTAGCATAATTTGGCCATATGACAGGTGTGGGGTGTCATCTCTCTATCCTATGGAAGTTGCTCTGAGCATCCCTGATGCAGTCAGCAAGTAGATCGTTTGGAATCCCTGAAAAGAGTTGAGTCTTTGGCTAGCTGCTTAGAAGGCAACGGGGATCTTTACCACTAACAGAAGTATCTCAGGGTATTCAGCCATATTTTGTAAATTTGAATTATAGGTCAAATTTGTAAGATTGTTCTCTCAGTTATTATGAGTTTAAAATTGGAGTCGAATTTAAAAATAATTTGGTAAATTACTGTGACTGAAGCTGTAGTTTATGGCATATTTAGTTTATGTAATTGATATATTCACATTTGGCAGAAAAAAGACAAAGTTTGTGCTTTCAAATAAATGACAAGGGATTTTTCTATCATGAAATTGTATCAGAACTCTTCAAACTGAAACTGAGGCAAGGTCTTGTTCATTAGATAAGTTGATGTGTATAAAGCATCTAGCAAGGTGCTTGGCACGTGGCAAATACTTGGAGATTATTAGTTATTATCAGGCTATCTTACAGTTTAATCTATCAGCTAATGATGATGCGCCTTGAATTTCTATATCATCTTGCCTTTTATCTTCTTTATGAAGGGTGTAATATATATACTTAAGCCTCCTGTATGTTCAATATAACTTTGAGCTAAGAAAATTGAAACTCCAGTGAAGTAGTAACTTGTCCAGGGTGGCACACATTGGAGAATTCAACCCTGGTTTCAGCTTGCCTTCAGAACCCACACTGTTTGCCTTTAAGGGGTGGGGTTGGAGGGGTAAGGAGAAGGAGGTAGAGTATACCTTTTGTCTTGTATTTTAATATGTGACAGTTGTCTTCTTCCTTTGCTAGGTTCTAAGCTTTTTGAAGACAGGGATTGTGCCTCACTTGTCTTTGTTTCAAGGTTTTAGGGGTTCTACATACTACTTACTATGTTCGCTTACTGGATGTTGAGTGAATGAACATAAGTGAATGTGATATAATTTTCTTTCTTAGATAATGGTGAAACTATAAGCAGTTGTTTGTTTGTTAGTTTTGAAGAAAGATAATATTAGGGGCGCCTGGGTGGCTCAGTCGTTAAGCGACTGCCTTCGGCTCAGGGCTTGAGCCCAGAGTCCTGGGATCTGGCCCCACATCAGGCTCCTCCACTGGGAGCCTGCTTCTTCCTCTCCCACTCCCCCTGCTTGTGTTCCCTCTCGCTGGCTGTCTCTCTCTCTCTCTCTCTGTCAAATTAATTAATTAAAAAATGAATAAATAAAAAAATGAAAGAAAGAAAGATAATATTACATTGCTGTGTCTAGAGCAAGCCTGGACTATTTCTGGTCTCTGAGAGGATATATTTACTTATCATTTGTATTCTGTTAACTTCCCAAAAGAATTTGTGTCTGGAGTACTGAGCACATGTACTGTTTGTTGGCCCTCTTGACCACCAGGACTTAACATTTATTTTGAGCTTGCTAGTTGAAAAGTGACCTGGATGCTAGAACATGGGGTTGGGGATTTGAGCCATCATAGCCATGTTCTCTCCTTTGTCATTTTAAAAAGAAACTTGTATAAGACAAGAACATATATATATTTTTTTATATTACAGTTGATGAAATCAAGAGTTAAGTCAAGGAAAATACTTATAATCACAGGGAGTAAATACAGAAGTTGAGTCTTGAGCCCAGTTTTGTCCAGCTCCAAAGCCCATGGTCTTTTCATATTCCTTTTTTTTTTTTTTTTTTTGGTAGTTGGTTGACTGCCCTTCTAGTTTTTAAACTCAAGGCGTTTCCAAGTAATTTGAAGTCATGGTTTTTATATTTTATGTCTAGAAATAAAATTTACATAGCTAAGTGAAAATGGGATTCTAAATGGTTTCATTTTAGAAGTCAAATGTTAAACCTTATATATGCTTATCTTAGATGTAGGTTCTTTTGCAATTTCGAATCAGTTTAACAGATATGTACAGGCTGCTCAAATGGAGTATATGTCTTTTATTAAGCATATCTTCTTATTCTGAACTTCAAAACTCCTGGAGGGCAAATTCCTTTCATTTTTCCTTGTTCCTGAGGTCCCTAGCCCAGTGCCTGGTACTGAAGTACTTAATAAATGTTTATAGAATTGTATGGAATTAATAATTTGAACGTTGACTAACATGAAGAATTTTATTTCCTTTAAATCAAGCGTATTAAAAAAGAGACCCTACTCCCCTATGTGTCCCTCTTCTGCCTTTTATTTTCTTGATTGTCAGCTAGGTATTTTGGTTCTGGTTTATCACCACCCCTCCCAACACACACACACATACACACACACACACACACACACACACACACACACACAATGTTCTTTCATGAATGCGTTTTTAAAAGAATCTGGCATAGGAGTTGAGGAATATATGATAATAAGGCAGACATAGTGATGCCTACAAGGAGTTTATCCATATAAGAAATGATATGTCAGTCTTCTGTTACTGGTTGATTTTCATCAGATTTGGAGGATGTTCTTGTCTAATTTAAAATATAGATTGTATACTGTATATGAAATTAATCTTGGTTGGCTCTGGAAGGAACCCTCAGAGTGTTCTAGAAAATTTTATACTAGGGTACAGTAAGGCCCATGTAATTGCTAATCTGTGGAAACACACCGTGTATATTAAGGCTTCGTGATGAGAGAAGATAATACTTTCATGTAAAACCCAATTGGCAGTTGGGTTGTATTTAAAGTGTTGGTTGGCAGTTAGTTACTTTTCATGTGAGCAGATCTACATAATACGCTTCCATTTCTGGGTTTGCCGATTTAAAAACGGTGAACGATTTTCCAGGATGAGGCCTTCTTGACCAGCTAGTGGCAGAGGAAGAGGACAGAGTTTTGTTGCTGGTGGGTAGAAGAGGCACAGCCACCATGGTGTATCCTTTTCTCCTGCCGCCCTCCTCCCCTTTCTTGGGAAAGGAGGCTAACTATTTCATGTTATCAGGCATTTTGGGGGAGTTGTTGCTGACTTATGGACTCCCGGTAGTAGTGAGAGCTATATAAAGCCCCAGAGTTAGTGAAACATTGGGAAATCTGCATAGTCCAAAGGAACAGCTACAGTTAACAGCCATTGCTTAAGTTTATGTTGCAAAGAAGGAAGTAAAATTGGCACAGGTTGGCAATGTAGGACCACCTAACTTGGTGGTCATTTAAGAATCTGTGAAATGGAAACTGAATGTTCCCTTTTAAGTCACTAATAGAGAACTTCACACTTCCTAGCTGATCAAGAGGAAAGATAGTTACATCATTTGGGAGGCTGTATGAACAGTATTTGCAGTTGATCTCAAAGGAGTTGCGTTGAACTTTTTAGTCATTTTTAACCACTTGATTTCTCGCCTTTTAGCAGTTAATAAATTAAAATGACTCACTGTAGTCATTTACATGAGTAAAATGGAAGTGCTGTATAAATGACGATAGAAAGTTTGCTGAGTTAAGTGAAGTCTTTAGAAATGTAAGCCTGTGAGCTGCCAGTTAGAGGTGGGAAGCTGGAATTGGAGCTGCAAGATCACTCAGGTGGCGAAAGGCTTGTATAGAAAGGTAGAGCTGACCACAGGAAATCAGAAAAAGTTTAGCTAAAGAGGATAGTATGAACTAAGAATAGCATATGAGAATTGACAAGTAGATGATGGTGATATTAGAAAGTAGAATTATGCAGTTTTATATTCCTGTTGTGGTTATGGCTCTAAATCAAATTCCTTTCAGGGTTTTCTTACCTTTTTCTGTGTAGTACCCCCTTCTGCCCCCCACACACACACATATACATACACAGGAAGGCGGATTAGAGGAAGCAGCAGGAAAGTGACAAAACAGCACAGGAGAAAGAAAACCAAGTGAAGACTGAGGAGACCTGGTTTTGGCATCTGACTTCAACAAGTTGCTTAAGAGCCAGCAGATTGGGATTAATTGGGAATTTCATCTGCTAGAAGACTGCTTTTGTTTTGGTTTTTCTGCCATAAATCTTTGGGAAGCCTACAAAATGGGTTTTAGAATATTAATGGTCTCTTTCCCTAACTGTATATCTCTGATAATTTTGAACAAACTCAGAGAAAGTCACGTTATAGAAACTTGAACATTCATATTGTTTTCTTGAGTATGGCTCTGCTATAGTGAGGAATCTGGTGGAAGTCTATTCCGCAAGAACTGGAAATAAGGCAACTGAAACTAGTGTATTGATTTACTAACTCAATTGTGTTGTAATATGAGGAGAATAGGCAAGTGAAAAGAAGTAGTAGGATCTATAAAGAAGAGGTTAGAATACAGATACCTGGACCCCATTCTTCAAACTCCTGAATCTTAAATACATTTCTGGTGATAGAGCTCAGAAATGTTTTTTTTGGGAGGGTGGGGTTTAACCCGCAAAATGAGTGATTCTACTTAAAAACCAGATTTGGAATTCACAGACTTAATTTTATTCATGAGCACTTCTAAGAGCGATCATTTTATTTTAGGAGTGTTAAAGCTGAGGTAGTCTTTCTTAAGCTGCAGCAGCGGATTGGTAAATTTCTTAACGCCAGAACAGTAGAGCCATTAGATAATAGAATTACAGGGGACATTAGAGATAATCTAATACAGAAGCCAACAAACTGGTCCACGGACCAAATCTGGTCCTCTTCCTGTGTTTTGTAAATAAAGCTTTACTGGAACACAGCCAGACTCGTTAATTTATTCATCTATGTCTGCTTTTGTTCTACAGTAGCAGAGTTTTGTAGTGGCAGCAGAGACGATATGGCCCACAAAGCCTAAAATATTTCCTGTCCCTTTACTGACAAAGTGTGCCAACTTTTGAATAGATCAGATCTATCATTTTATATATGTAGAAATAAGACTCAAAGATAATGAATGAAACATTTGGAGATTATACAGCTAATTGGTAGTTAGAATGCAAATACAGTTTAGTTCCCTTATTTCCTGCTTTCAGTCATTATTTTTTTGTTGGGGCAACTGATATGTGGTTAAGATCAGAAAATATATTTGTGGTACCCAGTTTTGTTTATAGGTTCATTATATTATGAAACACAGTGACTATGAATAGTCGTCCAGGTCTTAGATAATAACATGGCTGTACAGGGGGTAGAATTTGATTGTAGTATATTCTGTTTCCTGAGTATAAATCTTTGGTTTGACCTGTCGAGTAGTTTGACAACAAGATTCTTTTTTGTTGCCTGTGCAGCCAAATGGACGGACTGTTGAAGTGGCTGACGAGGAAGTGGCGCGAACTCCTCGAAGTGCTACAGCAAAGCAGCCCTTAGAGACAGATAAGAAAAATGAAAAGGTAAGTTTGGGAACGTACGAAATTACACGCAAAGCTCTTAATAAAGAGTGCCGTATAAAAATGATGCTTTCTGTTTCACAAAAGTGTACATACGCTCCCCATTTAAGGACAACTGAAAACCCGAATTTGTTATAGCAGATAGGTGATGCAGGTTTAAGTAAATTGTTTTTTCACTTCTAAAAGGAAGGATATATCACCAAGTATTTTAAACATGCTGTGGCATTATTAAGTATTCATTTTGCCAAAAAAATTTACTCATGACTTGAACATCATTTATATGAGTAAGGTTCCAGGTATGTAACATCTCTCTTATTTGAAAACAGAATTGTGTTATCTTTGTTAATAGTGCACTTCTGACATAAAAAGCTTACCAAAATTGTTCTGTGGCAACAAGTGTTGAAACAAATTTCTGTTCTGATGGAGATATAATTATCTTCTTATTAGACAGTTTGGCTTTAACAAAAGAGAATGTTCTATATTCAGGTCATTATTAAAAGGTTTAGCTGTGCACTCTTAAGTTTTCAAATAAGACAATCTATCATACCCCATAAATGGTACATTCCTGGGATTTTATTCAGTTTTCAGTTTTCAGTGTTAGAACTGACCCAGTTTTTATTTGACTCAATTTAGTTTTTAAGTAGGCAAAATGTAAAAAACTGTTAACAGTGGGTTGTTCTGCTGTGGGAGAGAGACTTTTCACTTAAGTCCTTTTTTGTACATTAAATACTTGTGCCCTCCCCCCTTTTAAAATCCTGCACATGCAAAACTCCTTTTCAAGACAGACAGACAAGACAAAAAATAACCAGAGGTAGGTAAGTGGTTTCTAGAAACCAGAATGCAACAGTTCCAGTCCACCAGAATAGTAGTATGAAATGGTTGCTACAGTTTCTTAATGCTTGCAATTTCAAAACGTCTTTGAAGACCTGGCAAGATCAGTTCTCCCCCTATAACCCAATAAAATTGGTGTAGGGCCATGACAGCTGCAGGTGGGATGGCTTAAAATGAAGGATAGTTGTGGGAAAAAGTTAAACTTATGCCTGATTTTGCCTTTGGCAGAAAAATAAGTAGTAAATGACTTGTATTAGCAATAAGGATATAATTTCGGGATTGTGAATTTACAGAATGAATAGTTGATATGTCTAATATGGATTTATACTTCTTCTATCTGAAGTTTCCTTATTTCTGGGCTTTCTCTCTACTAGTGAGCATTTTATGCTTGTTCTTGCTTCCAGTTCCTGAATTATCCTGAAAAATTCATAGTTAGAATAATCGATGAACTACCATTCATTTCCGATTGATGAATCATACGTAGATTGGGTGTATGAGGATGTAAAACTACATTTTAGAGTTTATAATCATTCTGAAAATTCTTATAGAAATAGTGATAATAACTGACATTTGTTAAGTATCTGTAATATAGCAGGCACTGTGCAAGGTAAGGTATGTATATATATGAATATATTTACACGTATCTAGTAGAGACAAGTTACTGAGTACTTACTGGGTGTACTTTTAAGACTTTATAGAATATTTATACATTACTTTATTTATGCTCACAAGAGCACTGAGGAGGTGGTATTATACCTGTCTTACAAATAAGAAACCTGAGGCATAAGTTATCAAAGCTACCAAAAGTAGTCAGTCCTATCCCAGACCCATCTGACTTCAAAGTCTGTGCTTATTACTGCTTTGTATGATTTCTGATCCTTTCATAAACTCTGCAAGGCAGACAGTAAGAACCCCATTGTACAGGTAAGGGCCGTGAGACATAGAGGGATTTTGCAGTTTCACTCACTTCATAGTTTCTGAAGTAGGATTTGAATCCAGCTCATTCTGGTGCCAAAGCCCGTGCACTTGATGGTACTGCCTCCTTTCAGTTGCTGTTGCTTTTTCAGGACAAAGCTTTTGCCTTTGGTTTGCTGCCTATTTGATTTGACTTTTTGCATAGTAGTAAATGCTGCAACTCATGGCTAGTGTTTCTTTTTGCCATCTGCATCTTGAATTTATGCTTTTTAACTTGGTTCAGTTCAAGAGACCTCATTTCAGTTAATTTTTTATTCTCTTGCACTGTGTATGTTTTTGTGTGTTTTAAATGTGTTTTTAAAGACTTTTTATTACTTTTTTTTGTAAAGATGCTTATCGTAGATCTACTTATAAATCTTAATATACATTATATTTGTTTTCCTCTCAGAGCCACATCTTGGGCACTTTGAGAAGTACGGTTTGCCTATGGAATAATTGCACTCTAAGCTGTGATATTGAATACCTTGCCCTGTCACTTGAATAAACCTCACAGAGAAAAACATTGTCTAAAAATCATATATGACAAGAGTTATAGATCTTGGGTCTATAAAGCAAGTTAAATTACCATGGTTTTCTAGGTCTTTATTTAGCTATGAAGGTCAGTGCTTCCTTGATACTGATCTCTAGTAGATTCCGCATAGGACCATTAGCTAGGCTGAATGCATTGTGCTGTTAGATGCTGAAGGGACTAAGAAGGATGGAAGATGTACTTAACCCTCAGAGAGACTGCAGTCTAGTTAAGGAAATGCAAGCACAAGAGAAGAGGTCAGCTAACAAGGCTTTGAGTGCCAGATAATCAGAGGAGTAAGATTATCCTATTTGGGTGGCCAGAAAAGATTGACTTAATAAGACTCTTAAGGATGGGGATAGTATTTGAGTAACTGAAGTGAGGAGGCCAGTTCTGGCAGGTGAGAGAAACAAACGAACACAATCAGACATTATTCAGCTGAAGCAAAAGAACATATTCAGACATACTCAACAGAAAGCCCTAGACAAGTTTGACTGGTCAGGGTGGGGTGGGGGTATGATAAAAATAAATAAGTTCAGCTGGCAGCAGCATTTATGAAAACAAATCAGGCTTGCATCAGTGATTATGAGTGTCTGAATTAAGACAGAAGTGTAAGGATCATTAGTAAGAGAAACAATAGGAATAAAAATGTGAAATTTGGTCACCGTCAGGTTGTTCATGATGAAGTCAGTGGTATACTACTGAAATACTAATATTACTCATTA
Source organism: Ailuropoda melanoleuca (assembly GCF_002007445.2). Classification (NCBI taxonomy): domain Eukaryota; kingdom Metazoa; phylum Chordata; class Mammalia; order Carnivora; family Ursidae; genus Ailuropoda; species Ailuropoda melanoleuca. Next base: position 65,715,546 of record NC_048226.1, read on the forward strand.
TTAATAACCTCTTACATTTTTATGATGCTACAATAATACAAATATTTTCACGTCTCTTAACCCTGATGAATAATTCGTGGTTGGGGAAGGAGGGGAGTATAATCATTTTTTCAAATCCAGCTCATTAAAAAGAGTTTAGTGGATTGCCCAACATCACATAGCTAGTAAATAATGATCCCTCAATTTTGTGCAGGCAATATTTCTCAAAGTGTGGTTTGTGGACCCCTGGGAAGGAGTCTCAGGGACCTTTTGTTGGGTCCTGGAAGACAAAACTGTTTTAATAACAACAGAGACATTATTTGCCTTTTTCACTGTGTTGGTATTTGCATTAATGGTACAAAAGCAATAGCAGGTCAAACTGCTGACCTCCCTAGCACAAATCATGACGGTGACACCCAACTACTAGGTGACACCAAACTACTAGTGGCTGCATTCTTTATTGCAGTCCACTCACAATTAAAAAGAAAAAGAATGCCAGTTTCACTTAAGAGTGTCCTTAAGCTGTAAAAATGATCATTATTAGTTTTATTAAATCATAACCTTTGAACACATGGTTTTTAATTATTTCGTATGATGAAATGGGAAGTATACATACAGTGTACTGTGTAGTGAAGAACAGTGACTATCTTGAGGAAAAACACCTGTACAGTTGAATTACAGTCTAAACTAACTACTTATTTCATGTTGCTCCATTTTAACTTGAAAGAAGAGCTGATGGGGCGCCTGGGTGGCACAGCGGTTAAGTGTCGCCTAACCTTCGGCTCAGGGCGTGATCTCGGCGTTATGGGATCGAGCCCCACATCAGGCTCCTCCACTATGAGCCTGCTTCTTCCTCTCCCACTCCCTTTGCTTGTGTTCCCTCTCTCGCTGGCTGTCCCTCTCTCTGTCAAATAAATAAATAAAATCTTTAAAAAAAGAAAGAAGAGCTGATAGGCAGGCCATGGTTACTTAGACTTGAGTATTTGCAGACATTTTCTCAAAAACAGTCGAGATGATCCTGTCACTTCAAGGAAAACAACAGTTAGTATTTATTGCAAATGATACAATGATTTGTTTCCAAGTGAAAATTAGAAATTTAGAAAATTTGTATCTGCCACCATGAGCTTGACAGCATCCCAGTGCTTAAAGAATTTCTGATGAGATCAGTTGTGATATTATCAAATGGGACTTTTAAAAATACTGTATACAGGGGTGCCTGGGTGGCACAGCGGTTAAGCGTCTGCCTTCGGCTCAGGGCGTGATCCTGGCGTTGTGGGATCGAGCCCCACATCAGGCTCCTCCGCTATGAGCCTGCTTCTTCCTCTCCCACTCCCCCTGCTTGTGTTCCCTCTCTCGCTGGCTGTCTCTATCTCTGTCAAATAAATAAATAAAATCTTTAAAAAAAAATACTGTATACAGTGGAATATTTTAACATGTTAGAAGATGTGTGTAACTCACTGAACCAGTATTTTCCAAAATCAGGCAAGTATAAAAGATCCATTCAAAGTTCAAGATAGATCAGTAGTGTATGGGAGAGTTCATCGATACAGATTTCCTGTTGCAACAGTTTTTAAGAAACTACCACTTGACATGTTTTGGTGTAATATTTTTTCCTTCCTCTGCTTAAAACTCTTCATGACTTCCCATTGCTCTTACTCCACAGTCTTGAACATAACCTAAAGGCCCTGCCTGTGACTCAAGTCTCTCTTCCTACCCCTGACCCTCCCTAAGCCCACACACATTGGTTTTCTGCCTTTCTTTTTTGTTAAACAGCTTTATTTTGAGATACACTGTAAAATTTATTTTGTTAAAGTGTATGATTTCAGTGTATCTGCAGAGTTGTACAGTTCTCACCATAGTGTAGTTTTTGAACATTTTCCTCCTCCCAAAAAGAAGTCTTATGCCCATTACCAGTCATGCCCCATTTTCCCCTCTTTTTGCCTTAGCCCCAGCCTCTGTCAACCACTAATCTTTGGTGTAATTTCAAAGAATAATGCAATTATCCGAAAAAACTATTAAGACAGTCCTCCTTTTTCCAGTTACATACGTATGTGTATGTAGCCAGATTTTCTTCATATGCTTCAAATAGTATATCACACAGTAAAATTAAATGCAAAAGCAGGTATGCAGGCTGTCTTTTATGAAGCCAGACGCTAAAGATATTTGCAAAATGTAAAGCATACCACTGTTCTCACTAAAATGTTTTCTGTTGTTGTGGAAGATACAGTTGCTTATATAGGTGTAATTATACAATATGTAATTAGTCTTATTGTTTTGAAATAAATTAATATATATCTAAATATCTTAGTTTTAATTTATAATATGGTAGATATCAGCAGGTATAACCCATGTAAACAAAGGCTCTTTGACATGCTCAGTCTGTTTTAAGAGTATCCTAGATCCAAGAAATTTGAGAACCACTACTCTACGAGTAATCAATATTTAGAAGAGCAAAGACAAACTTATTCCAAGGCATCATAGATTTTAAAGAAGTGTAAGGTGTAGCAGCTCTTAGCAAAACAGAGAACACCTGCATGCCCAGTGAGCTTACATACATTTGTGTTTTACCTTCCATAATACATCTTAGAAACTAATTTAAAACCAGGGATTTGCAAACCATGACCTATTTGCCATGTCTAGCTCTCTGCCTATTTTTGAAAGTTCATTGGAATAATGCAGCCGTACTTATTTATTGTCTGTGTCTGCCTTTGTACTCCCAATAGCAAAGTTGAGTGGTTGCAACAGAGGCCTTATAGTTTGCAAAGCCTAAAATATTTACTGTCTGACTTCTTTTTTTTGCTGAAACCCTGTAGACTTTTAGATTCATTAAAATGTTTCATTATCTGGAATGCTTTGAATCTGATTGCGTAGGTCTTGGACTCTTGACCTTTCTGGCTCATTGGGCTACAAAATCTATAGCTTTGTGAGTCTTGGGTTCCCATCCAAGGAATTAGTTTTCAGTGCCCCCTTTCAGGTAAACACAGTATTTTCTATAAAAGAGGGAATATCATACCAGAGAAACCTCATTTCTGCTCCTAGAATTTTCTGTCCTAAACTCTAACAACTAGCAAAAATGAGACCAAAACCAGGACTTCCACCCTAGCCCATCAGTTTTCCATGATGCCATAGTTGTATGAGACAATAGGAGATCAAAATACAGTGAAATAATGAATTTGCTTTTAAACATACTAAGATTGAGGTAAAAATGGTGTCTCCGAGTGGAATTAATTTATTAGGCTAGTGGAAATATGAGAACCATATCTGGGAAAGAGTTCGGGGCTAGATAAGAAGATTTCTTAAGAAAGGTTTCTTGTAATTTTTTTAAGATTCTGGGTTGATAGCCATGCTGCTTATGTGGTGTACCATAATTCATGAGCTCACACTTAAACATATTTAAATAATTTAACAGCTTGAATGATGGATCAAGTATACAAATACAATAGCCCAGAGGTTTTATTTTGGGGACAGTGAAAGTTGGGCCATATATAATGCAGTCCACTTTTAGGCTCTTCCATTGATAAACCAAATATTAATTTAATACATTCTGTCTACAAGGTACATTATTCTAGGCACTAGGAATATAATGGTCGATAAAACAGGATAAAATGGGGGCTAAAACTAAACAACTAAAAACAAACAAATACATTCTGTCATGTCAGATGGTGGTAAGTGCTGTGAAAGAAAATATAACTAATCAGGGTAAGGGGAAAGAAGTTAAGTGTAACTCGTGGGCACTTCCCTGCACCTGCAGTCCCGCTCCTTCCTTGCATTCAGGAAAATGCATCAGAATAGTAGTGAGTAGAAGAGTCTTGGCTGTAGTTTAAATTACACCTCCTCCGCCACTACCCCCCCCCCAGAAGAGGAGGAATATCAATTGCAACTCTACTTTTAAAAAGGTTTGTGACACTTTATATAGTTAGTCTCATCCTTATATCCTGTCACCAAGTTACTAAGATTAAGAATTGCTGGTATAGAAAAATGTAAGTAGGGGCGCCTGGGTGGCACAGCGGTTAAGCGTCTGCCTTCAGCTCAGGGCGTGATCCCAGCGTTATGGGATCGAGCCCCACATCAGGCTCCTCCGCTATGAGCCTGCTTCTTCCTCTTCCACTCCCCCTGCTTGTGTTCCCTCTCTCGCTGGTTGTCTCTATCTCTGTCAAATAAATAAATAAAATCTTTAAAAAAAAAAAAAAAGAAAAATGTAAGTAATATGCCCTTTGGACCATCCATCCTTTGCCATTTAACCATACCCAGCTTGTTTTATGTTTGAGACAAGTGAGAAAAAGAAATAGTGCTAAATATGGAGCAGTGTAAAATAGGGACTTGCCATATTTGTTAGGCAGAAAGTGGATGAAATTGATCTAAAGCAGTAATTTTCAGATTTTTCAAGTGGCAGTTGCTTCAAGTTTTCAAAACAAATTTCACTGACTAACAGATTTAAATTTCGTCAGGTATGTGCATTTTTAAAACCACTGTTACCATTACAAAAAAAAAAAGGAATTTTGACACAGTGGAAAGAACAAAAATCTCAGAAAACAAAATAGTTTTTGCCATGAATTAGTGGAAAATCTTACATACTAGCCACTAGTCCACAGACAAAAGCATCTTAGTATCCGCTTCTAACCTTTAGGAAATATTCAGCATTCCTCTTTTTCAGGATCCATTTCTTCTATCACTCCTGACTTTACCAGCAGTGGCTTTAGATAATTATAGGGCTTTAAACATTAGTCATGTCAATTCACCAAAATCTTTTTTTTTTTTTAAGATTTTATTTATTTATTCAACAGAGATAGAGACAGCCAGCGAGAGAGGGAACACAAGCAGGGGGAGTGGGAGAGGAAGAAGCAGGCTCATAGCAAAGGAGCCTGATGTGGGGCTCGATCCCATAATGCCGGGATCACGCCCTGAGCCAAAGGCAGATGCTTAACCGCTGTGCCACCCAGGCGCCCCAATTCACCAAAATCTTAAGGACCAGTATTTCCCAGAAAAGACAATTAAGAAATTGAGTAAGGATTACATTTAGAACTTGGCTGCTTACCTTGGTATAAATAATTGCAAAATGAAGTATCCTCTGACTTAAAATTTGTACAGTATCTCTCTTAATGATAGTTTTCGACTCTATGTAAATATTAAATTAGACTCCTTAAGTTGAATTGAGCACTCCTCTGCTTTTTTTTTAGTACTTCACAATTCCTTAAAATCTTCTAAGAAGCATTGAGCCATTTCAGTAGATCTACTTTTGCTGCCAACATACGCCTTTTGCTGCTCTAATAAGGGGTATCACTTATTTTTGTTGTTGTCTAATATAAGGGATATTCACTCATGTTAGGGAGTTAAAGGTAAAGGATGGGCTTATTTATGGAAGTCATTTTGTGTCTTTTTTTGATAACCAGCTTATAATTTTTTGATAACCAGCTTATAATTTTTTGATATTTTAAGTTCTGTGAATTCAAAAGCGTATTACTTAGAGTCCTTAGAGCTACTCCAGCATGTGGTTTTTAAGACCATCATCTCCATAGTGGGGTACACAGGAAGGTCCATTGGGATAAAGGAAGAAAATATTAGACTTTCTATTTATACTTAGTTTTTTATTAAAGCAGATTAAGCTTTATTCATATCAATATACAGCTAGTCATTGGCATCCTCATTTGGAATATTAGAGGGTAGTAAGGCACTACGTGGGCCAGATCTTGAGAAGAATGGGAAGATGGAATGGAAAGACTGCCCTCATCAGTTCTTTTCTCATAACATATTTTGGCAGATTGCAATCGATGTGTACTCAACTCCATGGGTTTCTTGATTGTGTTACCCAGTTTAAACTAGACTAACCTTTAGTGAACAGGCTGCTAAGAAGCTGCAGATTGCAGATGGTAATAATGCAAATAAACAATTAGAAAAATAGAGTGGGCACTGCTGTTCCTACTAAGACCTCGTCAACCACATCATCATGAGGTTAAGATGGTTTAATCATACCTGATAAGAAATTGGTCACAAAAAAATTGAAATCATCAAGGATGATTTTTGAAATAGAAATCTATTTTTACGTCTGGTAAGAAACCTTGCCCATTTACACTGTGACTTGCGATTTTAGCTGATGATATTCTGAAACTGCCTCAATCAGCAGGATATCTAAGCATTCAGAATGTGAAGATTGGCCTCTGCAGTTTTTTTAAAGATGATTATTTATGCAGGACCCAATAGGACAGAATTTTACTAAATATGATTATGAATGCTTAGAAGCCACTCTTGAGGTTTCTTATTTAAAGGGGGAAGGATGCGGGGGGGGGGGACAAAAAATAATAATAATAAATAAAGGGGGAAAGACATACGTTGGGAAATGGTGGTTCTTTCTGCCATGGTAGAATTTGCAAAAAACTATATGACAGTCAACCAGAACACATTCTTTCATCAGCATTTACTGTTGGGTGCAGCATAAAAACATTGCTGATGAATTAAATAAATCAGCAGAGCCAATTGCAAATTGGAAGAATGTACAGATGATTCTGACATTACAGTTGGGGAACTTGGTATATTCTATTTCACTAATGAAATGCATAAAGATCGGGGCGCCTGGGTGGCACAGCGGTTAAGCATCTGCCTTTGGCTCAGGGCGTGATCCCAGCGTTACAGGATCGAGCCCCACATCAGGCTCCTCCGCTATGAGCCTGCTTCTTCCTCTCCCACTCCGCCTGCTTGTGTTCCCTCTCTCGCTGGCTGTCTCTATCTCTGTCGAGTAAATAAATTTAAAAAAAAAAAAAAAGAAATGCATAAAGATCTACTTGTGTGAGGAACTAAAGATAAAAAAAAAATACCTACAAAGATACATTCTCAAGAGTAGATCACTTAATTTAAATTTTTTGGTGTGGAAAAACTAAGAAGCCACTGGTGGAGAGCCCATGTGAACTGGAATTAAAAAACCAAAATCTGAGGAGTAGGGAGATGAAACTATAGAGATAGCACCATGCATGAAATTCATTCACTGCATTATTTCCAGAAATCTATGGTGGCAAAAAAGATATAAAGCCAGACTGTAAATTGAAAAACGAGGCCTTTAACTTACAGTAAGGGCAAGGTGGGAATCATCATCCTTTATTTTACAAAGAAGAGATCCATTGATTATATTTGTCAAAATACTTTTACAAAGCTGACCAACTTAAAAAGCGAGCCACACATTTTTCTTTTATTAAAATTCAAGTGTTTCAAATATGTTGATCTTTTTTATAAATGACAGATGGCTGTCTACTTAGCAGATCTTTTTGGCAAAAATTTGTACTTGATCTGTCCCGTCATTGTTAAGGAAACTTTAACAAGATGTATCAGAAAGTAGCTGATTTTTTTTTTTTTTAAAGAAACTCATTGCAGTGAAGAATGTATTCTAAAAAGTTTACATCATTGTGTGATTTTGTTACTAAAAATTGTCTGTTGTGAAAATTATCATATCTGCATAATTTAACAGCTTTGGAACAGTTTTCTAACAGAAAAATAGCATAGCAGCCCAGGTTCTGGAGCGTGCATATCAAATCCCGGCTCTGACACTTAATAATTATGTGATCTTGGGGTTGGTTAGTTAACCACTTGGTGCCTCCCTTTTCTCATCTGTGAAGTGGAAATAATAGCATCTGCCTCATAGAGTTCTTTTGAGACTTAACTCGGTTAATTAGGAAGATCTATAAGTGATAGCAGTACAACCAATTTTTTTTTTAATTTAAGTGTTTTTAGTGAATCCATTTGTTAAAAATGCCAAAATAAAGTAAAACCATCAAATTCAATTGCAGGGACAACTGGTGTTGATGAAGATTAAATTTTACTAGTTATATTTCCACAAAAACCTTTGCCTACTTAGAGGATGAGGTGGAAAAATTAACGTCATGTTTTAATAAGCATGGCCTTCATTTAAATGGATCTTTGTACCTTTGTTAGGTATGATAGTTTTTAACACTTAAAGTATTAGAATGTATGAATTTAGAAGGTGATTCAAAAATAATAAAGCGTATTCAGTCCTGTTGCTTTCATTATGTTTTATACATGTATACATTATCAGTAATAGGCTATGTATAAAATTTACAACTAAACATTTTGGAGTATATGTCTAGCACTTTGTAGGTATTTAATAAATCTTGATTGCATGACAACCAGCCATTCAAGAGAGGCTAAGGCTAGCTCCATGGTAGAGTCTGATAACAAATGGGGGGAAAGAACTGTGGTAACAAGGGCAGCAGAACTTTGCATTTGCAGTTTTCCACTGTAGTGGATCTGCTCAGAAGATGTTTCTCCGAGTAGGATGGCTGGGCAGGTAGTAATATGTATGCATATTCATTTTAACACTTCTTATATTATGTTATTCTCATCTGGGTAAGCTTGATTTTTTGGTTACTTTTAAAGGTAACTAAAACAAGACCTAAGCCAAGATAGTTGTCTTTATTTTTCTGTAGATTTTATTTTAGTGACAAATCACAGTATTTCAGTGTGAATGTAATTTCTCTCCTTTTTTCATAGTTGCTTTCCTTGAAAAAACTCTTATTTATGTATAGTGTTTCGTACTTAGCAATCTGCTTTCACATCTTATTTAATCCTTAAAAGGACCTTATGTGAGGTTAGGAATTTTTGTCCCATGTGGCAGTTGGGGAAAAGGGTTTAGAGCGATTTAGCCTAAAATCACATAGCTTAATACATGATTAAATTTGTATTTAGTTAAATGTAGAGAGACAGAATAGCAGAGTATTTGTGAGGGCAGAATCTAGAGTTGAAACTGAATTTTAGCTCATTTTACTACTTTATAACCCTATGATATCAGGCATTTTATATAATCTCTTTATGGCCTCATTTCTCGTATCTATAAAATGGGGGTACTTAACTTGAGTTAGTTCCTGTAGGTCTGTACTATCCAATGTGGGTAGCTACTTACATGGCTATTTAGCACTCTTTCTCATACTATCTTATTAATAGTTTTTTATATTTAGTTACATTTTGAAATAATGTTTTGAATGTGTTGATTTACATATATTATTAAAATTAATGTTACCTATTTCTTTTAGCTTTTTAACCTGTGTGCTAGAAAATTTTAAATTACAAACATGGCTTGCATTATATTTCTATTGGCTAGCACTGCTCTAGACCAGGGGTTGGCAAACTCCGACCCCTGAAATCCAACCAGGTGCCTATTTTTATAAATAAAATTTTGTTGGAATACAGTCATACCCATTCAGTTATATATTGTATATGGCTACTTCCATGCTATCACAGCAGAGTTTGTACAGTTGCTACATTAGAAATTTATATGCCTTGCACAGCCTAGAATATTTACTATTTGATCCTTATGGAAAAAGTTTGCTGACCCCTACTTTAGGCTGTAATTGAAAAGTGCTCAATGTATTGTGTTTACCTAAGAGTGGATATGAGAGACAGCAAGTTGACTGGTGGTGGACACCAGTGGGAAGACGGTGGTGGGGAGTGACTAATAATAGGTACCAGGTTTCTTTTTCAGGATGATGAAAGCATTCTGGAATTAGATAATGGTGATAGTTGTACAACCTTGAATATACTAAAAAACACCAAATTGTACACTTAAGAAGGATAAATATTACAGTATGTAGATCATATCTCAATTTTTGTAAAGTGGATGTGAGCCTGGTTTGGTAGGTGTAATAAAGCAGTACACAAGACGTGATACATGTTCATGAGAACATGCAAAGAAACAAATACAAATCAACTATGGGAAATATAAAAACATTGTTTTGAATAGTTTGTTATATACTCCTGTTATCAAAGAATTTTTAATCACTCTTACTAGCTGTCATTTATTGTTTACTCAAACTGTCATTTACTGCTTTACCCATGAAAAAGACTTACTATCAAGATACAAACTTTTTTGGGTGAACTTAACTTTAAGATAGTGTACAATAATACATATGTGTAGCCAGTCTCAGTAAAGAGTTAAATGAGCGAATACAAATTATAAATAAAATCATTATTTCGTGAATGTTAGTACTCTTCTCGAAGCACTAATCTAAATATAGAAATCATGGCTTTATTAAAGTTTTAATGAGCCTCTGAGAGAAGAAAATATTAGTGGAAGGGAATTGGAAGACTATTTCAAAATATCCATATCTTGTGTATGTGTAGGTATTTTTTCTTTAATGAATTACTAAACATCTACCATATGCGAATCCTAGGTATTTTCACATTGCTCTGAAACCAACAAAATATTACGTGCTTTGTACAGTTGACTCTCTAATTTGCTATACAATAGGGTATTCCAACAGTGCGCTTTATGAAATCCAAAAACCAATAATCAGTGCATCATTTTCTTTCTGAACATTAGCTATAGGTTTTTATTTTATTGTTCTGAACACAGCATATTATAATACCTTATTTATGATGTAAGTTAGGGTAGCTTGTTTCTAAGGGCACAGACTTTGGAGCCAGATAGACCTGTTTCCTAATTTGACTCTACCATTTACTAACTCTTAATGTGACCTCAGACCCCTACTTAATATTTAACAGCTCTAAGTCTCCATTTCCTCATCTCTAAAATGGGAATAATACCTTCTCTAGTGACTTTTTTTAGGGAATAAAGAAGAAAATGAGTGCAAAGTACTTAGGATAGAGTAACCACTCAATAAAAGGTAACCTCATATTAATATTGCCATTTAATGTTAAGTTTTTTAATCAAACATTAAATTTTTTGGTTGTCAGCATCATACATTTCATTATGTATCTTACTGACTCTCCAACCTTTTCAAAAACATAATGAAATATTAAGTAACATTCTATTTTACTTTCAGTCAAAGAAAAATAAGAAGAAATCAAAGTCAGATGCTAAAGCAGTGCAAAACAGTTCACGCCATGATGGAAAGGAAGTTGATGAAGGTACTTGAGCAAGTGAAAGGACTATAGAAAAAATTTTAATCCTTTTTTACCATGGTACATTATATAAAAGCTGCATTTGTGTTGCTTAATCTTGTATCTAGCTTTTGTTTTAGTAATTACAGACTTGAATGTACAGATCTGTGACATTGTTAGAAAACACTTTTTTTTTTTAATCTAAATTATTTAAGACTCTAATAGTGCTTTTCCTGAAGGGACGCGCCCTGAGATTAAGGTCTAGCTCTGTATCTTGAGCGCTTGTTTTGTCTTTGTTTCTTAGAAGTATGATTTGGACTTTGTACCCCTTGTTCTTAAATACACTATCCCTAGGAGACTGTGTACAAAATTCTTGAGGAAGCCCTTTATTGTCATCACCAAATAAACCCGTTTATTAGTAATTATTTATAACACTCTCAGTTCTCTCCAGCAGGATAAAAAGATGTACAAGATGACTTATATTTATCATTTTTCCTAAATCATAGATGACAATTGATAAAAATTACCAGAATAAATAATAATGGCAGTTAACTGCCTAAAACAACATACCGGGATTAGAATAAATTCTTAGGATAAATTAATATAATCAGTATTCTGGGTTTTTAGTTTACTCTCTAAATTTATCATGATATCTTATGTGCCCTACTCCATTTCCCCCCTCAAAACTACAACTTTTTGTCTTCCCCTTTACTGAATAACACTTTTTTTTCTGGGGCTACGTCAGGAGCCTGGGAAACTAAAATTAGTCACAGAGAGAAACGACAGCAGCGTAAACGTGATAAGGTGCAGACTGATTCTGGTTCATTGGATTCAACTATCCCTGGGATAGAAAATACCATCACAGTTACCACCGAGCAACTTACAACTGCATCATTTCCTGTTGGTTCGAAGAAGAATAAAGGTATATTAGTGGAACATAAGAATCATACCTCAAATCCAGTTCCTTTTAATCAGATGTACAAAATATCATTATGTCAAAATTTGACTATTTTGAACTGCTTACATCATTGTGCTGATATACCCTTCTTCATGAGAGCATTGTGGACCACATATTGGTTTACCTGATAACTAGCAGTGTTACTTGTTACGTACCGCCTAATGAATGGCCTGCTAAATTAAAATTGCCTTTCTGCCTTGAGTCACATGAGAAAATGATGTTGCCTTTTTTTCTTGTGTGCATTGCTTTGCCCCAACTCTCTTACATCTCCATTTCTAATAGTGGACAAGACATTTATTAAATAAAATTATTTGTCACCATTCTGCATGTTGGATGCTTTCATTCCAAGATGAAACAAGCATGTTCTGGATAGTGCAGGCTCTGTCTGGACTTCTTATCACCCTAACTTCTTGAGAATGCCAAAGGTGTTTGATAAAGCTAGACTGGAACTTCAGAGGTTGTTGAGCTCATGTTCTTCCCAGGTGTTTCAAGTGCTCACACCATCCAGTACTGATGGCTGCTTTGTTAAAGCTCTTTACATTGCCATCATTTTTACCCTGGAGACATCAGTCTGCAGAGTGATACTGTTCAACTTGGGCATTGACTTTTCTTCCTTCACCTTTTTATTAATTGCCTCCTCACCCCGCATTTGTCTCCAGACCACTTTCTTACCTTTGTTATCTTTTACTTTTTTGCTTGATGACTTGCTGGAATTTATTGCTTTGGTATAGCAATGACTTCTATTTATGCATTTTCACTGTTACATATTAGCCATGCTTTAGTGCTTCTTTCTGTTAGTGACCCTTTGTCACTGTCTTGTGCATGCTTTCCTTGCTAGCACAATCCTGTGTCGTGCTGCTTTTTTGATACATTGTAATCATTAAATGCTTTTTTAGTGTCAGAGAAATAATATCTTTGTTATCATATATATTTGTACCTCTTGCCTTATTTCCTAAGTCCTGGTCCCAAATACTGGCATTGTTCTTCTTAAGTTGGATGTGTTTGCTTCCAGGATTATTGAAAAGGCAGCTGGTATTGTTGAGAGGTGGCAAAGTTGAATCCAATTACAGAGCCCCAGTTCTCCAGTTCCTACTTAAAAGAATCTCATAAGCATTACAGCACAGCAAGACTATACATATACTTGACCGATTTTCCAGGTCCTATATTGCCATTTTAGTTGACTAAGAATGTGATAACTATAGAACTCAGTTCCTTAAGGACATGTCAAGTATGTTGTAAGTAAAACTCTTTCCCAGTATAAGAATTTAGTACTTGAAGAACCAATTTACTAAAAACAATAAGTGAAAATTAATTTGTATGTTAACTCCTAATTTAATGTGCACAGTGGCCTATTTAGTATTAAATAAATTTTATTTCTATTTCAACCAGGTGATTCTCATCTAAATGTTCAAGTTAGCAACTTTAAGTCTGGAAAAGGAGATTCTACACTTCAGGGTGAGAGAAATTACATGTAACTTAAATTGAAGGCCCATCAAAATAGGAACTTACATACATGTCTCTTTCCTCACATGAATGATACAGAAGGAAAAAAAGGCTTAGAAATGATTTTTAATTACTAAAGTAACATAATCACAATCCAGAGATTTTGGAAAATGGATAAAAAGAAAAATCATTCCCACTTCTAACAGTCTTTGGTATGTTCTAGTTGTTTCTCCCTCTCCCCATATGTAAAAACATTTTTTTAGTAATAGGTTATATGCGATTTTTATTCTTGCTTGCATTGTGTAAGCCAATAGAGAAAAGAAAGATTTGGGGTGGGGGAGGACTTGGTTTTAATATAGGCATATATGGCATAAAAGACTTTACCCCTGTTCATTAAGGAAAAAACCTTAATACCTATAATCGTTTAAATTGCTTCCGTAACAATATCAAAATTTTACAATAAATGGACTACAGTCTGAAGTTACACCGTGCTTCACAGTTAGAAAATACATTTTATTTGCTCATTTATGATAAAGATTGAATTAAGTAGAGTGGTATACCTTACCTAAAAACTTAAAGTGTTGTAGTAAAATATAAACTCCAAAATGAAAAAGCACCTTCTTGTTTCAGGTTTGTTTTAACCCTGTCAGCTTCCTTCATTCCCATGGTTCTCAATCCTGGCTACACATTACAGTCATCTAGGAAGCTTAGAAAAACAACACACACACATATGTACATACATACAAATATTCTGATTTAATTTTATTTTTATTTTCTTAAATAATCTCTATTCCCAACATGGGTCTCAAACTCACAACCCCAAGATTAAGAGTTACGTGATCTACCGACTTGAGCCAGCCAGGCACCCCTAGAGATTCTGATTTTAATTAGTCTGGGCTGAGGCTCCAGTGTCTACTTTTAAGAAATTTTTCAGTTGATTTTAATGTGCAGCCACGTTTCAGAATCACTGCGTTATATTGTGTGTGTGCGCGCGTGTGTGTATGTATAAATATTTAAGAAAAGAACATGTAAATAAGAAGTGTTCATATTTTTAGTGGGAGAGTATTCTGAGTATAGCAGAATATGTGCTGTTTTCCTGTTTGCTCTTTTGTATTTTCTTTGAGTAAGTCATTCTGCTGTTGAAAATACCATTAATATATAAAGTTGAAGCCTACCCTTAGTTTTTAAATTAAAAGTCATCCATGGTGGTCATGCCACTTTTAAGAGTCTTCATTTTTATTTTTAAAGCTCAAGCTGTTTAGAGGACAGTAAGGGGAAAAAATGAGTGATAAATATAAATCAAGCAATTAAAGAAATATGAAAATATCCCAGTTTCAATAAGGAGTCATGTATCAGTTTTTAATCTTCTTTTCTTTTCTTTAAGTTTCTTCAGGATTGAATGAAAACCTCACTGTAAATGGAGGAGGCTGGAATGAAAAGTCTGTAAAACTCTCCTCACAGATCAGTGCAGGTGAGGAGAAGTGGAACTCTGTTTCACCTGCTTCTGCAGGCAAGAGGAAAAGTGAGCCATCTGCCTGGGGTCAAGACACTGGAGATGCTAATGCAAATGGAAAAGACTGGGGAAGGAGTTGGAGTGACCGTTCAATATTTTCTGGCATTGGTAAGAAGCGTTAGAAAATTTTAAGTTCATTTACAATTGGTTATTTCCGATAAATTTTGAATTTTCTGGGATTAAAAAAAAATCCATGAGTAGAAAAATGAGTAAAGCTATAGAGAAGTAATAGTAATAACTAACTCATCTCAAATCCTTCACATAGAGCAAAGTGGGAACTAAAAAAGTCAATAATAGTATGTATTACTCACTTTTTACTTAGTGCTCTCACATATTATCACATCTGATTATCAGTGTAGCTAAATGGGTATAATTATGTATTTTCAGTGGTGTTATAAATGTAATGTGTGAACAGACTTTTTGGTTAATTTCAGCAGTTCTGTTGAGTTTAAATAAGAATAAAAGTAGTTTACGGCATCCACTTTTATACTGTTTTGCAGTATGCAAAATGCCTATTTATAATTAATTTTCCCCCTCGGTTTTAAAGATACAGACAGTAGTTGAGAAGCTTATTCTTGTTAAATGCCATCAAATAAAAAGGAGCTTAATTCCAGTGTGTGTGTGTGTGTGTGTGTGTGTGTGTGTGTGTGTGAGATAGAAAAGAAGTCTATGTTTAATATGGAAAACTACTAAAAGAGAAGGAAAAACCCACTGTTATCACACCACCCAATGACAACCACTGTTTTTTATATTTCTTTAATGGTCTTTTTTTTTCCTGTGTAGTTTTTTGGGATGTTTTTTGTTTGTTTTGTTGGTTTTGGTTTTGGTTTTGGTTTGGGTGGTTGGTTTGGGTTTTTTTTGTTTTTTTACATAATCTAAATTGGATATGCATTATTATGTCCCCCCACACACACACTTAATATTGTAACAGAAACATTTTCGTTTTTGTAAGTATTTTTATTTGATATATTGTATAAGCATAGCATATAAATTATTCAGTTATTCCCGTATTATCAAGAGAATTTTTTCTGTTTTTTAACCATTGTAAATAACATTGCATTGAGTATATTTGTTTTTGGGTTATTTCTTTAGGATAGATACTTGGGAGTGATGTTATTGGGTTAAAATGGGAGTATAAACGTACAGTGGTGCATGACATGTCAAAGTATTTTCTAAGAGAGTAGTTCTAATTTATACTGTCAGCATCAGTATGAGTGCCATTTATCATGTGCTGACCAAGATTGGGTATTCTTATTTAAAAAATCTTTTCTAATTTGATAAACAAAAAAATACATAAATTGTTCTGGTTAACTTTTTAAATTCGCTAATGAGGTTGAATATTTTTCACAGCTTTCTTGATCATTTCTATTTTATGAATTGTCTATTCATGTTCTTTGCCCATTTGTCTAATGGCCTCTTGTTGTTTGTTGTTTTTTTTAATCAAGTTATAATTCCTTGTACATTAAACATACACTTTTTTCTGTTGTGCTTGTTGCAGATATTCTTGTTCTTTTTTTTTTTATTTGGGAGAGCAATAGACACTACAGAGTTTTTAGTGGTTAAGTAGAAAAAAACTTTCTTCCAGTGTTGCTTTTCCCATCACTTTTAAGCCTGAAAAGACTCATGTTGACTATTGTCTCCAAGAAGCAAACT
This sequence comes from Ailuropoda melanoleuca, assembly GCF_002007445.2. Classification (NCBI taxonomy): domain Eukaryota; kingdom Metazoa; phylum Chordata; class Mammalia; order Carnivora; family Ursidae; genus Ailuropoda; species Ailuropoda melanoleuca. The sequence continues at coordinate 65,731,931 of NC_048226.1, forward strand.
CTAGATCAGTTGCTAATAATTATTTTTAAGCTTGTTCTTCCCTACAATGTCCAGAAATTGTGTAGACTACCAGATTTGCTTGGAAGAAGACGGTCCCTAAATTCCCAGCCTCATTTTCCATACTGAAGAAAGTAGTAATGTCTGTGAATTAAAACATCCTTTCATACTTAACAAAAGGTCATCAAATTTTATCGAGTAATGTTAAAAACTATGGCCTTTTCAGATATTTGCAATTTACTTACAAAAGCTATGTAGCATTTTCATAATTAGGACATAAATTAGATGGTACTTGCTTAATGGTTGTACAGATAAAATTAAGCAGCAGATTAGAGTTCCTGCCTAGGTGTATTAGGACCTTTGTTGAAATCGAAAGGGAACTATATTAAATTGGGTTTGTAGTGAATCACTAAGAAGAGACTGGTGTGACTGGTCTCATGGATGTATATGTTCCTTAAAGTATTCATTTATATAAGAAATATCTTGAAAATGTTGAGGAAATAGTACAGAATAGTGGAATGAGTGTGGACTAGTTGAAATGGACCTATTTGGAATGAATTCCTGTTTTCCCACATAATAACTTTTATGGAAATCAAGCTTAGTTTTTTAACCTGTATGAACCTCCTATTTCAGTAGTTGTGAGGATTGGCTGTAAAATGTCAAGTACCAAGTTCGGTGCCTGGCCCCAAGTAGTAGCATAATTATGGTAAATTATAAGGTAGCTTGCTAAAGTGGAGAAAGGGCATAGGCTTTGGAAATCAGCTTAAGTTCCAGGCATGGCTCAGCTGTTTTCTGGCTGTCAGAAAGTCGCTTAACTACTCTGAAATTGTGCCTAGCAGAGTTATCCTAAGGATTAGAGGTGTTTGGTATGAAGAGCTTGGCCTATAATAGACATTTAATAAATAGTAGCTATTGCTGTATTGTCCTAATTTCTAAGGTTATCTTTAAGTATTATTATCATAGTTTAAATCTGTACGTATCTTTCAACTTTTCTTTTGCAAATTGAAGGTTCCAAGTGACGTTCTTTATTTTAACAGCTGCTTGGTCTAGTGTGGATAGGGGAATGAATACCTCTGAACAGAATTCTTCTTTTGCATCTCTCACACTTAACTCTGCTGTTTCTGGTATGTGAAAACAGTCTTTCATTTAGTTAACAAAAGAATTTCTGTTTAAATTCTTTTTAGCTCATGCTATGTGAAAAATAGAGTCAAGTACTGCTATCAACTTAAGTAATAGATATATAATATAAAGTAGCAGAGGCCTTAATAAAAGGAGAGAAAAGAAGACCTGAATTCTTATCTGCAAGTGGCTTGGTTCCTTTCTGTAGTGAAGCTAGGAAGGTTCTGTGGCCTAACATAACTGAAAGTTCCTTGGCACGCAGACAAATACAAATAGAAGGCCTTCCCTTCAGGGTCATGATACTTTTCTGTTACTAGCATATTTCTATCATACTTCTACTTACTGCTTGCTATTTTATTTCTATTTGCCCTTATACATCATGAGTTTATATCTAAGCCGTTTAGGTTATGTAGACCCTCATATAATAACTCTACTTAGAGTATCTGTTGATTTAGAAAATACAGTATTACTAATAAACTATTATCGATTCAGCATTACTTAAATGGATGTGCCTTTTATTAATCACGTAGAAGTCATATGTAGTTAACAAATACTACGTAAATGTGGGAGGTGTTTAGTCTGTAACATTTTGTTCGCTCTGGAATTCATGGACCCAGTGTACTAATTATGTCACTCCAGTGTCCGAAGTCACTAGAACTAGGGGTCAGCAGACTTTTTCTGTAAAGGGCACAATAATAAATATTTTAGGCTTTGTGGGCCATACTGTCTCTGTGAAACTACTTAATTCTTTTATTGTAGCAGGAAGGCAGCCAGAGAGGATACATAAACAGATGGCTGTGTCTGGTTTTGAATACTATTCTTTTGATTTTTTTTCCCCCAGTCATTTGTAAATATAAAAGCTGATCTTGGCTCATGGGTCACACAGAAAGGAAGTGTTTGCATTTGGCCTGTGGGTCGTAGTTTGCCAACCCCTGCTCTCATAGACTGCATTTCAGTTCCAGAGATAGAAATTAATTGCCTCTTTCATTTGGTGACTTGGTACAGCACAGATGCTATTCTCTTCAGATATTCAGAGAAAGAGAAAGAAGCATGGGCTGCTAAAGAAATAGCAATAGTGTTACTGTGGTGCTTATAAGCAGCTAATATGCTAATTAATATGGATTTATAGGGTTATTCTACATGTTAAATTTATATTTAAAAAATACATAACTATGTAAGTGTGTTGAGCCATTATATTAGTGGAAGGCTGGTAAGATCATCTATAAATAACCAGGTGAAAAACGTGTAAGTTAGGACATGGTTGTATGTAAATCTTTTATGGTAGCAGGTTTTCTTAACCATTTCTTTGTATCAGTGGCTTTGAATCCAAAGTGGGTGTCAGAGTCTCCCAAGGATTCCAGTACATGTGGAAATTCTGATTCAGAAGGTCTGAGGTGTATGTATCCTTGATGGAGAAACCCTGCTTTATGTTTGCATTCTAAAATGAGTTTATAGCTATGGAACAAGGGTTTTTGACCTGGCACCCATGAATTTCTGTGCCCCCAAAATTATCTGCAGAATTTTGTGTAAGTTCTGGACAGTAATCCATCACAGCTTTCATCAGATTCTAAAGACTATGTGAGCCCATTCTCACCCACCTCCTCCCCAAAAATGAAAACAGAAGGAACTTAGAAGATAATAGTCTCTTCTCTTAAGTGCAACTGAACTTAACTTGGCCTCTAAACCACCAGCTTCCCTTTGTCTCACCTCTCTAGATAATCATCTGTTTCTTTAACTTTTTCTTAGGCAGAAGGTTCCAGCAAACCCAGATATTTTCTAGCTCTCTGTTTCAAGGTTCTCAGGCTATAGGCATATCCTGAAACATTCAGGATTTCTTTTGTGCTTTATTATTTTTCATTAAGAACAAAAATAAAACAACTTTTTTCACCTTCTTGAAATTTGTAAATAATCAGTTTGAAATATGTATTATAAAAGACAAGATCTAATGGATTGGTACTAGGGACAATATATAGTTCCAATCAGTGAATTCAATCAAGTGATTATCATGCTTAATCTGAAATTACCCTCAATTCTACTTTTCCTTATCTTAACTCTTTTTCTAATGTCTGAATTTTTTCTTTTAGGGGAAATAAAAAATAATTTAGACTCCGTGTGCAAAGTATAGAACTATTGTTATGAAGCATCATTAGAAAATTCCATTTTTAATTTTATTGCATTCGTTTCATTTAAGGGTCTACCGCTGAGCCAGTTTCTCATTCTACCACTTCTGATTATCAGTGGGATGTTAGCCGTAATCAACCCTATATCGATGATGAATGGTCTGGGTTAAGTATGTCCTTTTAAAAATTATGTTTTTGTTTTTTCAGAATTTTCTTTCTAGCACCCTAAACTCATGCTTTATGTTTTAATTTTAATCCTAATTTTCACCTCTTAGGCCATAGTAACATAATTTAATACCAAATATGTACTGCTTGTAAACTGATGGTTGAATAACTGTAGAATTTAAACTAAATTTATACTTTTTGTGATTGAGGCGATATTTAAACATGTTTTCATGTAGTTGCTCTGTAGTTTTTTATTTTAAAAATTTGTTTTAAATGAATGTTCTGTTTCTCTTCTTGGTTTTATTATAATAGAGTGAATATAATACATAGGAATGGCTTTCAGTTTGTGAGGTATGCAAGTTTTGTATTATAAAATCATTTTCTTAGCCTGATTCTCAGTAGAAGCTTAGGAAGGTTAAAGACAAGAGTTATTTTTTTTTTTTTTTAAAAAGAAGGGAAAAAGAATATGGTTTTTTATGTTCGAAGAACTTACACCATCTTCACTTTTTTCCCCTGCGACCTCAAACCTCAGAATGTACTCCTTTCTCACAAATTTTACAGCCATCCTTTTCTATTTATTTAGCATTTATATGTTACCTTGTGGACTTCACCATTTGGCCAGTGCAGAAAAAAAAAAAATTCTTGAGGAATATCTTGTGTTTCCTCAGGTAGAATCGAAATGGAACCCTCTTAAATAGGTACTCTCCGTTACTCTTGGATCCTCCGTACCTCGGGCAGTGCCTGATACACAGGCGTTCAGTAGTAATGATAAGAAAAGCAAACAGCTGACTGCTCCAGGCACTGGTCTAAGTCTTGTGCATTTTATTAGCTTATTTTAATGCTTATAACAATTCTACAAGGTAGGTGTTTTTTTCCTCACACTTTCCAGATGAAGAAACTGAGGTAAAGAAAAGTTATCTAACCCAGGTCACACAGCTAGTTAAGTGCAGGAAGTGGTATCCAACTTGGGTAGTCTGGCTCCAGAGTTCATGCTCTTAACCGCCACATGGTCCAGCCTTAGTGAGGATTGTAATCACGACGGTAAACTTGTAACAGCACAAAAACTAGTCTGTAGACTACTTAGTATCTAGAGATCCACCAGCGCACAGTTCTTACAGATTAAAGGAAGTGAGGTGGAAAGGTAGATAAGGCCGTGAAAAGCCTGGAATTGCTGGCTAAAGATAAGGGAGGTGGGGTTGAGAGGGTATTTCCTACTTCTAGTCCTCACTTTAAAACGTCGTACCTCATACAGCTTGGCCATCAGCACTTATCTTGGAATCCAGATCGACTGAGCTGTAAGATGGAGCAAATAACCTGTCCCATCTACTTCTGTAGATTGTTGTGAGGTTTTAATGTAGTAATGAATGAACACGAAAGCTTTTTTGCAAATTATAAAGTACCAAATAAATCCAAGGTATTATAGGATGTGAAGATAACGATTTTGGAAAATAAAGCCTCTGTACTTTGGGAAGAGTGATCGGCTCTGTGCAGAATAGAATTGAAGAGTTGGTTATAGGAATGCTAGAGAATAGGAGTGAGGCACCTGTAGGCCGAAGTGGAGGACAACCAAGCCATCAGGGCTCTAGGCTTCACTGCCTGCACAGAATAACTCCACTTTTATCCATTTTTGAATTCTTGTAACATGGAAAACGTGATTGGCAGCTCAAATGAAAGACTGAAGAAAAAGCATGTATCCACCGAACTCTCCTGAAAGCTTAAAATATCAGGAACACCATCTTTCACACCGTCTTTCATTGGTTAAGCTGTTGACAGTCTTTTAAGTCTAAAGTTTCTCTTTAACCTCATTTTTCTCTGTGAATTTTATTTTTTGTGTTGTCATCTTTAATGTGGCTAATTTTGGTATTCCGTGAACTTAATTATTCCTTCCAAATTTACAAAATGCATGATTTAGTATTTGAGATTACTAATCCACAGTATGTATATGTGTGTGTATGTATGTATTACACATACACTAGCTTTACATTTAATAGTGTGATAGGATTAATATATTGACTCTCTGGTTTGAGGCATAGACGATATTGTCTGACAAAAAGGCATTGGATTTACCCAAACACTTGAATATAAATTTAAGATGCTGAAGCACAGAAGATAACATTTTTTAAAGACAGATGTTAATCTTACCAGTTGTCTTGATCGTAAAGGAACATCGTCATCATAACCCCTGTAAAAAGTCCGATTTTGAATAGAACTCTGTGGGGGGGGTTGGCACGCCAGAGTGAGTGAATTTGCTGTAGCATAGTTGAGGGGTTGAGAGCATGAGCTTTGAGGACAGACTACTTGGGTTTGAATCTTACCTTTTACCCTTAGACAGGTGCATGGTCATTGTATGCTTCAGTTTCATCATCTGTAAAAAGAATAGTTCTTCTCCCACGGTTGTTGAGAGAATTAAAGTACATACATAGCACTTAGAACATTGCCTGAATATTCAGTAAGTGCTACGGTGCTGTTGAAACTCTTCTAGGGCCAACATTGTCTACTCAGTGGAGTTCATTAGCACTGGAGAGTCTTTCTGACATAATTGTTTTGTTGTATTAAAGTTAATACTAAGGTAAGTTCTGACCAAAAGCAGCTGACAGCCATTTTTTTACTGAGAGAAAATAAGAGATTAGCTATGAGATGCTTAAACTTAAAACATTATTCAAGCAAATTAAATAGACAAATTCCTTACCATTTCAAAAAGACACAGCTCTTTGAAAAGATATTGGTAAACTGATGGGAGAATTTTGAAAAATGGGAAGTTACTCTGTTTATAAATGGAGAAAACTGTCCAGTGAATGAAACTATACTGCATAGTTTCCTTAAAGGAAAGAAGTTTGTTAGCATGTTAGGCCCGTGAATCTTAAGAATTATGTGTTGAGAAGTCTTCTGGTGACAACTTTTATGTTTAGGTGATCTGTTGTTTTATAAAGTAGTTTATTTGATCCCGTTTAGTACAAAAACAAACAAACCTGGAATCAGTAAACCTGGAAAAAATCACCATAAACCTTTATAAAGCCAGTAGAGATTTGTGCTTCTGATAATGTTCTTACAGAAGTTAAACCATAGGCTGCAGTCATTCCCTAACGTTTCTGGTTATCTAAGCCTTTAAAAAAGTATTATTCCTAAATACTTCACTAGATTTTTACCTGTTATCCCCCCATACCACCGTATTTATTAAGAGAATAGTTTATATGTTGATATATTGCCCACCCACTTGTCTAAACTTTTTTTTTCTTATAAAAGAAAATAGAGTGTCTTTTTTGGCCAGAAGCTTTAGAGACCTGGCTTATGGAGAACAGTTTTCCAAATCTGCATTTCTTATTTGTGAAGTTTAAGCAAAACCTGTGATGTTCAGATCTCCTAACAGTGTTCTTAATGAATGCTTAATGTAAGACGAGCCGTTGGTTCCAGAAGTCTGCTAGACGCCGTTATACTTATGAAACTGATTTGTACATTACGACACACCAAATGTATCTTATTGAGAGATTTGTCGGGGTTGTAAGAAATAAATTCTTAGTTGTGTGTGCCTGATAGCTTAGAAACTGGCTTTCTGGGGCGCCTGGGTAGCGCAGTCGTTAAGCGTCTGCCTTCGGCTCAGGGCGTGATCCCGGCGTTCCGGGATCGAGTCCCACATTGGGCTCCTCTGCTGGGAGCCTGCTTCTTCCCCTCCCACTCCCCTGCTGTGTTCCCGCTCTCGCTGGCTGTCTCTCTGTCAAATAAATAAAATCTTAAAAAGAAAGAAGAAACTGGCTTTCTATTATTAATGTCCTCAGTGCTACACAAACAGACACCTACCGTTCACTGAGCATGTACTGTATTGCTGTGCGCTGCGTTAGATGTATCTGATACAATCTTCTCAGCCATCCTGTAGAATTCATGTATAACCCACTAAGATGATGAAATTTGACCCATATCACAGTTACTAAGTGGTAGATCAATATTCAGGTGTAGATCTGTTTGACTCTAAGGTCCATGCTCTTAACCCCTGTGTTAATTCTGTGTAACTCTACCTCTGGATTCCTGCTCGCGGTATTAAATTTAGGGAGGGACTTCCTTTATTGTAACATGCTTCACAGTTTTTATCACTTGTTCCATGTTTTTCCTCCACTAGACTATCAAGTCTTATGTTTTCAGCCTCATTCCATCCTCTACTGTTTCAGCCCCTCTTCTCCCTTCCCATACCCCTGTGACAGAAAGTCTCACTCTGTACTTAAATGTCTCTTGTACTTACCTATCTTCATCTCCGAATAGATAAGACCAGGAGCTCCATGGTGAGGGGGGAGTATATTGTACTCATTTTTTATGTCTAGTACCTACCTACCCAGCTCAAGTTCTAGTATACAGTAAGTGCTTAATAAGGTGAAATTCCTGTAATTCCACTATTAAGATTTATCTGTTGTTACTGTATTATTTTCTTAAATCTCTTCCTCATATAAATTTGAGATAATGTTTTAAAGACGATTTTGCCTATTTTTTTTTCTGTGAGCATTCTCCCAGATTATTATATTCTTCCAAAACATAGGTTTTAAAGCCTTCATGAGGTATCATAGTACCTCCCCTTTAAACAAAAATAATAGAGTTCACATGAAAAAATAAGAACAGCAAAGAAAATAAGAGTCAGGCAGATTTGTCATTCGAGTGTTACTAAAATGTATTACAGAGTTATATATGGCACCATCCCAGGAATATATCAGTGAAATAGGATAGAAATTCCAGAAATAGACTGAAGTGTTTGTGAAAGAACTCAATAGTTAATAAAAGTAGCATTTGACATTAATGGGAAAAGATTGGATTTTTCAGTAAAGCAGTGAAAGAATGACTTGTTCACCATTTAGCAATAGAGCTTAACCCCTGTCATCTTAACCCACTGGAAAGGAAACCTGGCTGTAAGTAGTCATTGCAGAAGTAGATGTGGAAGCATTTCTGAAATCCAGGGAAAGGAGAGAAGAATTGACTTTGAGAGCTCCTTAACCAGGGTAAAGCCAAAGACTGTTTTTCCCTTTTTAGAATAAGCAAGAGATAGCTTCCCAAAGGAGGTAAAATTCAGTGCCTTCTAGAGTGAAAGAAAGGAATCCAGAAGTCTGGAATAAAAATTTATTCTTGAGAATAGATGATAGAAACCCTGAAAGTGATTTGAATATTTTGGAATTATAAAAGTAGCATTGAGTAATCTGGAAAATGTAAGAAGTTACAGGTTAAGTATTCAAGAGGAGGTTACAACCATTAAAAGTCATAAAGTAATTATTTCAAAACAAAAATAGGAGGAAAGAAGACATTAAATATTTCTGTCATGACTTGGAGAATTTGAAAAGCTCCTGAGGAGGGGAGGGGGTGTAGTGTAAAAGGACGGTGCGGAGCATGATTTTGGCACTGCTGTTAAAGACTGACTCATTCTGTACTGTAGAAAATAAATCAAATACAAAAATGGAATGACCAAGGGAAAAAAAAATTGACCAGACCCAGACCAAGTTAGACATAAACAGTACGAAGAGAGCAAAGGCAGGAGGTTGATCACAGAGGAATTAGGGAGAGTGGGATTAAATGGGTAATTCTTAAGTTTCCAAGAGTTTCTTAGACATTCTATTTAATTAGCCATATGATGTGCCTAGCACAAATGGGGCAAATGTTTTTGCCATCGTGTTACTGGGTTTTCTTCTAGCTCTTAAAATGTGCTTGGGAGAAAGAAGGAAGAACAATAGTTTAAAGTTACAGCTTAGTACAACATAAGGAATTTTAGTTTTTGCATTTTAGTTTTTGGCAGAAATGATAGATACCTAATTCACACTGTTAAATTTTAGATGGTCTGTCTTCTGCTGATCCCAGCTCTGATTGGAATGCACCAGCAGAAGAGTGGGGAAATTGGGTAGATGAAGAAAGAGCTTCACTTCTAAAGTCCCAGGAACCAATTCCTGATGATCAAAAAGTGAGTAAAGGCATTGGCGGGTATGTCTTATTTCTCTGTGCACCCAACTATATTACAATTATTAGGGGTTACATTCTGTATTATAAATACACCCAGTGGTAGAATTGCTTCTGAGCCATTCTGATTATATTTGCTTCAATCCTTATGCCTGCATGCCTTCTCTGTACACTGTTTTTTCTTTCCACAAATTATTGAGGATTCTGATATGTGGAAAGCACTGATAAGAAAACACAGTTCCTTTCCTCTTACCAGAATTAATAATAGTTGATATTATAATACATCAACTCTTAGTGCGTTTAGAGGAGAATAGGTTGGTTGCCGATGAAAGATTTAGGAAGGCTTCATAGCAACAGACAAGACTGAGAACACCATGGCAGGTAATAATTTAGTGGAGCGGTAAATAGTATACATGTGTGAAATCTGTTGATGAAAGGTATGTTCCTTCTAGGCTATGTTCCTTAAAGAAAGGGACAGTGAAGTTTTTTATTTTTTTGCTCTAGCAACATGCTTGGCACTCAGTAGATAATTGAAAGGAATGATACCTACCTTGCCACGTTTTTGTGAAATTCTGGAAGTGATAACCTGTCGACAGCTTTTAAACTAGGGATAACCTAATCATCCACAGGGTTAGGAAAATTAGGCTGGATACAGTGGAAAGACAAGAAGCTTGGGAAGCTATTTTGTACTATTTTAGGGTAAGTGTTAAAGAGGCAGTTACGTGAATCGGATAGGAGATAATGAACTAAGTTGATAGCTTTGAAAAATAAATGGAAGTGGTGTGTTTACCAGAGAGATAAAGCTGCTGATCAAACTGTGATTGGTTGGCTGTGGGAATAAGGGTGAAAAGTTAGGAGGCTCTGAAGATAATAGGGTCGTTAGTGTTGAACAAATATTAATTGAACATCTGCCATGAGTCAGGTATTGGTTAGTGGAGAAAAGATAAATGAGACAGTTATTGCCTTCAAGGAGCCTACAGTCTGGTTAGGGAGGGGAGGAAGGAGACCAGCACATCCACAGATAAAGTCATGTTACAGTATGTATTGCGTATTAGGGAAGCACTTGGAAGGCTTAGCAAAAGCATCCTAGAGGTAAAAGCAGAATGTGAAACAAAAAGTGGTCAGAAATTAAACTAGAGAGGAAGGCAGGGACCAGATGCTAGAAGTTCTTGAATGTCATATTTAAAACTATGGATTCTGGGGCGCCTGGGTGGCACAGCGGTTGAGCATCTGCCTTCGGCTCAGGGCGTGATCCCGGCGTTGTGGGATCGAGCCCCACATCAGGCTCCTCTGCTATGGGCCTGCTTCTTTCCTCTCCCACTCCCCCTGCCTGTGTTCCCTCCCTCGCTGGCTGTCTCTATCTCTGTCAAATAAATAAATAAAATCTTTAAAAAAAAAAAAAAAAACTATGGATTTTATCCTGTAAGTAATGGAAGGATTTTAAGCTGAAGTGTATTTTTCTACGTGGGTTACACTGGCAGCCCATGTAGAAAAAGGAGTGGAGGTGTATGTGATAAGAGGCAGGAAGAGCATTTTAGAGGTTGTGGAGTAGTCCAGGACAGTAGTGGTAGGAGTGGTACACGGGGGGCGCCTGGGTGGCTCAGTCGGTTAAGCGTCTGCCTGCAGCTTGGGTCACGATCCCAGGGTCCTTGGATCGAGCCCCCTCTGGGGCTCCCTGCTCTGCGGGGAGCCTGCTTCTCCCTCTCTTCCCCACTCATGCTCTCTTTTGCTGTCTCTGTCTCTCTCTCCAATAAATAAAATAAAAATAGTGGTACATGGAATACAGAACAGACTTGAAAAATACATTGAAATAAAATCCATAGAATATATGATTAGAATTGAATGGAGGAAGAGTCATCAGAATGACTTCCAGGATTGTAGCTTGTGTAACTGGGAGGGTGGAAGTCATGCTCCCAACAGAGAAAATAGAGGAGCAAAGGCTTGTTAATTGAGGGAAGGGTGGTTGGTTCCATTGGGGTAGGTTAAATGCAGAGCGTTTTGTCGGAATGCCTCAGAGAAGTTGGTTTTGTGCCAGGTTAAAGCTTCGGGAAAAGATCTGTTTGGAGGTTGTTAGTATATGGTTGTTAAACACTTTGAGAATAGGTGAAATATCTAGGAAAGATCTGTAGACTTGAAAAGACAGTGGAATGAACATAGGAATCTGGGAAACTCTCAACTTCTAAGGAGAAAAAAGCCTATGAAAGAGGCTGAGGGAAGAGAGTTCTGGTTCACAGAGGCTGAGACATTTGCTCTCTGGTAATTAAGAGCAGTTTCATTAGAAATCTTGGACTAATAACCATATTGCAGTTAGTTGAGTAAATGGTTAGAAAAGAGTAATGACAATTAAAAGATTTTTCTAAAGTAGGTTTGGATAAAAATGGAGGAGAGGTAGTGGATAACAGCACACTGTACTATCAGGAAGGGTTTGGGGGTTTTGTTTGTGTTTTGGTGATAGGAAAGATTTTAGTGCAGGGTCGGTAAACTTTTTATTAAAGTTCCATATAGTAGTGCAAAAGCAGCCGTAGACAATATGGAAATGAACTAAACTGGCATCGGGCCAGATTTATAGTTTGTCAGCCCCTGCTTTAACATATCTGTAGACACAAAGGAAAAGGATCTAGCATAAAGTAAGAGCTAAACATAATTGAGGGGCGCCTGGGTGGTGCAGTCGTTAAGCGTCTGCCTTCGGCTCAGGGCGTGATCCCGGCCTTATGGGATCGAGCCCCACATCAGGCTCCTCTGCTATGAGCCTGCTTCTTCCTCTCCCACTCCCCCTGCTTGTGTTCCCTGTCTCGCTGGCTGTCTCTATCTCTGTCAAATAAATAAATAAAATCTTTAAAAAATAAAAAATAAATGTAATTGAGATATTTGGCTAGTAGAGTAAGAACTGGGCAGTAGAAGTGGGGGAGCCTTAGGCATGAGTGGACTGTGGGTTGGCCTTTAATATAGTAGGATGGTAGTACCTCTGATCTTGAGAGACCAGAGAAAGGAAGAGGTAGTAATGGGATTTATTATTAAGGGTGTAAATAAATGTAGAGGGGGACAGTTGATAGGTAATAATGAAGGTTGAGGGGGTTAGGGAGAGAGGGGGATGAATGGGCAGAGCATGAAGGGTTTTTAGAGCAGTAAAACTACTCCGTATAGACACGATAACGGTGAATGCATGTCATTATACGTTTTTTCCAAAGCTGTAGAATGTACACCACCAAGAATACACCCTGAGGTAAACTCTAGGACCTTTGAGTGATAATCTTGTGTCAGTATAGGCTCATCAGTTCTAACAAATATGCCACTGTGGGGGGGTAGTGATGGAGAGGCTGTGCATGTGTGGGGGTAGGGGGAATATGGAAATCTCTGCCTTCTGCTCAGTTCTGCTGTGAACCTAAATTCCTCTTAAAAATTAAGTCTGTTAGGAAAGAATAGCTTCCTGGTACAGTACCTTAACACACAGTAATCATTCTGATATTTGTTGGACGTTTAATGAATGTGCAACCAAAACTCTGTTTCTCTAACTGAAACTTCCCTGTGCCCGATCATCAGAATTACACGGTAGAATCACTGAATGGAGTAAAGACTGTCACGTATCATAGCAGTTCTTTTTCTGAGTATATTCAGAGATTGTCTTTCATTTTTCTTAACAAAAATGGGGCACCATCTAAATGCCCATCAGTTGAGGAATGGAGAAATAAATTATGTGATGGCTTTGTGCAATCGCATATTAGATGTTAAAAATCAATGAAATAAGTTACATCTCAAAAACGTGTTGAATGGTAAAGGGCAGGGCTACAAAAAGATAACAATATGATGCCATTTATATAAATTTTGTATGTATGAACACACCAAAATTTAGAAAAAGAAACTTGATTGGATGGACACAAAAGAAGTTCATGGTAGGGGCGCCTGGGTGGCACAGCGGTTAAGCGTCTGCCTTTGGCTCAGGGCGTGATCTCGGCGTTATGGGATCGAGCCCCACATCACTCCTCCGCTATGAGCCTGCTTCTTCCTCTCCCACTACCCCTGCTTGTGTTCCCTCTCTCGCTGGCTGTCTCTATCTCTGTCGAATAAATAAATAAAATCTTTAAAAAAAAAAAAAAGTTCATGGTAATGGTTTACCTCTAGGGGAGGTGGTGTGGAAGTGGGATTGGGAAGGGGGGGGTGTAAAGGAATTTTAAGTTTATCAGTAATGTCTTTTAATAATCTAAAATAAATGTGTCAAAATGTCAATTCTTTTGTGTGAGTTAAAAGATGGTATGGAGTTGATTTCAGCCTTTTTCCCCATGAACAAAAATAGTGTTTTGCCATGAGGAACTGCATTTCTCTTATGATTGAATAACAATTGGCTGAGAAGCAGACTGACTAGAGTCCTTGTGACCTGAATATTCCTTATAGGATGCATTTTTTTCACATGGTACTTTAGTCACTATGAGCTGATGACGAAAATTTCTGTGAAAGTTTCTCCACAACTGGTAACCAACTTGTACTGAACATCTCTTAGCTAAGTTTGTGTAGGACTTTGTTTTTCCATCTGCTAGTGATTTCTGTGAACTATTTGGTGGTTCATGAAACCTCCAAATCATCCTGACTATGCTGCTGAGCAGAGAAATAGTAGTTACCCCTGTCGTCTCATCCGATAAGGATAGGCTAGGAATCTTGGCTGTCATCTGTGCAGAAGAAACAAAAAGCACTTTTTCATAGAAAAGTCAACTATATGGTATGTGTGAAGGGATATCATGAACACTAATTTAACAGTTCTCATTCACTGTTTTTGTCATGCAGAATGTTATTTTCAATGACATTCCGAGTCAAATTCAGTTTTTTAAATTAAGCCTTTTATTTTAAGGTAACTCTAGAGTAACAGGCACTTGTGAGAAATGATACAGAGAAATTTTCCCTGTACTCTTTACTGAGTGTCCCCCAGTGGTAACATCTTGAAAAACTTTAGTGCAGTATCACTACTAGGATATTGACATTACTGCAGTCAAGATACAGAAAACATTCCCATCCTGCAAGAGCCCCTCATGTTGCCCTTTTTTATAGCCACCCTTTCTTCCCTCCTGTCACCGCCCCCCCCGTAACCCCTGGCAACCAGTGATCTGTTTCCATCTCTGTAATTTTATCATTTCAGGAATGTTCTATGAATAGAACAATATAGCATGTAACCTTTTCATACCGTTGCTTTTTCACGCAGCATAATTCTCTAGACACTCATCTAGACTGTTGTGCGCAGCATTAGTTGGTTCCTTTTACTTCTGCGTAGTCACGGTGTGTATATGCCTCCGGCTCTGTAACCATTCTGTTAAAGGACATCAGGATTGTTTTTAGCTTGGGGCTGTTGTGAGTAAAGCTGTCATATACATTTGTGTACAGGTTTTTGTGTGAACATAAATGTTCATTTTTGGGGTATAAATGCCTACGAGTACAATCTCTGGGTTGTATTATAGTCGCATATTTAGTATATTAAGAAACTGCCAAACTATTTTCCAGAGTGGCTGTATCACTTCACATTCCCGCTCACGGTGAATGAGTGATCGTGTTTCTCTAAATCCTTGCTAGCACTTGCTTGTCACTGTTGTTTATTTTAGCCTTCGATAGGTGTTTAGTGAACTCATTATGATTTTAATTCGCATTTCTCTAATGACTGATGATGTTGAACATCTTTCCATGTGCTGCTTTGCCATCTGTCTGTCGTCTTTCGTGAAATGTCTGTTCATATCTTCTACACAGTTTCTAATTGGATTGTTTGTTACTATTAAATTTTGAGTGTTCTTTATATAAGTAGTCTTAGATATAAGTCCTTTGTTGGATATATGGTTTGCAAATATTTTCTCCCACTCCTGTCATTGTCTTAACAGGGTAAAATTCAGTTTTATTGCAAATAGTTCTGCATTTAAACTCTGAAATAAAACAATTACCTATCCAATGAGTTTTTAAAAATCAGGGTTCTCACAGTTCTCTATTGTGCATGAAAGATGTAAAAAAAAAAAAAAGTGGTCTATCATAGACAGTAGGAGAATGAAGTTCCATGTACTTTGGTCCTTTTAAATATGTAATTTTAGATCCGTTTTATTACTCATTACTAATTCTTACTTAGTGTTTAGGAGATAAAGACTGAGTGTAATGAATGAAATTATTCCATAATTTTTGAATAATGAAAACTTAACCAATTTGTTCACTTTAATACTTTTGCTTTTAACATTAGGTTTCAGATGATGATAAAGAAAAGGGAGAGGGAGCTCTTCCAACTGGGAAATCTAAAAAGAAAAAAAAGAAAAAGAAGAAGCAAGGTGAAGATAACTCTCCTGCACAGGTGGAGTATCAAAACAACAGGTGTCCTTCGTTAAGCACCCACTGCTCAAATGTGAAAAGATAATATGCAGATGCTAAGAATATGTAGAGATAAAAGACACAATAGTAGATAGGTTTATTTGCGAAGCATTCGAAAAGCCACAGACTGTTTTAAACATCTTTTATATATCCTACTGTAATAATAACTATTGCTCTAAAAAATCATACCAAAGGTGTAAACCCAAAAATAATAAATTAAATTAGATGCATTTGGGCTTATATTAAGGTGAAATAGAAAAGGAGATACAGTATTTCACACATACAGAAATGCCTTTTGAATAACTGGAATTTAGCAAGTTAGAATTTTAGCTCAGAACAACCACGTGGGTCATAAGTAGAGCGTCACTTAACTCTTGAGTTTGCTCTCTGTTTCACTTAGTACCTTCTTAGTATCTTCATCTGTTTATTTGTCTTCTGGCAGAAACTTTCTACTTATGTCCCTCTGCATTTTCCTTCTTTTTTCATTGGTCTCTCCTATTGGGAAAATTTTAGATTATAATAAAGAAGAAAAGCTATTTTAATTGCAAACATACTAGATTACTAGAAGTATGCATGGGTTTCTCTTTGAAAGCATTATCACCGTTACATTATAAATTGTGAAAATCTTATTCCTTACCTACAACCATGTGGCTAGTTGTTTTTATTCCTTTAAATGTAGGAGATAGCCAGAGTTTCTAGAGGATAACCTACATAGTAATTTTCCTATTTATTGTTCTCTTTGGGAAAAGTTGCTGTATATGGCTTTTTAAGGAAATATGTGCTGCGTTCATTTTTTGTTAAGGGAAGCACAACCCATCATAAATGACTAATCCATTTTCAATACTAGTCTTTTCTCACAGTAATAGTTGGGTGTTAAGGTTAATGTAACTGAGATCAATGGATATAAAAATCTAAAACCAGGTAATAGAGGGGCTTCTCTTGTTAGCTGAGCCAGCTGATGAGAACTGTTATGACAGCTATCTTTTGTTGGTAATACTGTCTGAACTCTGTTTAGCCAAACTTCCTGGACTTCTGTGACTTAAATTATAGCCTTTACTAAGACTACTTTTCTGGTTTGTGGATTAGGTGAATTCCTTTTAAAAGAAATGTTGTGGGATAGATATAATCTGTAAATTTCAATTTACTGGCAAGGGTCATTAACTTGTGAAAGTTCTTTGGTATTCTGATACTCCTTTAAAAATGTTTGATGTGTTTTTAAAAATAACAGTATGGGGCGGCTGGGTGGCACAGTTGGTTAAGCATCTGACTCTTGGTTTTGGCTCCTTTGTGCTCATCGCTGAGTCTGCTTGGGACTCTGTCCCTCTGCGCCCCCTCTCTAAAATCAGTAAATTTTTTAAATAAATAAATAACAGTAAGGATACAGGCTTTGGAGTCAGATCTGTATTCAAATTTCAGTTTAGCTGTTTACTACTTGTGTTTGCTTGTTTCTCTTTGCACAAGTGACTTAACTGCACAGATTGCTTTGAGAATTAAATGAGACATCCATGAAATTCCGTGTCAGGTTTATAAAACATAGTATCCTATCCATAATACATTTGGGTATTTGTTCTTTTTAGTTGTGGGTATGTGGTTGGTGGGCGTCTTTACTGTGCGAGTACAGCTTAGGATAAAACTAACTGATGTCTTCACGTTAATTTGGTACAGATCACAAATCTTTAAATATACTTCCAAAGCTACTCATTCAGCTTAAATTCACAACAAAATTTGTATTACTGTCTAAACCCACTACTATCCTTAACAAGTTTTATAAAATACCAGTATTGGGGGCGCCTGGGTGGCACAGCGGTTAAGCGTCTGCCTTCGGCTCAGGGCGTGATCCTGGCGTTATGGGATCGAGCCCCACGTCAGGCTCCTCCGCTATGAGCCTGCTTCTTCCTCTCCCACTCCCCCTGCTTGTGTTCCCTCTCTCGCTGGCTGTCTCTATCTCTGTTGAATAAATAAATAAAATCTTAAAATAAAATAAATAAAATAATAAAATACCAGTATTGGCAGAAAACTTTCAACATCATCCTAGCCGGTTGTTTATATATATGTGTTGGCTAAACAGTACAATTAGCAATGATGGTCCTGTTTAATATATTCTAGTTCATATTTATTTCACATACCTAAGCATGTAATGTGCTTTAGAATTGCTTTGTTGGCGGGGGGCGCCTGGGTGGCGCAGTCGTTGGGCGTCTGCCTTCGGCTCAGGGTGTGATCCCGGCGTTCTGGGATTGAGCCCTGCATCGGGCTCCTCTGCTGGGAGCCTGCTTCTTCCTCTCCCACTCCCCGTTTGTGTTCCCTTTCTCGCTGGCTGTCTCTCTCTCTCTGTCAAATAAATAAAATATTAAAAAAAAAATTGCTTTGTTGAAACTTATTTTTAAAGTCTGAAGGACTTAGGACGCCTGGGTGGCTCAGTCGTTAAGCGGCTGCCCTGGGCTCAGGTCATGATCCCAGGGTCTTGGGATCGAGGCCGGATCGGGCTCCCTGCTGCTTAGCGGGAGCCTGCTTCTCCCTCTCCCTCTGCTGCTCCCCCTGCTTGTGCGCTCACACACACACTCTCTCTCTCTGTTAAATAAATAAATAAAATCTTTTTTAAAAAATTAAGTCTGAAGGCCTAAGAATGGAAATGTTAAAGCTTAGGTAGGACTTTAGAAATTATCTAGGCACATTTTATTTTATAGTTGAGGGAAGAAACTAAAGTTCAAGGAAATGAAACGATTTGTCCTTGACACTACACAGCAAGGCTACAGCAGACCAAAACTGAAATGTACTTTCTGCTGTCAGCCTCATTTATCTACAGAATGTACTTTTGTACAAATATTTTGTTCCTTGAAGAAGTCATTAAGTGAAATGTTATTTCTAAAGTCTCAGTTCGAGTATCACCTAATTCACTGTGTACTTTGTTTAAAAGAAAAAATTCTAGTTTATTTTGTTTGGGTTGGTTTAGTAAATTGAGTGGTTTGCATTGGGGATGGGGGTGTATTGGTTTTTAATTCCCAATTGATTGAAGTCCCTGGGGAGAGCAGGGATGATGACTTGTTCCAGATGTACCTGTTATTTTAAATCTTTGAATGATTGTTTTTATATGCTCCGTTAAGCTGTTTGGACAGTTACTGAAGTGAAATTATTTTCTTGGAATATCTGTTGAACATTAATACTACAAACCAAATAGATTTTTAATTAGTAAAAAAGTGATTTATATCATCTAATAGGATACTTTTCTCTGTAGGACACAGAAGAATTAGAAAAAGAGATTAGAGAAGAGCTTCCAGTGAATACCTCTAAAGTCCGTCCAAAACAGGAAAAAGCTTTTTCTTTGAAGACCATAAGCACTAGTGATCCAGCTGAAGCACTCATCAAAAATAGCCAGGTAATTTTTTGATATTTAAGGAATAAAATTTTGATGACTTGAGAATTATCAAAGCACTAAGTGCTAAGCATTGCTAATCACTAATTTAAAGTGCTGAGCATTTTAAATACACTCATTTAGCCCTCATTATGATGAGGTTGTGGGATACAGGTGAGGTTCAGTGGGGTGGAGTCTGGAGCCAACGACCAAGAAAGAATTCTTGAGGCGTCTTTGGTGCAAAATTGGTGGTTTGTTAAAGCACGGGGACAGGACCCATGGGCAGAAAGAGCTGCTGCACCGGGCTTGTGAGGGGTGGGTGATTATATACCATGGGGTTGGGATACTGGAGACCTTGCCGTTGTCAAGTTAAGGCTGTTGACCCCTCTAGAAGGTGTTAATAGTAAGATAGTTGGGAGATCCCCGGAGAATGTTACTTTCCTCCTATCACATGTCCTTATCAATGGACTGCAGGTTTAAAAGAAATTCCATTTTATTTACATTTCCTTCTACCTCAGCCTCCCTCAGTGTTATGGAGGGGGTGGTAATGTTAGGGCCCCAGGAAACTGAATTATGGATCTCTGGAAGTTAGGCTGTTGATAAGAAAGCTTCTTCCTTGTAAGTCACTAGGACATGTGTAAACTGAGGGAGACTCAGGTCTTGCAGAATTGTGATCTCTGTTAGTTAACCATTTGTTTTTGTTTTCCTTAGCTTTTGGGCAGCCAGGAGTGCCTGGGGAATGTCATGTACATCCCAGTGCAGGGAGGAGGGGGGGTTGCAGGGTGTCAGCCTCTGCCCCGTCCTCCGCTTGCCCTCTGTTCCCTCATCAATAACAACCCTGTAAGAAGGGTAAGATCTATTATATAAATGAGGTTGGAGAACTTCAATAACTTGTCCCAGGCTGTGTAACTCTCAGTGGTGAAACCAGAACCACTAGACTATATTTTCTCCTATTAAATATCTAAACATGCAGGAGCTAGATGGCTTAGAGAAAATGTAACTGGCTGCATTTTCCTAAAAGAATGTACATACCACAGAATATGACTGTGGTCCAACCTCTCAAAATGTAACATTTGTTTAAAATTTGGTCAGAGGTTCTTGAAATACGTGCCATTGGTAGAAAATTTTGACGTGTCAGAAAGGACCATTTCACAAAAGGCCTAGGCCAGTGACACATAGTTTTTTAAATCTAATTTCTAGGGGCGCCTGGGTGGCACAGCGGTTAAGCATCTGCCTTCGGCTCAGGGCGTGATCCTGGCGTTATGGGATCGCCCCACATCAGGCTCCTCTGCTAGGAGCCTGCTTCTTCCTCTCCCGCTCCCCCTGCTTGTGTTCCCTCTCTCGCTGGCTGTCTCTCTCTCTGTCAAATAAATAAATAAAATCTTTAAAAAAATAAAAATAAAAAATAAAATCTAATTTCTAAAACGGTAAATTCTATAGAAATCTGAAATCCTATTAAGAGTTGCATGGTTCATTTATATGTTCATTCAAAAAAATTTATTGAGAACCCACTACTTGCCACACAGTATTTGAGGTTTTAAGGATATAGCCGAGAACAAAGCAGATCAAAAAACTCTGCCTTTCTGGAGCGTACATATTTAATGAAACAGCTTCAGACAGGAACCTGAGTTACAGGGGCGCCTGGCTGACTCAGTCGGTAAAGCATATGACTCTTGATCTCAAGGTTGTGAGTTCAAGCCCCACGGTGGGTGTAGAGATTACTTAAAAATAAAATCTTTTAAAAAAAAAGAACGAGCGAATGAACCTGAGATACAGCTAAAAGAAGTAATTGGTAATAGTCTTGTGCTAAAATAAAATCTTAACCGTACTTCCTATTTGGATTAGATGCTTTTAATTCCCTAAGAGAAGAATTCCCTTTGAGATGTAGCGATGTGATCTCAGTACATGCATAGGTTTAATAGTAGGGCGGCAAACGGTCATTTGACATTTTGATGTTTTACTTATTAGTAAGTCATTTTCAGAAGTCATTTTGTAAAGACTATTTGAGACCTTCTGTAATTTAGCATAGATTAAGTGAGAGAATAGAGGGGAGAATACTAGAAATAAATACTAAAACTTTTGGGTATTAAATAAATATAGAGAACACTAAGAAAGCTGAACCAAGCAAGACAAATGCAGCTTCAGAGACCTGAAATGGAAGGAATCCTGGTAATTACCTGCCGCGCACCCAGCTTCCTCCTCTTGTTTCCTTTTCTGTTGAGCTTTCTTACATGCACAGAGCCTGGAGGAACAAGGAGCAAGAGAAACATCACTTAACCTTGTTTCCATATTCAATCGTGATTATTAGTAAGGCTAAGGATGAATTGATCTCCTCACAGCCTCAGGGCACTCCAAATACTGGGGTTTCCATCCTTACCTCTCTTGACCATGCAGTAACAGTTAGGCCTCATAGAGGCCTTTCTGCTTCCAGGCTGGAGAGGAGAAGCAAGGCGTAAGAGTCTAGGCCTTCAGCATTATGATTTCACTATGGTAAAACTCTGAAAATTTGGACCTGAGTTCTGTTTCCTTTAATGGATAGGACTAGTAGCCATAGTTTGCTTTTGTCTGAGGCCCTCGTTTTCTGTGGGTAGGAAACAGAAGTGATTGCCACCCTAAGTTAGCCTTACCTCTCCAGAAGCAGAGAAGGGCATATCACCTACTGGTAGTTGAGAAATTAGCTTTTTTCTTTTTGTCTTTCACATGAAAAAGTTTTGAGGAATTAAGAGTTGGTAAGAAGTGGACAGAACATTGAATCACTAAAACATATAAAATCGTTCTATTTGTAATGAAAAAGAAAAATGTAAAGGTTCATGAAAATGGAATTATTCCCTCCTATTTGAGACTCAGAAAACATCTTGCACTTCTCTATTTTCATCCATTTTTATCTCAACCTGTATTGACGGATAGGTAAAGAGTTATTTGATTTTGCCACTAGAGGGCAGGCACGAGTTGTAGTGCTTCTGCTGGTAATTTGGAAACCGACTATTTCCTTGTTCCTAAACAGCCTCTTGGTATTACTGTGATATTTAATTTTATTGGAAACTTTTTACAAAAGAACTTAAGATAATTTTGTCCAAAATAGCCTATCAAGACTCTTCCACCTGCTATTTCTACCGAGCCATCTGTTATTTTATCAAAAAGTGATTCTGACAAGAGCTCTTCCCAAGTGCCACCGATGCTACCAGAGACAGATAAATCCAAGTCAAATACTAAGCAAAATAGTGTGCCTCCTTCACAGAGTAAGTAATTTTCATTTTTTGTTCTTTTGTATGTTCTTGTACTGTTTTATGTTAATATCTTAGAAATCTGAAATATTCTGATCTTCTAAGATCGTCCTTCCTTGGCAAAGTCTACATCCCTTGGAACCTTGTGGACCTCAGCTGTGAGGGCCAAGGGACTGAAGTCACTCCAAGCAAGAGAGGGTGGCCAGGGACATAGACGGTGGAGGAGTTGATACCTGCCCTTGTCCATCTGGTCCCTCCCTTTTTCTGTGCACATGTTTTTGGGACTGTGAATTGTTCTGTGCCTTTTTTCCCTCTTCTCTCCCTTCAGTACCTTCAGTGTCCATTTTGCCCATTTTCACCTTCATTACTTAGATTGAGCTGCATTAAATGATGGGTTTTCTAGTTCAAAAACAGTGAAATACCTTCCATGTGATGAAACAGAGTACATTGGGATTCAAAGAAAAAAAGGATGGCAGCCATAGAATAACCTATAAAACATGTCACTGGAACTTGAAAACTTAAACATATATAGGTTGAAACATTATGTGGATTTCAAAGCATGTTTTCATTGATGCTCCTTTTATATTTTTGAGACATGACAGTATTTACTCCTAAATTTTTTTTCTTTTTTCCCTTTAGCCAAGTCTGAAACTAGCTGGGAATCTCCCAAACAAATAAAAAAGAAGAAAAAAGCCAGACGGGAAACGTGAATATATTTTTCCTGAATTGGACATGTGTTTGCAAACACTGTCTGGAAGATTATGCTGTTTATGCAATAATTTGTGAACATGTACAGAGTTTTATATAAATTTAAACCAATTTTTAAAACAAAACTGTGAACACAACCACCGTAAAAATGGAATCAAAGGAAAGTTAATTTATGAAATTCAGAGGTCAGCAGAATATACTCCAGTGCTGGAAGACACTTGGGGAAAGTCTTTTCAATTGAACAAGAACGATCTTAATTTAAGAATATTATCCTGGTTTTACAGCAGTGCCCTGTTTACAACAGCTTGTGCCCTGTCTCATCTGCAGCTGAGGAATAAAGGATTCTGATTAGAGAGGGCTGCCTGCGGACGCGTAGGCAGTCTGCGATCTTATGCACGGAACTTAAACCATTTGAATCTGTTTTATGCTTAAATCAAAGTGCTTTGATCAAATGCATAATCTGCCATATCTTTACATATATGTTGGTAGCAATTTGTATTAAAGGAATCACAAGTGCAAATAAAAGGTCACTTATCATTTGTTAACTAAACTCATGGTTTAGTTTACAATTTTTAAAAAGTTCTTAATTAAAACATTGAACATGCAGTTGATGCTTGTATGGCTTATGAAGTTATTTTTGATAGTCTTACATTACTTGAATTATTCAAAGTTCAATATATTTTAAATTAAGAAAGGTAAACTATATGTATTTGTTTTATACTTTTAAGGTTCCGACTCAAAAATAATGCTCTTGTTTAGAATTTGAAAACTTTCAGGCAAAGTCCAACTTAACATTTTTCCCTTTCCCTAGCAGTTTTTTTCCAACGTCAACTCTTCTCTTCATTGCTGATACTTCTTCAACTTTAAAAATGAAATCTTTCACAGATTAGTTATACAGACAGAACTTTGAGTATATGATGGAGAATGAAAAACTAGAGTCAGACAGCTTTAATTGACTTTGTCAAGACCTCCAGTTATCAGGAATACATTTTTTTACTGCCTTAACCTATAGTGCGTAGAATATGCATCAATTTCTTGAGGGGGATTCGTGTTTTTATAAGAATTTTCATGTAATTATTGCTATTGTGGTCAAATACGGAACGTTTTCTGCTTGAAACTATTGATTTAAATGACGTGTGAGATGTTTCACCATTTTCAGGCACTGTGTAATTCTATTGTAATAAACTGGCAGGTATCTTTGTAACTATAAATAGTGCATGCTCAGCCATGTACACTGTAAATAGCCTTTACCAAACGTGTTTGACAAGGACCATAATTAACATCACTTAGTGAATTGTGATAAAGAAAAAAAAGCCATGATTTATTTGATGTGATTGGCTTGTTTCTATGTGACACCAAGAATGAAACTGTTTAACAGCTGTAACCAATGGTACTGATCTGTCCATCCAATCTTGTCTTTATTAGATCTGATTGTGGTTTGATAGTATTGCATCGTCACACTAGGAAAGCTAAAGAAACACAATGGTTTTAGTAACTGCTGAAGACTGGCCTTATTAATGGACAGCTTTCCTCACAAGCGATGATTAACTTTTATCAGGTGTTACCATCTGTTTCAGGAACACAGCAGTATGTTTACATGTCAGAAGTCTTGTTTCATTCTATGAGATTTCTAAATTGATTTGTTTAAATAAATTCAGCAAATGGATAGCAGTGTTTTTATTTGCTTCAATATTGGGGTAAATAAGCTCAACTGCCAGGAATTCATTTCTTCAAATGACTTTATTCTGTGAGCTTTATGTAGATGTTTCCTGAGTAGAGCTAAGGATTCCTGAAGTTGCCAGCACTTTGTAAAGGTGTCACAGAGGAGAATTTGAGAAGGAATCTGTATAATTTTAGAATGTGCCAAAAGATCTATGCTCAGAAAATTCAATTGAACTCTCTCAACTCTACCTCACCTTTTCTTCATCTTAGAATTTTGTTGGCTGTGTCAAATGTTGGACTTTATTTCTCCAGCTTAGTAGCTCCCAGACAGCCACCTACAGTGGGTGTTAGAGACGCTGTCTTTTGAGGAGAGATCTAGTGTGGAGATGGAGAAGCGCTTGCTAAACGGGTGGATCCGGTGTGGAAATGCCTCTGTCTCCTCTCCAGCCCAAGAAGGACATGGATTTTATGTTTTAAGAGATGGCAGCTATGAGTGATAAAATTAATGTTCATTTTCTTTCACATGCATAAGATGAAAACTCTTGCACAATTAAAGTATCATTGTTCATTGCTCTTTACCTGTTCCAGAAGATCTTTATGTGGCATTAAGTCAGTTTCTGGAAGCTGAACACAGGAACTATTCTCCATCATCAACCTCAGAAGGCACTAAAATGAAGGTAGCTATTCAGGGAGGAGGGGAAAGAGGAGCCTATTGTCCTTTGGAGGCTTGCATTTAGATGCTCCCATCAGTAGGGAGATAACTGGTCCCTTTTGGCTTCATCAGGCCTTAAGGGGAACCTTATTCTAATTAGCGAATGAGGCCCCTCAGAGAACCTACTTAGAAATCTCCCAAATCCTGACTTGTCTCCGCATACTTACTGAAAATCCTTCCCTACTCTGGAGCGGGGTTTAGGATCTCCCCAGACTGAAATCCTACCTATCTGTACCCCAGATTGAGCAAAGCAATAGTTGAGAGAGTCCAAAAAAAAAGTGTTGAAATAAAATGTCATTAATGTAATCTACCACGTTTACTTTGTGCATGTATTTTGGGGGTGGGGGGAGCAGTGGAAATAATTTATCCAAATCTAATGCTATTATTTCACAGGCTAATCCAGTTTGTATTTGGGTTAAAGATAATTGAAGGGCAATATTTAACTTCAGAGTTGAGTTTTTCTTAATTAAAAACAGTCCTCTATTAATACAGTGTGAAATATCTTTCAAAATTGAGAATTTAGGTTTAAGACGTCTAAGAGAGATCTTAAAACTTTTCTGTAAACTCATTGCACAAACTGGAATTACTTTCCAAAAGACTTAGGGAATGCAAATATGTTATTTGTAAAATGCACTGAGTATTGTAAATAAAACAAACCATTTTTGTTTTGTTTAAATTGCTCGTTACAGTTCTATTATGGGAAGGGACTTCAGTCATTTTGCATCTTAAGCTGGTCTAAAGGCAATTAGTTTTTGATGTTCTTGATGCTTCTTTCGAAAACCATAGATGTACTTGCAGGCTTTACCAGTGGAAAGTCAGATATTCGGAGCTTAGCACCTCGTAAAATAGTCGTAAAATAGCCGTGTGTGACGCCCGATGTTCTCCGTGGGAACCCGCTTCCATCTGACGTCATCTTAGTAGACGGAACTGTCACCAGGTGCAGTGTCTAACTTGCATCAACTTTTTAGGTTAAGGAAATGAGACTCAAATTTGGCACTATTTATTAATTCGGCTGTGTCCCCAAACAATAGTGACTTAAACAAGTGAGAGGTTTATTTCTCGTGCATGTAAACATCAGGAAGGCGGTCCTGGGCTGCTTCGACTCGGCAGAGTCAGGAATTCAGGTTCCCTCGACCGCAGTCCTCCCCACGCTGAGCATGCGGCTTCCATGTGGAGGTTGCTGACAGCCGGCTGGACACTGTCAGCATTTCTGCCCGCTGCCTTCAAAAACCTTCTTAGGAGTTACAGCACATAAGCTTATCAACTCAAACTGATCCTACTAGCTACAAAGAGAACAGGAAATACTAGTCTTTACTCCGGTTGTCGTGGGCCAATGAACATTTTAGGATTCGTGGGGGAGGAAACAGTGGGGAGGTGGACAGCGAGCCAGCTAACAGTCCCTGTCACAGGGTGGGACATAGTGTGTTTATCCTGCACCCAGGCATCCTTCCTAAGGTCAGGTTTTAGTGTTTCCAACGAAGCAGAAATTTTGAAATCTCAGATACTGCTCAAGAGCGGCAGCTAGTAATGTTGAGACTTACATGTAAGAGTTTTCTGAAAGAAATTCCTGCCATTCAATTGACTGCTTGAAGTTATAGAGACAGGCTGAGGGAAACTCCGTAGCCTGCTATGATGCCTATACTGCAAATATCAATTACAACAAGTTTCAATAGAAAAATTGCCCTGCTGTATAACCTTTAAAAAATAAAAAAAGCATTAATATTCTTTCTAAATGCTTTTAACAGGAGAAGGATTTCTAACGTTAGCATCAAGACGGGAAGTACTTTGTGACATGTTTGCTATTAATAGTTACAGTGCTGAGATTTATGAATAGGCTAACTGAAGAAAAATTTCATCAGATTCAAGGTCTTCCCCATAATGGCGTTCTTATTTGTATATGTGTGCTTTCCTTTTTTATTTATTGTATCAAAGCATTCAAAATGAATATATGTAACATGTACATAAATGATAAAGCATAATAAAATGAACACCTCTGAAACCACCGTTCTGCTTAAGAACTAGAACCTTACCAACAGAGGGGATATCGGGGGTGAGCCTGACTTTCATTGTTGTTCGCTAACGGGGTCAAGGGGGACAAGGCATGGATGAAGGTAGCTGCCCTTGGGTACACTAAGCTGGCACGGGTCATTTCTTGTGTCCAAACTAGCTGCGGGGCCAGGTGACTTCTAGCGGTCTCCGAAGGGAATCACGGCCTCTCTGGCACCCCTGCCTCAAGTCATTCCGCTGCCATCTGCGGGGAATTGTAATAAGTACGCGGAGGCACAATGACTGGATGTGAATGCTGCCCCCAGAGCTGTGTAGGGCACACTCTACATGACAGCCTTTCCGTGAGGAAGGAGGGTAGCAAGGCTCTGTCAGGAACTTCCCATCCCCCTGCCCCCCCAGGAGTCAGAAGATCAGCACGGTTTAGGGTGCAGATTCCTTGTGAAGTTTGTTGAGGGCAGCCGATTTTCTGACAAATACCACAAGGGGGTTAATGGCAAAACGTCAGGAGCTGTGAGTAACTTAAGATAATTTAATTATGAATGATTTCTTTCTCTTTGAAACTGTGTAATAATTTATTAAAATATGGGACTACCTGGAGACATTGCAGCTACTCCCATTTCTCATCAAAATTGAAATCACAATAATGCGAGATGGAAGAAAACCCGCCTTTGGCATCCAAATGCCAAAAGCCTGGGGATATTTCTGTTATTAGCAAACAAAATCCAGTAATTTATCAACAGAATTCACCCATGAACAATGCAATTGTGGGCTGATAACAAGAAATCCAGTAACACATCTCATTCCATCACAAACTTAAAGCAGAAGAGGCCTATGATCATGACACTGCTGAGGAAGTATTTTACAGAATCCAATAGCCATTCCCAATTTAGATTTAAAAAACAAAAACTTAAGGGAAATACTAAAGTTATCTCAACTGAAATCAGAGCAAAGCAGGGTTCCCTGCTAGCCAAGGTTGTCTTGGAGCGGTATTAACAGATAATAAAATTTTAAAACTGGACTAACATCAGAAGAAAGGAAGTATTTTTTCCTGATTATACACTGACAAAGCTCAAAGATTTTAATAAAAAGCTATGACCACTAGGAAAAGAATATACTCAAGCGGCAGGTACACAAAAACCAATAGAATTCTGTACTAGAATAAGCATCTAGAAAAGAAAATGGGAAACAATCCAATTACATCACAAGAAGCATCATATTAAATTTTTCAAGAAAGATACAAGACCAAATGGAAACTAAAGTCTTTAAAAAAGGACAGAAAATAATCTAACAAATGAAAAACATAGCATTAAACATATCTGAAGGAGAAAGGAAAGTGGGCCCAGCAAGGCTTGGACCTGCTGGCAGGAATTTGTTCCAAGCACAGTACTGAATGAGACATGGTGTCTGTGTAGCTCACTTTGGCTCCTAGAACTACAAGAAGCCTGACTTCGCTGCTCAAAAAAATATTTGTTCAATGACCACACACGTAAACGGATGTGTGCCAAATGTGTTGTCCATTTTATAAAGAAGGTGGGCTGAACTGAGCAGTGTCCACATAGGTCCCCTGTGTTCCTAAGTTAACAGTCGAGAAGCTGGGCTCTCCTTCTGCAGCACTGAGCATCTCCAAGGCTCAAGGCCCCGCGTTAGGGACAGGGGCGTAGCAGTCACACGCATCATGACAAGTCAGTTGCTTGTCTTACCAACGAGGATGTAAGCAGGTGATGGTGGACAAGACGATAAATGCCAACACCGGAGAAGCATGGAGTGCCGGGAGAGCCAACAGCAAGCCCAGGTTTAGTTTGATAAGAAACTGCCAAATCCTTTTCCAGAGTGACCGTACCATTTTACATTCCCATAGTAATATATGAAAGATCCAGTCCCTGCACATCAGCACCACCATTTTTTTAAAATATTTGATTTATCAGAGAGAGAGCACAAGCAGAGGGAGCAGCAGGCAGAGGGAGACGCAGACTCCCTGCTGAGCAAGGAGCCCGATGCCGGACTTAATTCCAGGACCCTGGGATCCCGAACTGAGCAGAAGGCAGACCCAACCGATTGAGCCACCCAGGCGTCCCAGCACCATCATTCGGTAGTGTCATTTTTGTACATGTTGTAATAGGGCTGTAGTAATACCTCATCATTTTAATTTGCATCTCCCTGATGGCTAATAATATTGAACATCTTTTCTCGTGCTCATTTGCCATCTATACATCTTTGATGAAATATCTGTTGATGTTTTGCTCATTTTCTGGTTGGGTGGTGTGTTTTGACTACTAGATTTTGAGAGTCCTTCATATTTTCCATGAAAAAAATCCTTTGCCAGATACGTGGTTTGCAAATAATTTTTTGCAATCTATAGCTGGTCATTTCATTTTCTTAACAGGGTCTTTTGCAGAGCAAGAGTTTTAAATTTCGTTGTAGTCCAGTTTATTGACTTTTTCTTTAATGGGCCATGTCTCTGGGGTCGTGTCTAAGAACTCTCCACCTCACTCTAGTTGCCAAAGACTCTCTTGTTTTCTTCTAAAACTTTTAGTTTTATGTTTTACATTTAAATCTATAATCCACTTTGAGTTAATTATTGTAAAATGTGTGAAGGTTTTTTAATTCTAGTGTAGTTAACATACAGTGTTATATTAGTTTCAGGTGTACAATATTCAACAATTCCATATATTTACTCAGTGCTTTTTTTTTTTTTTTTTTTGCCTATGGTTTTCCAGCAGTATTTGTTGAAAAGACTATGCTTCCACTGAATTGCTTTTGTACCTTTACCAAAGCTCAATGGCTGTACTTCTGTGGCTAACTGTGTACACATTAAAAAATTTTGTATGGTAAAAGACAACATGTACAAAGTGAGTAGTCTGATGGAGTTTTTAAAAATGTGCAATACAACTTACAGATTATAAACTAATACCTATAAAACATAAAGACAATGACAAAGAAAAAAAGAGAAAACAGAAGCAAAGGGGAGGAATAAGTATGTAATTCACAAGTAAGCAAATACAAAATTGTAATCAAACATACGCAAAAAGGCATGGCAAGAAAATTTAAAGTAAGAATGACTGTCTCATGTTATAACTCAGACTGGCAAGAATTAAAAAAAAGCCGTAACTCCAGTTGCTAATGGGGATACAGAGAAAAGAGTGTTTTCATTTACTGCAATTAGCAGCATCAATTATTATAGCCCTTCGGAGAGCAATCCAGTGCCATTTTTAAAATTAAAAATAAGAAAACACTGAAAAAGAAGAGTAGGAAGAGAAACTCAACCTCCAGGTACTGTAGCAAACGCTAAGACTTATGTAATTCAAGGTGCACACGAATAGACAAGCCAACTACAGCTCATCCTATCCACAAGAATAAATTCCAGCAGATTAGCAATCCAAACAAAAAAAAACCAAACTATTCCAATACTGAAAAGAACATGGATGAATTCCTATATAATGTGAATATAGTGAAAGGCTTTTAAAAGTCTTTTAAGTAAATTACAGATAGCATCACATGAGCAAATCCATCAACCCAAAGTATTTATAAGTGTGATTTGGGCGCTATGAAGTATAAAAAGTATTCTGAGAACGGCAGAGTGGGACCAAGACAATGTCATCTCATCTTGTTAGGAGTGGGGGCAGGAAGCAGAGGGAAATCAAACTGAGGATGCTGCAGGAAAGAAAACCAAAGACACGTTGGCTGAGATGCTGAGCTCCAACATGGGCCACGCTGCCCCCTTCGCTGGGCTTTCATGCAAACCCAGAGCAACGCCCCGTCTTTTGAAGGCTGTAAATGGCAGGTGGGATATTATGTTCCACCTAACAGCTAAAGAAGACAATGGTGCTGACAGGTGCTGAGGGCATCTTTGACTCCAAGCAATTTTGCTGGTAAGTGCTCATGACTGACATCCTTTTTTCTTTTTCTTTTTCTTTTTTTTTTAATTTGCCTGTCTGCCACTGCCCACCTCAGGGCAGGTTTTAAAAACTTCGGGAGGAGGGGTGCCTGGGTGGCTCAGTCAGTTAAGTGCCCACCTGTGGCTCAGATCACGGTCCCCACATCAGGCTCCCTGCTCAGTGGGGAGTCCGCTTCGCCCTCCACTTCTCCTTCTCTCTTTGCCCCTGCTCCTGCTGTGCTCATGTAGGCACACTTTCTCTCTCTCTCTCTCTTCATGCATACCCACGTGCTCTCTCTCTCTCAAAAATCTTAAAACACACACACAACCTTCAGAAGGACTCTGAAATCACCACAAGATGGCGATGTGAACACAGGGCATTCTCGACCCTCGTCCCATGCCCCTTCTATTTTCCAAATGAGAAAGGGCTAAAGAAGTGGGTTCTAGGCTGGCCCCCCAGGCGGCCACCCCTGGAAGCACCGAGTTCAAGAGGACAATGCCAAAAATACATCAAGTATTTGCTTGTAATAGTGAGAGCCTGGAAAACAGCCCAGGTCCCCATCAAGAGGGGCTCGTGGAATAAATGCCGTTCAATGGCGGAGTTCTCCACAGGCGTAGAAAGGAGTAAGGAAAATCTTTATCTACTGGTATGATCACCAGGATATATTTGTTAAATGAAAAAAGAAAGATGCTGCGCTTCGCACCCCCGAACGTGCCCTCGGGTCCTTCAGAAACGGATTCCAATCTCCCTTCCCCGCACCTCCCACCGCAGCCCTGTCCTCACGCTCCCCGGCCTGTTCTCGCGACCTCCTCCCCGAGTTGCCGTCCCATCCGCACGTAGCCAAATTCTGGGCGAGCACAGCCCTACAGAACTCTCCCAGTGACAGGAATGTCCTACATCTGTGTTGTCCCACACAGGAGCCACGAGCCACAAGGGGCTAATGAGCACTTAACGTGGGGCCATGGCGACTGAGGAACTACATTTCGAATTCAGTTGTCTTGCGTCGTATTTAGAGAACCACAGAGGCATTCGCTTCAGGATCCGCCGAAAGACCGTCTCCTGTGATCCCGCCCTCGTCTCCTCGGCCCACCTCTCTAGCTCTCTCCCCACCTCTCTCTCGCACACACACCACAGCCCTGGCCTGCATCCGGACCTGTTCTGAGGCGTACTCGTTACGCGGCATGTCGCTGCTGCCCTACCTTCCCGGGCGGACTCCTGGAGATGCCCGGAGACCTGCTGGCCCGCCATCTTTCTGCCCCGCCCACGGTGCCTCGCGTGCGGCAGGGATGGGGAGCCAGCTGTTGCCCTGAGTGTTTTCAAGGGACAAGAACGGTGCTTACCGCCCATGCGCTGTTTGCGGTCTGGCCCTGCGGAAGTACTGAGTCCAATTCTGAGCTTAAAGAAGAAAGGGAATGAAAACGTTCATCTTTGGAATTCATTAAAATTTCTTGAGGTTACTCTCATCTCCCGCTGTTTCCTGGCGTCGACTTCTAGAGGAGACAGGTACCAAATCGCTGTCTCGGTAACAGAAGTGATTTGTAACTTTCCCGAGGCTGCAGCTCCCTTTTGCAGCGTAGGCTATTCCTCAGGGGAAACAGAGGAAAACTTCTCTTTGCTCTGTAACGGTCTCTCAGACCCAAAGGATTGCTTTCTCTGCAATGTCTTCAACTACAAGCAAAATCTTTTTTTTTTCAATTAAACATTTTTATTTTGAGATAAATGTAGATTCATATGCAGTCCTAAGAAATAATACAGAGCCCTTTACCCAGTTTCCCTCCAAGAGAGCATCTTGCAACACGATAGTAACAGTATTGCAAGCAGGAAACGGAAATGGATACCATCCACCATCTGACTAGATGCCCTCAGTGTTAGGCGCTGTGGGTATTTATTATTGTGCAATTTTATTACATGTAGATTCGTGTGGTCAGCACCGGTCAAGGTACACAACAGCCCCTCACCCCGCCCACCGCCCCACTCTTTTATAACCACACCCGCTTTCCCAGCCCCACTCCGCCCCTCACCCACGGCAACATGCGCTCTGTTCTTTACAATGTTGTCTTTTCAAAAATGTTATATAAATGGAATCACATGGTATGTACCTTTGGGGAGTGGCCTTTTCCACCCAGCATAATTCCCTTGAGACAATCCAAATGACTGTATCAAAAATAGTCCATTCCTTTTTCTTGCCACTGTTGTGGCTGCCTAGCATTCCATGGTACGTATATACATACCAAGGTTGTTTTACCCGTTCGTCCATTGAGGTACAGTTGGATTGTTTCTAGATTCTGGCTCTTATGAATAAGCTGCAATAAACATTTGTGTCCATATTTTTGTGTGAACACAGGTTTCCATTCCTCTAACGCTCAGGAGGGAAATTGCTAGCTACATTGTATGGCAGTTACTTGTTTCGTTTTATTAAGAAACTGCTAAACTCTTTTCCCAAAGTGGATGTACCATTTTACATTTCCAAAAAGCAAAGGCCAATTTGAAAGTAAGTTGAAGTTCTGCTGAAACTCAGGTGTTTTATTCAAGTAAATTAGGCCAAGGTAAGCTCTGGTCTCCGCATTAGATTCGGCGGCTGCATAACAGACTGTAAAATCCCCCCCCCCTCCCCACAGGACGGTTGGTTTGGTTTGTTATCATATAAAGCTCGATCCTGTCAGAATAGCTGAAGTGAATGTTACGTTCTGAATAGTCACCTCCTTCCACATACTACGGGTAGCTGATAAAGAATGTGGTGAGGCCAGTGCCCTCTGAGCTGATGGTCGTCATTGGAAGATACATTAGCAAAATCATAAAGATCTTTTTCTGGGTGAAATGTGAAGTACTGTTGAACTGAATGCTGCCCACCCCAGAAGGACAAATACTGCCTGATTCCACTTACGTAAGATATATAAAGGGTCAAACTCCTAGAAACAGAGAGCCGGACACTGGTTGCCAGGGGCTGGGGGAAGGGAGAAATTGCTGTTCAATGAGTACAAAGTTTTAATTATGCAAGATGAGTAAGATCGGCTGTACAACATCGTGCCTATAATCCACAATACTGTGCTGTGTACTTAACAATTTGTTCAGAGGGTAGGGGCGCCTGGCCAGCTCAGTTGATGGAGTGCGGGGTTCTCGGGATCTTGGGGTCATGAGTTTGAGCCTCATGTTGGGCATAGAGATTACTTTAAAATAAAATGTTTTAAAAATTCTGTTAAAAGAGTAGATCTCATGCTGTGTTCTTATCACATTAATAAATAAATACATCTTTAAGACACCCTTGATGAAAATCGAGAACATGAGATTCTGACAGCAGCATCCTAGAGAGATGGAGAATCTTGGAACTCCAAACAGAAGTACGGCCCCAGCTGTTGCGTTTTCTTATACTGGGAGGATAAGAGGCTGGAGGATATTACAAGTCACATGACTTGAAGACATCAACAAAATAAACAGTCAGTTGGGGGAAAAAGTCTTTCCTGGAAAATGTATAGTACTCTGTATATTATCATCATAAATTTAAATATTTTATGCACAAGAAGCTCTCTTTCTGGGGCGCCTGGGTGGCTCAGTCGTTGGGCGTCTGCCTTCAGCTCAGGGCGTGATCCCGGCGTTGTGGGATTGAGCCCCACATCGGGCTCCTCCGCTGGGAGCCTACTTCTTCCTCTCCCACTCCCCCTGCTTGTGTTCCCTCTCTCGCTGACTGTCTGTCAGATAAATAAATAAAATCTTTAAAAAAAAAAAAAAGAAGCTCTTTTTCTGAGAACTTTCATGATCAAATGTTCTATAGCTTTTAGCTTTGATGCTGTGTAATACAGTAATAATGGATGTATGGACTCCAAAATATTTCATCACAGAAATCCCATAAAATATGAGGTGGTGGTATTTTTGCAAACTAACAAAACATCACTAGCTTTCAGCCAATCTGTTCTGTCCCCTAGAGTACAAAAGTAAAGACAATGGCACTTGAGCATGTCTGACCAAACCCTGGGCTGAGTTTTGAATGATCATCACAAGGCAGGTCCTTCTCAACCTCCCTGCAAGAAGACGAGAACTCCCCTTCACAGTCCCCTCTTGCCCCTGAGAGGGGGGCTGGGCAGAGGATGGGGACAATCTCATTATATCCCAACCCCTCTTATCTCAGGGCATGTCCTGTCAGCTTTACTTGTTTGTTTGTTGTAGGAAATTGTGTTTACTCATTGCATGTTTGTAATAGGAAATTGAGTTTTCTAATATTTAACCCATCCTCTGTGACTTCACTGATCTCTTTAAAGTTAACTCGAGGAGGGAGTATAAAAACTGTCTAGACCTGGAAGTTAGGAAAAATGCTCAGATTTCCTCCACGTACCAATTTTGAAACAGAAAAATAAAGAGTGATGAGAGCAGAAACGTTTTTAGAACACAATTCAGGGGCGCCTGGGTGGCTCAGTCAGTTGACCAGCTGACTCTTGGTTTCCGCTCAGGTCATGATCCTGGGGGTCATGAAATTGAGCTACTTTGGGCTCCACGCTCAGGGGGGAGTCGGCTTGAAGAGTCTCTCCCTCTGCCCCTCCCCCAACTCTTGCCCTCACAAGCGCTCTCCCTCTCTCTCTCTCAAATACATAAATAAATCTTTTTTTTTTTAAAAAACCCACAATTCAGAATTTAGATCCCTTAAGAGTACATCACACATTCAATTGTTCTTACAACAAAAGAGTCACTGGTAAAATATACCTACTGATGGTAGGATGGGTTATGCTTGATTCCTTACCCATGAACATCAGATCTTATTCATAGTAACAGCTGTCATTTAGGGAACATTGATTCTCTAGTAGGTGCTTCATGCATGCTTCGCTCAGATGCTCACAAAAGCTCAGGAAGTCAAGTAATTAGTCCCAAATCCCAGAGAGGCTACAAAGTTGGGAAGGAGCCAGGGAGAGCCCGGGTCTCAGCTGCCTCGCTAACTTCCTATTTCCCAATCTGATGTTCTGTTAAACACTTTCGGGAGTTATTACTAGTTAAGTCTCAAAGCTGAGTTCCAGAGTCAAGGTTCAAGAATTCCAGCAAGTCATTTCCTCTGGAAGGAGCTTGCCATTCCCATCAGTGTATTAAAGTTCCAGAGAAACCTTGTGTTAACGTGTTTAACTCTATTTCACTTAGTTACCCCAAATATATACTGGGGACTTGGAACTTTTTTTTTCAAGGAATGCATGGTAGCATCCTGAAAGCTTACTGTAACCGATGCTGAGTTGCAGTTTTCCCATTGCCCTGGAACTGACCCCTGAGGTCTACAGCTGAGGACCAGGGAGCACTAAGGACCCCACGTTCTAAAAAGAGCTGCCATTACCGGGCACCATTCTGGTCCATGCCCTCCCATCTTGTCAATCCCTGATAGCCACCCAAAAAGACTACGGAGAGGAGATGGGAAGAGAATCACAAGAGTAGAACGTGGTTGGCTTAGAGCCGTGCACCGTGGCTTTCCCTCTCCTCTCTGTGAGGTGGAAGGAGGAGGTGTTCTTCACCACCATCCCAGCCAAATGAAGAGGTATTCCAAGAGAAACTCTTCTGAACTGCAACAGGAACCACTGACACAGACCAGTCAGTGATGGCAGAGAAGCAGAGAAGACCCTTATTAGGGTTCTCCAAAGAAATGGAACCAATAAAATGCAGGTGTGTATATACGCATGCGTGCATGATCACAAGTGTGCGTACACACGCGCACGTGCACACACACATATATATAATGTGGGTGGGCTCCTCCAATCAGTTGAAGGTCTTAAGAGGAAATACATATATCTATATGAGATTTTTAAATGATTTTTAAATTAAGACTTTCTTTTTTTAGAGCAGTTTTTGGTTCATAGCAAAGTTGAGCAGAAGTTACAGAAACTTCCCATATACTTGCACCCACACATCTACAGACCCCCCATTAGCAACATCTCCCGTCAGAGTGGTTTGCTTGCTGGGGTAGGACAAGGGACACATGATTATCATCCAAAGTCCAGAGTTGACCTCAGGGTTCACTCTGGTGTTGGACCTTACATGAGTTTGAACAAATGTATAATGTATCATTAACGTTATCACTATCATTATAGTATCCGACAGATTACTTTCACTGCCCTAAAAATCCTCTGTGCTCCACCTGTTCATCTCTCCCTTCACCCCAAACCCTGACAACCACTGCTCCTTTTCCTGTCTCCATAGTTTTGCCTTTTCCAGAATGTCATATGGTTGGAATTGTACCATATGTAGCCTTTTCTTCTTGGTTTCTTTCACTTAGTACTATGCACTTAAGTTCCTCCATGTTTTTTCCTGGCTTGATAGCTCATTTCTGAGAGAGAGATTTATTTTAAGGAACTGGCTCATGTGCTGGTGGGAGGTGGCAAGTCTGAAATCTGCATGGCAGGCGGGCAGCCTGGGAATCCCAGCAGGAATCGATGTTGCGGTCTTGAGTGCAAAGGCAATCTGGAAGCACAAATTTCTTCTCTTGTGGAGATTTGGGCTTTTCTCTTAAGGCCTTCAACTAAAGAG
The DNA here is from genome assembly GCF_002007445.2 of Ailuropoda melanoleuca. Taxonomy (NCBI): domain Eukaryota; kingdom Metazoa; phylum Chordata; class Mammalia; order Carnivora; family Ursidae; genus Ailuropoda; species Ailuropoda melanoleuca. The sequence goes on from NC_048226.1 coordinate 65,769,601, forward strand.
ATAAGGCCAATCCACATTAAGGAGAATAATCTCCTTTACTCAAAATCTACTGATTTAAATGTTAATCACGTCTAAAAAATACCCTCACAGCAACATCTAGACTCGTGTCTGACCAAACAACTGTGTGCTGCAGCCTAGGCAAGGGGCCATGGTTACTTTTAACGAACCAATTAAAGATCAGAGTCAAGAGAAGATCAGCAGTCAGAAAAAGGCTCAGAGCCTGTCTGCCTCCCAGCTGACCACCCTAACGCACTGGAGAAACTGGAGTATGGTTGGTGGGGAGACTCCAAGCTTGATCACAAGTCCCCTCCTCCACTCCAGGAGGGAGCAAGAAAGAAATGGAAGCAGAGACCAAGCTCCATCTACCTCCAAATCCCTAAGCCATTATTAGCCTGCTGAGTGCAAGAAGGGAGAAGGGGGAGGGAGGAATGAAGTTTAAATTGGAGCTGTACAGGGACTAAGCTTTAAGGACTGGAAATGACAGGGAAATGATGGAATCCTCTGGATGTCTCTACAGGACAAGAACGGAGGACTCAACAGAAAACAGATGACGGAAGGCACAGATGGAACAAAAGAAACCCCTTTGTGTTTAGACCCCATTGCACTAACATGAATTAATTAAGATGATGTTATCTTGTTTGGGAGACCCCATTTCGTGTTATATGCCCCATTGGACAGACCCTAATAGCCTAGTGATCTATTGTTTGGGAGACCCCCAAGTTAGGACACAGTTCTTTAATTCTTTTCCATCACCATTACCATAAGAAAGGCAGGTAAGCAAAGATTTAAAAAATACATATATGTGTATATATATGATTAAAAATGGAAAAATATCAATGTTATTTGAATAACTAATCAGAAGTGAACTTATTTTCTCAGATATCAGGCTTAGGAAAAAAAAAACACCTTTAAGACTCTGTACAGACAGGGGCACCTGGGTGCCTCAGTCAGTTAAGCGTCCAACTCTTGGTTTTGGCTCACGTCATGATCTCAGAGTCCTGAGATCGAGCCCCGAGTTGGGCTCTGCACCGATCATGGAGCCTGCTTAAGATTCTCTCTCCCTGGGGTGCCTGGGTGGCTCAGTCGTTAACCGTCTGCCTTCGGCCCAGGGCCTGATCCCAGGGTCCTGGGATCAAGCCCTGCATGGGGCGTCCTGCTCCACTGGGGAGACTGTTTCTTCCTCTCCCATTCCCCCTGCTTGTGTTCCCTCTCTCGCTGGCTGTCTCTCTCTCTCTCTCTCTGTCAAATAAATAAATAAAATCTTAAAAAAAAAAAAAAAGATTCTCTCTCCCTCTACCCTCCCCCCTACTCAAGTGCTCTCGCGTGCTCTCTCTCTCTCTCTCTTAAAAAAAAAGAAAGAAAGAAAAAGAGAGAGATGTACAGAGAGGTGATGGTAGTTGGGGGCTTTTATGCCACACCAGACCTTAAAACTAAGAACCTGGCACTGGGAAAGATAACACCGTGTGACACCGTGTGGCTCAGCTCACTCCAAAAACCTATTTTACAACAATCTCTACAATATGAACTTCAAAGGAAAACAGTACAGAGTGTTACAAAGACACATTCCAGGAAAGGGAATTAGAATTTATAACCAGCCCTTATTATCCAATTGTTCATTTCTTTGGGGCTATAAAACTTAAAAGGGAAGAATGACCAAGTAACATTTTAAAAGGGGAAATTGGGATGATAATGAGGACATTGAAAATCTCCCACTCTCTCCTTCTTGTTTCAAGTGGCGGCTCAATTGAGATTTATTGAATACTTACTGTGAAACGCATAGAATTAAACGCGTCTGAAGGAGAAAGGAAGGTGGGCCCAGCAAGGCTTGGACCTGCTGGCAGGAATTTGTTCCAAGCACAGTACTAAATAAGACACCGCATCTGTGTAGCTCACTTTGGCTCCTAGAACTACAACCAGCCTGACTTCACTGCTCAAAAAAATAATTGTTCCGGGGCGCCTGGGTGGCACAGCGGTTAAGCGTCTGCCTTAGGCTCAGGGCGTGATCTCGGGGTCCTGGGATCGAGCCCCACATCAGGCTCATAGGCTGGGAGCCTGCTTCTTCCTCTCCCACTCCCCCTGCTTGTGTTCCCTCTCTCGCTGGCTGTCTCTATCTCTGTCGAATAAATAAATAAAATCTTTAAAAAAAAAATTGTTCATTGACCACACACATGAACAGATCCATGTCAAAAGTGCCGCCCATTTTATAAAGAAGGTGGGCTGAACCCAACTTTGTCAACCAACGTAGGTCCCTGTGTTCCTAAGTTAACAGTCGAGAAGCTGGGCTCTCCTTCTGCAGCACTGAGCATCTCCAAGGCTCAAGGCCCCATGTTAGGGGCAGGGACGTTAGCAGTCACCAATGCATCGCGAAAAGTCAATTGCTGGGCTTACCAACCTAGATGTAAGCAGGTGATGGTGGACAAGACGATAAATGCCAACACCGGAGAAGCACGGAGTGCCAGGAGAGCCAACAGTAAGGTCACCATGACAGAACCCTGATGCATTTGGGATGACACTGCACCCTCCCACCCTCCTCTGGAGCAATCTCGGGAGGAGACAGGTTGCGACCGGATGCTGTGTGTGCCATGGGTCAGGGAAGGCTGCCTGAAAGGATGGGAGTCATTTTGTCATCTGTGCCTGGGTCTTCACTTACAAAAGGAACGGAGAGATGGCACAGAGAAGCTAATGCCGTGGGAAGAAGAATCTATGACTTGCAGTAATAGGAAGAAGGGACACCCACGGTACACAGGGCCACACGGGGAGGCACCAGTTTCAGTCAGCATGCTGATGCAGGTGCCAGGGCCAGCACGGGCCACAGCCTTGATTGTGTTCTCAGAGGAACAGGCAAGCATGGGATTGGCTAGTTTGAATAATAGCAGGCTTTGGGGTGGAGGAGCTGTCCCTGGTTGTCCGATCCCTGGCCCTGGGGCAATGTAGGGCAGGAGAAACGCCAGCCTGGCGTGTGACAGTCAGGTAAAAGAGGCAGTTCAGAGAATGGGCCCAGGATCATGGGAGATGCAAACCACCTTGGCCGTTAGTTTGGTCTTGCGATTCAGAGCTACCAATCAGGCAAATACAGAATCTCAACCATGGCCCGCGAGGTGGGCACGATGGCTGAAATAGTCAGCCTGCTCCACGAGGTGATCCAAGCCAGGGTGCAGGTGCAGGAAGGAAGGAGCCTGGGTCCCCCGGGACTGCACAGCTTTCAAACCACCCTGGGCCATCCAGCTCCACATCCATTCCACGTGAAAGACAAATTGATTTTCTGCCCTGTAAAGCCACAGTAATCGCGTTTCTGTAATGGGGAGCCCAAATCATGCCAATGGATACAGGCACCTAACTCAAATAGGGTAAGTCAGAGAAGACTGGCCCGGGGAGGTGACGGCGGGTGAGACCTGGGCAGACAGATCACCGAAGTGAAGGGGAGCATTTGGTTAGAGGGACCCTCGTGAGTGAAGAAGGCCTGGGGAACAGAAGGGTGCCTCATGCATGGGCCGGAAAGCTTGTGTGGCTGGAGCCCGCAGTGCAGCTTGCTTGGGGGGGGCAGGGGGGGTCCTGCAGGTGGGAAGAGGAAGGGTGTCTGTGAGCGATGGAGCCAGGGAATAGCAGGAGCTAAATCATAGGGACCTTGTATGCCCTGTAAAGCGACTTAGCTTTAATGACTCCAGGAGGCCCTCAAAGGGTTTCTGGCCGGGGAGTGACACGACCAGGTTTGTCTGAATTTCTGGCTGTTCTGCGGACAATGGATCTGCAGAAACTAGAAAGAAAGAAGCTAGAAGAACAGCAAGGATACCAGGTAAGAGGCTGCTCAGGGTGACCGATTCCTCCCAGCTTCCCCAGGACTTTCCTAGGCTTTGCATTGGAAGTTCTGCATTCTGAGACCTCCCCATTATCCCCCAACCCCGAGTCACAGGCAAACAGGAACAGCTGCTCACCCTAAGGCCACTGCAGCACTCCAGGTGAGAGGGATGGCGGCAGGGGCAAAGGGTGCAGAGAAGGCTCCAGGGCACTTCATGGGCAGACAAGCATCACTTGTCTGCTGGGCGTGGACAGAGCTCCCTCACGCAGAAATCACACCAGGGAAACTTCTAGGGAGAGGCCAGAACAACAGAGCTGCTCAGTTCCAGGAGAGGGATAAATCATGATGGTCAAGGTCTAAGAAATTTCTTTTCTCAAAAAAATAACATTTTGTTTTGGATGCAAATAATCCCATTGTCTGTCTCCATGATTCTTCTTGCTACCATTATCCTCATTCAATAATGGTCATCACTGGACCTACTCATGGTTGGGACACAAGCGCCAGATGAAGCACAGGAGAATTCTGACCTCTTGTTCTGTTGAATACAAGGATGGGCCATCTTTTAAATAAGACAGATGTGGATACATTCGCTTCCAAACACTTGGGAATTCTGTCTGGCTGCAGTGGCTGTTTGTCTCCCTCTTCTCTCTTATCTTACAACCCTTCTCTGGAGTTGTCTGGACTTCTTGAGGAAAACTGTATCAAGACAAACAGTTTCTAATTATTATTTTTATTGAACAGTAACTGCAATCATTGACCTGAGAATCACAGCACAGGACAACAAAAACAGCAGAAGGTCCCAGAATCTGGGAGGTTTTGCGATGTAGCAAAATGTTTTATGGAGATAACAATGGTCTCCTGTCAAGTCCTAAGCATATTAGTCATAGTGCAGAAGAAATGTTTGAAACAAGATTGGACTAAGACTTCAAGATAAACTGTGTTGGAATTGTGTTGTTAGAAACGGAACAGATAACGGAAGGGATAGTTGACTTAATAGGAGATGAACGAAACTTAGGAATTTTATTTCAGTCATCACTCAGTCGGCCAAACAAACTTGAAAAATGTGTTTTGAGGGAATTTAGTATGAAAAGTGTTAATTGACTTTTAATAATTTCAGCAACAGCTATCCAAGAGATCTCTTCCAGGTGTTAGCGTCTTGAAATCAGAGAATTACACACTCAGAGATCACCCACCATGTATTTGTCTAAAGCCTACTACTGTGCTCCATTAGCAGGCATTTTTAAACTTACTTTTTCTTTTTTTTTTTTTTCTTGTCAGAGAAGAGAGAAGTGGAGGCTTGTATAAGGGGTATTAACGGGCAGGTCCTGGAAGAGGCACTTCACTTTCATCCATATTCTGTGCCCGAAACTCAGACATAGGGCCTCATGTAACTGAAGGAAACCTGGGGGATAGGGTCTGCCCATGTGTGCAGAGAGAAAAGAAGTGAATTTGGGGACTTCCTATTCAATCTGCATGCAGTAGAGTGCCTGGCAGGAGCTGAAGACTCAGTCACTGTTTGTTGAAGGTCCCAGAGACGAATGCTACAGTTAGAATTCAGCTTCTTCCTGCCCGCCTGCGCTGTCCAATCAAAGTGCCATATTGGTGTGGTTAACATCAGTGTGGAGGGGTTTCCCCATTTTTGCAGTGAGGTCATCTTCTAATCTCTGCATACTGGGGAGAACTAGTCCCCTTTCTTTTACCACGATCCCTGGACCTAAAAGGAACATGAAATGTTCTCCGCTACTCATCTACTGAACAATGTAGACCGCTACTAGCTGCTTCAAGCTGGGTGCGTTTTTCTTACCGAATCGTAGAAGATAATTATTTACTCAATTCTCAATTTCTGAAAGATCTTGTGATATCTCCGACCTCGCACATTGTGTCGGGTCTTGAGAGATCACAATGAAGAATGTATTGATGTTAAATCACTTTTTAAGTGGGGAATGGCAAGGAAATTGTCGCCCAAAAATAATTCCGAGAAAACTATAAAATAAAGTGAACTGTAAAATAAAAACTGTCACACAATGGGCATCTTAGTAGACTCATAAAGGCTTGATGAAAAGTTAAATGAGTTAACTCTTAATGAACACTTTAAATAAAAAATGGCATATTTCTTTGCTTTAAATCCTTTAGCCAGTAAAAGAAAAAAGTTACCAGGTATATAAAGGGGGCATTTATACACTGATAAGCAAAATGCACTTTGAGGAATATTATAGATTCATTTAATTTATTTAAATGTTTGTCATATTTTCATTAAATCACAAAACATCCTTTTCTCCCTCTGTAAGGAACATGTCCAGGCTGATACACTCAGCATAAGTGGTGTCAAAGTAAATTTAGAGTTCTTCAAAAACTTCTGTTTTCATAATCATCTGAGCATTTAAAAATTTTGTCTAATACTTTTTGTTTGTTTTACTTTCTATTTTTTAAAGCAATCTCTCCACCCAACGTGGGGCTCGCATTCATGACCCCGAGATCAAGAGTCACACACTCTATGGACTGAGCCAGCCCCGCCCCCTGTCGAATACTGTTTTAACATAATTTCCTCCTCTCCTCATTACTGCCCAATTCACTTCTTTGTCTTTTTTATTTATTTTTATTTTTTAAAAAATTTTATTTATTTATTTGACAGAGATAGAGACAGCCAGCGAGACAGGGAACACAAGCAGGGGGAGTGGGAGAGGAAGAAGCAGGCTCCCAATGGAGGAGCCTGATGTGGGGCTTGATCCCACAATGCCGGGATCACGCCCTGAGCCGAAGGCTTAACCGCTTAACCACTGTGCCACCCAGGCGCCCCTCTTTGTCTTTTTTAAAATGCATTTTGTTTTTGGGAATAGTTTAAATCTATAGTACAATGACGATTGTAATACGGAAGTCCTCATAAGCCCGCCCTCATTTTTAACCATTAGCACCTTACTTAGCACGTTAGCACGGTGTATTTGCCACAATTAATGAACCGGCATTGATTCATTCTTATTAACTAAGGTGCATACTTGACTCAGATGTCCTTAACTTTCCTCTAATGACCTTCTTCTGTTCTGAGATCCCATCCAGGATACCACATAATGTTCACTCGTTACATCCCTTTAGGCTCCTCTTGGCTGTGACAGTTTCTCATTTTCCTCCTGTTTGGTGACCTTGACAGTTCTGAGTACTTCTCAGATACTATGGAGAATGTCCCTCAAGTGGGATTTGTTAATATTTTCCTCACAATGAGACCAAGGTTAGAAGATCTTAGAGATAAAGTGCCATTTTCCTCACACCATGTCAAGGGTACCTGCCATCAGAGGACTCAGTCACTGTTGCTGCTGACCGTGATCCCCCAAGCCCAGGTCGTGTTTGTCAGGTTTCTCCAAGTTACTCTTTGCCCCACTTTCCATACTGTGCTCTTAGGAAGAAAACCACTGCATGCAGCCAACATTTACGGAGTGGGAAGTTATGCTCCATCTCCTTGCAGGCAATGTGTCCACATAAATTATTTGGGATTTTCCTGCACCAAGGGATTTATCTCTTCTTCCCTACTTATTTATTTATTCAGTCATTTCTTTATTTCGGTATGGATGCATGGCTATAGGCACAGTTCATTTTTCAAAATGCAAATTTCTCCCCATGGGGAAACAAGAGAGGCTGCCAAACATTTGCATAAACAAAATGCCCGGGGCCTTCTCTCCAGCACATCCGCGGAATGCGTTAAATCCTCTCTGCAGCAAGGGACTTGGCATAGGGAAAGAGGGATTGCTCCTTGTAATCTAAAATGGTTGACTCACTAAATTAAAATACCCTTGTGAAAACTTCCCCGGTATTTGCTTAGTCTAAATCCTCCATTTCAGGAAGGAGAGAAAATTTAAATGCACTCTTTATTTCTGAGTATTATTTAAACCACAGCAAAATACAAACAAATCAATGAAGGGAAAAAAAAAAAAGAAAACCTCCCTCAGACTTACTAAGACAAAACTAAAACACACCGACAACGGCAAAGCCCGTGGACAATTTGGTCAGACAGAAAGGGAAGAGAAGCTGTGACATCATGACCAGAAGCCCTCAGCATCCTGACCCCAAGAACACAGTTTCACTACGGGCCTCACCACGTCCTAAGGCCCCTTCCCGTGAAGCTCCTGCTTGTCAGGGTGACCCCTGCACGCAGCACTTGCCTTCAGAAAACCACTACAGACCTTGGGCTTGGCGTCACTGGGCATTTCCTGACTTGTAAGGTGTCCACGCTCCACCAGAAGACCAGTCCTCTCCACATAAGTGCCCTGCTCCCTTTCCACACCAGCACCTCCAACACCTCAGGGATTTTCTCCTCACAACTCCTATAGCTGCCATGTACTTCACGCAGATGGATAGCTTGCCCTCCCCTCTCAGTCTCCTCCTTTCCCGTTTCGGGAGGGCCTGCCTTGTGTGGACAAAGCTCTACTCTGGTGCAGATTGTCTGTGTGACCTCGGACAAATTGCTCTCTCTGGGCCTCAGGTTCTCCAGTGTGAAAGAAAGACACCGATTCAGTTGACTCCAAATGCTTTCCAGCTCTGAAATGTGAGGATCTTGTTAAATCCTTAAGACCTGGAGTAATCTTGTGTCCCAACTCTGTTGTGAGGGTAACTGGACAAAACAATAAGGTGGTCATTAGTGTCTCATCTTTCCCTCAGTTTCTTCCTCTGACCGATTGGCATTTTTGGTGATTGTGTGATGTTTATCCCTGGATGTAATGAATTGTACTTTTTTTTTTCTTTCAAAAAATGTGCTTCTCAATTTTGCCTTCCAAATGATGTATTTTTTTCAAAGTGGGATTTTTATTTTGATGGTTCCTAGTCTTTTTCAATGACGACTTTACTAAGTGTAAATGTGGACCTTTTAAAGGAGGGAAATAAAATCAGGCAGGGGCAGGCAGAAAGCTTGAACTCACTGTATCTGTGATACTTTATTTCTTTAGAGAAAACAGGAAGCAAAGCGGGCAGAATTTGAGGATGTGATGAAATCTGAGGGACAGTTATATCAAGTCTGTGTTCTGTTACCGTGAATATTTTTCACTTTGCTAGTATCGTTTTCTTAAGCATAAAAACTTGACATCACGTATCCTTATTTTTCCTTTCATTGACCATTTAACTATCTGGTGGTATTTGAACATGCAGAGCCGGACATTAAAATAGGACTGGGGAAGAGGTAGCATCTTGTCTAGGGCCTTCGTCTTCATTGCTCATGTTATGTTCCAACTCCTCTGTGAAGCCTGTCTGTTGGCCTCAATCTCCTGTGAACATTTTTCAGCCAACTTTTCTGGTGCCTTTGCTATAGGGGCTCCTCTGGGGCCCTTACTCCCCTACTTACTAACTCTTGGCTTGTCCCACAAGCCATATCTTCCTGCATGGCACACTGATATTCTGTATCCTCAGGAGGGGCGAGGTCACCCCCGGGCTAACAAATAGCCCCACAAGTCATTTCTTGCCCACACTCCCTGTCCAAAATGGGTTGGCTGTGGCTCCAATCCACATTGTCTTCACCCTGGGACTACGGATGGCACAGTTTCACCTGTCACACCACCTGTTTCCAGGTAGAGGAGGAGAAAGCCTGTCAACCCATGTCTGATTCCTAAACCTTCCACCCACATGGCTTCGGATCCTATTATTGGACACATAGAGTGACATGGGGACTCCTGAGTGCAGTCGAGCTGGGGTGTCTAGTCTTCCTGGTGGGAAGGGCTCCGGGGAGAGGGAATCCGATTATTGGGTGAATAGGTAGTAACACAATCTCCCACACGCTCCTAGGACATGGTTCCTCTGCTGGATTTGGACTTTCATCTCCTAGCTGACAAGCAACCATCCTGTGAGCTCACCTGCTGATGCTGCCAATTTCGGCAGTGTTGCCCTCTTAAGGAACTATTTGTATAAGCATTTAAATATTTTATTGCATTTTAGCCCTTATTAATTTATAACCACGGATGGAAAATGGAAAATTAAAGTGCTGATATGAGTCATAAGAAACATAGGTCTCAGAAACCAAGAACACTTGCAAAGAGCCCTTGCATGTGCCAGAAGCCATGAATACCCCAATCAGAGGTCTCCTGCACGATGTAAGCTAATGGACTCTGCTCATTAGTGAAGGAAGCAAATTAAGAAACTTGTAAAAAGCTAGAGCAATATCATCAAAGCTTGTGTTTAAAAGTTAGGGTATAGAGGCACCCGGATGGCTCAGTGGTGAAGCATCTGCCTTCGGCTCAGGTCATGATCCCAGCACCCTGGGATCAAGCCCCATATCGGGCTCTCTGCTCAGTGGACAGCCTGCTTCTCCCTCTCCCTCTGCTTTATGCTGTCTGTCTCTTTGTCTCTCTCTGTTAAATAAACAAATAAAATCTTTATAAAAAAAATAAAAATTGGAGTATAACTAGAAACACTTTTAACTCTCTAGGAACAGAAATTATTGCATCAAATTTGGGACAGTCTTGTTTCATATCTATATTTTCAGGAACACATTATATAGGAGCGATCCATACTGGCCGACATTTTTATTTAGTGCTTTATGCCTATGCTTTGTTTTCTCAGATTCAAAATCCCTGAGGATAGGATCTAAGTGGCAGCATGGAGAACAGAATGCACTCAAGTTCTGAGACCTTCCTGGATCCAAATCCTAGCCAGGCCACTGCCTCGCAGTGAGACACTTAAAGTCCTTAAGCCTCAGTTTCTCATCTGAAAAATGGGCAGCTTAATACCTAGCTCCCAGGTTTGTTGTGAGCCTTACCTAAAAAATGTAAAACACTAGCAGGTACTCCATAATGTTAATTTTTGTCTAAATCTACCATTTATTACACTTTCTATGTGCAAAGCATCTAATATACTTGCTCTGTAATAACCTCCCAACAACCACAGAAGTAGGACTAGCAGTCCCATTTTAGAAAAGTCAGAGAGATTAAGTGCTTCTCCCAAAGACACCATCATTGGCAAATTATGTCTTGAACTCGTGCCCATTTATTATGAAATGCTACAAACTGAGAAAGGGGAGATTAACTGGTCTTCCTGCTTCAGGACCTAAGTCATTGCAAGATTCTGCCTTTCTAGATCATCAAAGAAAATAAATTGTACTTGATAACATTTCAGGGTTAGATGTCACATTGCCTAGATAACTTGTCTGCTTGTTCTCAATCCATTTCCCTCCCTTCCCCTGATCTTTTGTGTTGTGTGATAAAATACACACAACACAAAAGTTAACCTGTTAACTATTTCTGAGCTAACATTTCAGTGCCATTATGTACATTTACTGGGTTGTGTAACCATCACCCCTACCCATTTGCAGAACATTTTTTATCATCCTCACAGAAATTCTGTACCCCTGAAACACTAACTCTCCATCCCCACATTCCCCACCTCGGGTAACCTCCCTTTTACTTTCTGTCTCTATGGCTGTGCCTACTCTCAGTATTTCATATAAACGGAATCCTACAGTATTTGTCCTTTATGACCGGTTTATTTCATGTAGCATGTTTTCCAGGTTCATCCACGTGATAGCATGTATCAGAATTTCATTTCTTTGTAGAATTTAAATAAAAAATTGAAATAACAAAGAATTTCATTTCTTTAAAAAAGTTTTATTATGCTAAAAACAACACATAACATGAAATCTACCATCTGAACCATGTTGAAGTGTACTGTTCAGTAGTAATAAGTTTACTCACATTGCTGTGAAACAGATCTCCAGAACTTTTCCATCTTGGGGCACCTGGGTGGCTCAGTCGGTTAAGCGTCTGCCTTCAGCTCAGGTCATGATCCCAGGGTCCTGGGATGGAGCCCCACATCCGGCTCCCTGCTAGGTGGGAAGCCTGCTTCTTCCTCTCCCACTCCCCCTGCTGGTGTTCCCTTTCTTTTTTTTTTTTTTTTTTTTTTAAGATTTTATTTATTTATTTGACAGAGTTAGAAACAGCCAGGAGAGAGGGAACACAAGCAGGGGGAGCAGGAGAGGAAGAAGCAGGCTCCAAGCGGAGGAGCCTGATGTGGGGCTCGATCCCATAACCCCGGGATCACACCCTGAGCCGAAGGCAGACGCTTAACCGCTGTGCCACCCAGGCGCCCCTGGTGTTCCCTTTCTCGCTGTGTCTCTCTCTCTGTCCAATAAATAAATAAAATCTTAAAAAAAAAAAAAAAGAACTTTTCCATCTTGCAAATCTGAAACACTATACCCATGAAACAACAACTTTGCATTTCCCTCCTTTCTCCTCCCCTCCCCGGGCCCCTGGCAAACCTCCTTCTACTTTTTGTGAATTTGACCATGTTTGATACCTTATATAAATGGAATCAGACAGTATTTGTCTTTCTGTGACTAGCTTATTTCACTTAGCATAATAGTCTTTAAGGTTTATCCATGTTGTAGCATGTGACATGATTTCCTTCCTTTTGAAGGCTGAATAATATTCCATTGTAGGGGTACACCATAATTTGTCTACCCATTTGTCTGCTGATGGACACCTGGGTTGATTCTGCCTTTGGGCTGTTGCAAATAATGCTGCTACGAACATGGGTGTAACCTCTGCTGGTTTTGCATGACCAGAAAGTATGTCTTCCAGACCCCTTGTCGACTGGTTTCAGGGAGTTCAGCCAATGGGAAGCACTGGTAAAAGACCGGAGGCTGGTGCAGGGGAGAGGCCAAGGCATTCTCCTCTTTTCTCTCTACTTTGGGAGGTGTTCCCAACAGTGGCCACACATCTGACAGTGCTGTGCCAACTCTGTTGGTCATCCTTCCTGCCATGGTCCCGGCTCTAGCCAGGTGGGAGGTGGCAGCGTCTTTTGCCAATACCTGGGCTGCCTCTTTGTCTCTCATCTGACTGCTCACCTGGGTGCAACTCTGCTGTAAAATTTAAGTTTTCTTTTGATGGTGGGACACAATACAACGACACTTCAGGATAGATGAAAGGCAGAATTCTTTGTTACTTACAGTTTCAAATGAAAGACGACAGCCAGGCGGACAGTCATGGGGGGTTGTACCTGTGGATGGGGAAACAGCAAGTTGGAACTGTAAGAGATGACTTATGTATGGCGAGCGGGCTGAGGTTGGCTACGTTGTGAGGGCCCCCTGGGGACTGGGTATTTTGAAAAATTCTGCAGACCCAAGGAGTAAAGGGCCACCCCTGTGTGTTAGGTATTTGGGGCCTCTTGCCTTGGATAAGTGTGTCTTGTAACCTAGGTGTGTTAGGGCCTGCTAAGGGAAGTAGTTGGGATGGGGGCTTAGCAAATTGCCTGCAAGGGGGAGTTGAGAGCTTTGAGCTATGACTATAGAACTGGGACAAGGTGGCGCTTGGAAACTACTGCAGCAGCCAGTTCCCTATATTACCTTCCCTCCGTGTGGAATTTCTAAAATGGCCCCTGTTTTCCTGCCTGGACTCCGACAGACACAGATGTATTCGATCGCATTCCACGTGTTTACACACTGATGAACAACTAGAGTATTATATTAATATGACCATGGATCAGAATACTGTTGCATTGTGGTCAGCCACACTATCTCCCACGAATGAATCCCTCCACCCATCTTTGTCCCTCTCACTATTTCATGAGTTTCTCACAGGTAGGGATTGTGCCTTATGCATTCCTTCTCACAAACCCCATCCAGAACCTGACCAAACCCCAGATGTGTGCTTTAATAGATATATGGTTAATTACACGCATCTCTGAGAGCACATCAATCATAATTTTTGACTTCCACCTTGGCTGCAATGCAGGCCTGGAGCCAGCTCCACATTCTGACCTTCACAGTCCTGCCCCCTGGCAGGGATAAGATCCAGATTCTTCGATGAATCATCTGATATACTACTTAATTTCTTCCACACATTCCTATAAAATTGGCATTTATCACAGCTTCCATGAAACAGTTCTTTGTTATCGGACAGCTTTCCCTTTTCTTGCTGTTGTTGGTTTTGTTTTTAATCTCTAAGAAAGACATGGGACCTATCTCCAGGGCCAGCCTCATGGGCGTGTGACCCGGGCAGTAGCTCGGGGTCCCCTGCTTAGAACAGCCCACACATGGTTTAATGTTGCCATCTTGGAATGCTTAATACTTTTAAACAAGAACCTCGCCCATTCTCATTGTTGCACTGGACCCCACAAATAATATAGCCAGTCTTGCCTATCTCATTGGTATGTGCCTTAAGCTTGTGACATTAATTGATCATGGAGGCATATGGATTTAATATGGGTTTAAGTTTAATATTTAGTTCAGAAGCTCCCCGTTTTCCTTAGATGTGCTCCAAACCTTTCAGTGCCACATGGCATGAAAAGCTTTTCATCTTTTGTTACCTCCCCTGCCAATACCGACACCCCTAAAACTTCCTTAGCCCCATCTTCTCCACACTGTCCCCCTTCCCTTCAAACGTTAACTCCCAGCTATCATACTGCCTGCTGTTTCTAAACTTGTGAGCTTGCCAGATGCTGGGTCCTTGCCTGTCCTGCTCCCATCCTGTCCGAGGTGGTCCTCTGTCTCTCTCCCTAGCCAACCTCAACTTACCCCACTCGTATGAGCCTAGATGTCACTTCCCTGCTCTTCCCTGAGCCAAGGTGTGGGGCTCTCATAGCACCTTGTGCTAAACATAGGGATGCTATAGCATTTACCTTGCTATAATGTTACTTTCTGTTTCTCTATTTCCCTCTTGAAGCTTGTAAGATCCCTACAGATAGAAACTATCTCATGTTCTCTGAGCTGACAGCCATGCTCACTCAGCTCCAAGCAGGTTCCCGGTAAGTTTTCATTCACCAAATTCATGACTGCACGAGTGAACAGATCCCTGGTTTATTTGGAGAGCATGTGAGGAGAACTATAAGGTTTTTCTTTTGCACCACCAAGGACTGAGAAGTACTTACATCATTGAAGAAGGCATTGATTGAACAGCACCATCTGCCACAGGCCCGTGAGGTCCTTTTCCAATGCAGCCACGGAAGGCATTGCCTCCCTTTTTTCCTTTCCAGGATAGCTAGACAGTAGTAGCTCTTTGACTTTCTCAGCCTTTGAAGAGGGGACCTGAGGTTTGTTTCTCATGGGACACACCCTTACCCAGGTCATCGAGGCAGCCCCAGTGAGACCCTCTGCATAGTGTCTGGCCCTATGCAAATCCTGGAGCAAGCATTTCTTCCTTCCCCTCTGTCTATGTTCCTGGTCTGTGTTCTATTCACTCTTTCAAGGCCCAACTGAGATGCTAACTGTCCACAGTTGTCATGTAATTGACCCCCCTCTGCTTTCTCTTTGCATGTTGTTTTTACCTATAGGGATACTTGACACACATTCTGGTTTGCACCATGGAGACTTGGGGACTGGACAACGTCGTCAGCTTTGGGAGCAGGGGCAGAATGTTCTCACCTTTGCGGCCTGTACGTCTTTATTTCCTACACCCAGTCACTACTCAAACTGCCCCTGGGTATATTGGATCACTAACAGACTGAAATACAATTAGACCTAGAAAGGAAGAGATTTGGAAAAGGAATGAGAGTGGCTTTCTCTGATGGAAAGAAAAATTTCCTTCAATTCATCGGAAAATATCTGCACTTGGAGGAAGGGGTCAGGGGAGGATTCAGGGAGAGAGAAATGGGGAGTACAAGAAGGCAAGGGAAGGGACCTGGGTGACAAAGAGGTTGTGAGGCCGGAAGTCCTAAAGGTAAGAAGGCTTTAAAATTTGGTAAGGATGTAGGCAGGCCCTGTCCGAGGACCCAGAGGGGCTCCACAGGACCAGCCAAGAGAGTCCTCGACTTTGTCAAAGACGGAAATCAACTGTGAGCCGGAAGGAAGTGAGAGCAGAGTTGACTGAATAGTGTAAGTGATAAGAGTATAGCAGATGGGGTGTCTGGGAGACTCGGAAACGGAGAGGTGAGCCTCCCGGTCGCTTGGGGTTAGGGGTTTATATTGGAAAGGGGTCTAGGGTACGTGTTCTTTTAGGAGCCCAGGGTTGGGTCAGATCAGGTAAATGGTAGATGTTATTCCATATATCACTGAAGGTGAGGGTATTGATGCCAGTGTCGACGGAGGTTTGTTTGAGGTGAATGTCTTGGAACATGTTTGGGATCCGGTTCTTTGTAGACGTTATCAGGTATTTGGGGGCCTAGGATGAAATGCAGAAAGAGATGAACTTTCTGGCTTCCCCCTTGGAGTGGGAACACAGCTTCTCTGGTTCACTCAGATGCAAGGTGAAATATGGAGCATGAGTAAATGGGGCCTTTCTAAAATGGAGTCGCTACAGTGTCTCCATCTCCATAACAAAGGCACCATGGAGACAGACAAGAATGGGAGAGGAGGGGTGAGTGACTTGCAGGGCAACCTGATCAAGGTTATGGAGGCTGTTGTCTTTGCTCTAGCAGAGAAAGAGCATGTGTGGCCCCAGAAGCTGAGGGGCCTAGGGGTGAGAGCAAGGTGAGCTGTCTGAAGACCTGTCCCACTGCGATCAGTGCTCCAGTAAACGTGCCACTGTTTGAGAATGAGTCACTAGCTGCGGCCACCTTCCTTGGGAAGCCTCTTGGGTTTTTGTTTTTCTGGGTTGGTTTGTTTTTGCCAATCCTCCCCAGTCCTCTTGCGTTCAAATAAATACAACTGACACTAAGTTTCATTTCACAAACTTTGCTTGCAGATGTACTGTTTCTCTTCTTATCTCCTTTCTCCAGCCAGATTTTCTCTACTCTCATCTTTCTTCTTATCTAGAGCAATTTGGAAAGTGTCTGTGAATTCAGATCTTGAATAGTAAGCTCTGTGAAATATAAAATTCTCTTTAATCAATGAATAATTTGCCTAATGAATCTGAAATCCTGGTGGGCAAAGCTGGAGGTAATTACAGGAACATGTTGGCAGTATGAATTTGGAAAGTAGTACTCCCCACCCTGTTTTTCTTTTTTCTTTTTTCTTTTTTTTAAAGATTTTATTTATTTATTCAACAGAGAGAGAGAGAGACAGCCAGCGAGAGAAGAAACACAAGCAGGGGGAGTGGGAGAGGAAGAAGCAGGCTCATAGCAGAAGAGCCTGATGTGGGGCTCGATCCCACAACTCCGGGATCACGCCCTGAGCCGAAGGCAGACGCTCAACCGCTGTGCCACCCAGGCGCCCCCCCACCCTGTTTTTCTATTTTCAACCTGCTCAGAGCACTCCTGCTTGTTCCATAGCAGCTTAAACGTAGCTATGGGTATAACTGAACATTAAATGGAAGACTCCAGAGAGAAAATTATCTCAGATGTGAGAGAAAACAGAAATTTGTTGTGAGAAAACAAAACAAAAACTGATCTTTCGTCCTCCTTCTTTCTGATTATCTCCCACAGTGATGTTACTTATTAGTTGCAATCAAGGGCCCACATCTGACAATCTCTGGGGAAGACGCTCCAGTTTTGAATCCAGGCTTAAGCTACACACTAAGAATGCGACAGCTTTACAGCGGTGTAAAATTAACTAGTCCCTCACTTAAACCACCTCATCTAACATTTTCCTTCTCTCCTATATAACCTGTCCTTAAGAAATTTAAATCCGACCGGTTTTTCTCTTGCTCCAAATCGGAAATGAAACTTTGACATGCATTAATAATCTAACGCATCTGAGATGCTTGGTTTAAACAGTGATTAGAGGCGAACCCAGGACAAGGGCGCTTTGAGACCAGACAACGAATGCGAGGAAATAACCCCCAACTGGAGTCCTGTCTTTCAGTAACCACTTACGCTCTGTGTTGTGTCCTTCAGAGACCTTGTGGCAGTAATTGGCTTGACGATTGTTTCTTTAGAGCTGCAGTCGTGATTAAAAATGCTACCCGAAGCACAGGGAGGATGTCCTTGACACACATCCTATTTTCTGGGAAAAAGGTTACTACCACAGTAATTGAGCTGGGAAGCCGAGACAAACTGCTCTGGGCTCCAGCAGCGGTTCAAAGTACTGCTGTTGACCGGAATCACACCCTGCAGTTTTCCCTCTTCCAGTTTGCAAGATAACAGGGATAGCATTTGCATCTACAGATTATCTGCAAAATAGACGTGTTAGGGGAGAAACCACAACCAAAAGAATCTCAAACCCGTGACAGAGTTACACAAATGACCCCGTGAAAGAGGGGAGGCCCGGAAACCCACGGCTGGCCTCGGGGCCGGGGCAGGATGATTGATTTATCTACCCGAGGCCGGCGGCGCCCGCAGCTGGCTGGAGCCCGCGGTGACATCACTGGCCCAGGCGCGGGTCACGTGGCCCGCCCCCGCCTCCCCCCGCCAGCTCCTCCTCCTCCTCCTGCCGCCTTCTGAGCGCAGGGTCCGGCCCCTGTAGCTGCTCGGAGCTCTCGGCTGAGGCGCGGAGCCGGGGCCGCTAGCGACCGGGTGAGCGGGCGAGCGGGACCGGCAGCGGCTGGAGAGCCGGCAGCAGCCCCGCAAGGAGCCCCGAGCGACGCGACCGACGCTCCTGCAAACTTGGGCGCGCACTCGCGCCACGGCGCCCGCGGCCCGAGCGATGAAGATGGTCGCGCCCTGGACGCGGTTCTACTCCAACAGCTGCTGCCTGTGCTGCCATGTCCGCACCGGCACCATCCTGCTCGGCGTCTGGTACCTGGTGAGCGCGGCGACGTGGGGGCGCACCTGCAGGGGAGAAGGCGCCAGCGCCGCGAGCCTCTTCCCCCAACCCCGGACCCCAGTCCGCGCGCGCTGCGCCCTGCACCCCCACCCCTCCAAAGTGCGGCCTCGGTGTTGGGCGACGCCGGCGCTAATCCGCCTAAAGTTGTATTATTAGAAACTTAATTCTCTGCGCGAGCCTGTCGGCGATCCCCGGCTCGGCCAACCTGTGGCGGGGGTCCGGCCAGGGCCCGGAGTCGGGGGAGGAGTGCGCTGCGGCCGCGTCCGCCGCATCCGGTAGCAGTGCACCTGGTGGCCCGGGAGCCCCCAGGGGATGTGCGGACCACGTGTTTTCCATTCCTTTCTTCTCCCCACCCGCTGGGCCTTGTGTTTTGACGGTTCGCGACAGGGTCGTTGGGGTGACAGAGCGCGTTCTGGCACCCTGCGGTCGGGCTTGCAGCCCGGGCATGCCCCTTCTTCCTGTCTGCATCTGGCCTCGGCTTTGCTGTGTGGTCTCCTGCGCGCGTTCGGGTCCCGAGGAGGAACGGTTGGGGGGTTCTTGGCACGCTCCGTGCATGAGTCCCTCCACACGTCTCCTGCAGAGCCGTTACTCGAGGAAAGGATTTGCTAGTGATTTACTGCGTTCCAGTACGCCCGGGGAAGCCATTTTACACCCACTTACTTTCCTGTCCATTGACAGGTGATCCCTGTACCTTTCTTAGCAGACACCGCCAGCGAATCTGATTTTTCTTCTGTTTTTAGGTTGGAGCTTTTAAGAACTTGTTTGTATGGGGAGCAGTGATTATCAGGGGCAGTGAGGAAACCTGATGGAGTCTTTCTGGCTCTGAGCCTGCTCCAGGTTGATTGTTGGTACCCCTGGACCGCACCAACACTTGAGTCGGATTCCGTTGCATTTCGGGTTTTGTGACATCATGATGGAGAGTTAGACCCGAGCCACTGTGCAGTGAATATCACTGCATCCTGAGGAAATAATGGTACTAAGATGGCATATTGAACTTTTTAGTGAGAATAAACGCTGCTTAATCATCAGAGCTTTCTTCTTGGTTCATACGCACTTTTTCGATATGATATGGACATCGTGTCAAATTGTGTCGTCGTGCCACTTTAAGCAAAACATTTTCCCCCAGGCGTATGGTGTTCTCTGCGCTATTTATAGCTTCAAGTTTCCTTTAGTCAGTGCCTATCACAGGCACACAATAGACGTTTTTTGGCCTTAAAAGCTTTCAAACAGATCTTTGATATGTGTGGATTCTTTCTGTGCAGTCTGCAGATGGAACATCAGCATCTTGGCTCAACACGGACTTTGCTAAAAGCCAAGAAATGCTTTACCGAAATTTCAAATTACAGCAAAAGGAGAGTAGGTGGCCTCAAAATAGGGCTTTTATTGATGGTCAAGACAGACTATTGTCTTGTTTTGTGTCCTCCTTGAAAATGTTCAAAACTGCAGACTTGCAAGTATACCAGCAAATGTAATTTGTAAAATCTAGGGCACTGCATTAGGCAAATGTACTTACACGATCTACAGGAAAGATAAATCTGCTTGAGCCCTGTTGTTGGCTGTAATCCAACCAGACAGCATTGGTGTGATAAAAGGAGAGTACTCTGCATGCTTTGTCTACTGTTTGAACATGCTTTTTGTGGAAAGTAGTTATTGCTGTTCGTGTTGTAGCATTTGGAAACAACATGGCCTTTTGAAAGATAATTAGAAAGCTTTTGAACAGATGTAAGAATGCTACCTTAGGTAAACCTAATAAATGGGAAACCTGGCTTTAGTACTGATACTCTTCATAAAAACTCTTGCATTTTGCAAAACAATTTAGACTTGTGAGTTTCACTCATACCTTTACATATAATTTGGTTATCTAGAACTTTGTTTCACATGAACATTTTTAAGATGAGTAAGGCACCTTTGCCTCTCACCCCACCAGCATCTGGATGCCATAGGGTCAGGTCAGACAGGGGGAGAGTTTTTCTGAAAAAAGGGTAGGGCTATCGGGAGATATTCAGATAAACTTTAAATTTAATAAATAATTGCCTATTACACCAGAAAGGTAAAGTGGCTCCTTTCTATGCATTTTCTAATTGTTGTTTCCTACCCCACCATTTACTAAGGCCCTGTGTGCCAGGTACTGTACCAGATACTTTGCATACGCTTAATTTTTACGTATTCCTGGTGAAGGTAAATTTTCTAAACCTGTTTTATAGATGAGAAAATAGAGGCCAAGAGAGCTTAAGTGATTTGCATACAGTCCCACGGTTGGTTTGTGGTCCGTGTGATGTTTTAGTCGCCTCCTTTCCACTTGTTTTTACCTTTTAAAAGTTGTGGGTGTGTTTTGTTTTTGGCTTAGAATAACAAAGGTTTCCTTTGGTCCAGTAGTAAAGCATATTGAATATAGGTATTTATATTAGAGATCATTTTTTGTTTCTTTTTATTTTAATGAGGCATAATTTACATATAGTGAAATCGACAGAAGTGTACAGTTCATTGAGTTGACAAATGCATGCACTTTGTGCCACACACCAAGAAAACATTTCCAAAAACCCACAAAGTTCCTTGTGTGTCTTCCCAGTTAATCCCTGCCACCCCTTCACCTCACCCTAAAGGAGAGTTTTACCTATTCCTATAAATGGAATTATACTGTGTGTATTCTTTTGTATCTGGTTTCTTTCACTTAGCATTAACATCTTTTAAATTCATTCATGTTAATTGAAGTGTATCAATAGCTTGGAGCTTTATATTGCTGAGTATTATTTTATTGTATGAATAAATCACAATTTATTATCCATTTGCCAGATGACGGACATTTGGATTATTTCCAGTTTGGGGCTATTATGGGTAAAGCTCTGAACATTCTTGAACAAGACTTTATTTTTTAAGGTTTTATTTATTTATTTGAGGGAGAGAAAACGAGCGGGGGGGAGGGGCAGAGAGAGAGAGAGAGAAACAGTGTCACTGTTGAGCAGGAAGCTGGATGCAAGGCTCCATCCCAGGACCCAGAGATCAAGAGCTGAGCCGCAGGCAGCCACTTAACTGACAGAGCCACCAGGCGCCCCTCTTGCACAAGACTTTTTGTGGACATACGTTGTTATTTCTCTAGAGTAAATACCTAGCAGTGGAATTGCTGGTTATTGGGGAGAAGTACGTTTAACTTTGTAAGAAACTGCCAAGCAGTTTTCCAAAGTGGTTCTGCCATTTTATACTCCAACCAGGAACGTATGAAGTTCCAGCTGTGCCACATCCTTGTCAGCATTAGGTGTGGTCAGTCATTTTAATTGCAGCCATTTTGGTGTGTATGTAGTTGTAGCTCTGTTTACGTTTCGCTTATGACTAATGATGTGGAACAGTTTATCTTTGCTTATTGGCCAGTCATATATCTTCTTCCTTTGTGAAGTGCTGTTTATTGCCCATTTTGAAGTTGGATTTTATCTTTTTTTTCTTAGTGATTATTAAGAGCTCTTTTTATATTTTGGGTTCTGGTCTTCTGTTAAAGATCCGTTTTGTGAATGTTTTCTCCCAGCATGTGGCTATCTACCCATTTTCTTAATGGTATTTTTTTTTAATTTTTTATTTATTTATTCGACAGAGATAGAGACAGCCAGCGAGAGAGGGAACACAAGCAGGGGGAGTGGGAGAGGAAGAAGCAGGCTCATAGCAGAAGAGCCTGATGTGGGGCTCGATCCCATAACGCCGGGATCACGCCCTGAGCCGAAGGCAGACGCTCAACCGCTGTGCCACCCAGGCGCCCCCTTAATGGTATATTTTGATAAAAGAAGTTTGTTGTTTTGAGACAGAGGGAGAGCTGCACAAGAGTGGGAGGGGCAGTGAGAGAGGGAAATGCAGGCTCCCCACTAAGCAGGGAGCCCAAGTTGGGGCTTGATCCCAGGACCCTGAGTTCATGACCTGAGCTGAAGGCAGACTCTTAACTGACCAAACCACCCAGGTACCCCGATGAGCAGAAGTTTTAAATTTTAAAGTTCAGTGTGTCAGTTTTTTCTTTTCTGGTTAGTACTTTGTGTATTCTAAGAAACCTTTGCCTACCTCCAGATTGTGAAGATACTCTCATATTTTCTTCTGAAGCTTTATGGCTTTAACTTTTATATTTACATCTGTGATCCACCTCTAATTTTTGTGTTACAGTGTGAGGTACAGGTTTGTATTTGTTTATTTATTTATTTTTTAAAAGAGTTTATTTATTTGACAGAGACAGCGAGAGAGGGAACACAAGCAGGGGGAGTGGGGAGAGGGAGAAGCAGGTCTCCGCTGAGTAGGGAGCCTGACTCAGGGGTCGATCCCAGGACCCTGAGATCAGGACCCAAGCCAAAGGCAGATGCCCACGGACTGAGCCACCCAGGTGCCCCTATTTGTTTGTGCCCCTATTTTGTTTATTTTAAAAGGCAGTTTAACCGCTTACCCTAAAAAGAGGTTGAATTATTACATAACCTTTAATAACTATAAACGTTTTCAGAGAGACAGTAAGATGCTTATCCATCTTCACAGGGAGTGAAGACTGACTCGTCTGGTTTCCGGAGGGATGATACAAAAGAAGTCCTTGGTGCAGGGTGATTGCTGTGTAGTCTTCTGGGGTTTCCACTCTTTCTTCATCAAAACTTCCTATTCTAAACCCGAATCCGTTAACTTCCTCCCCAAGTTTGCCCATGCTCTCGTCTGTCTCGCCATCTGTCTAGGCTCCTCGGCTGCACACTTGTCCCCTGCGGCCGCGATCTCTTCCTTGATTCCGCGTCCGTGTCCTATTGATTCTTCTACCTCCTGATTACCTCCTCGTTCTGCCCTTTCTTCTTGCTATCCTTTGCCTCATTTAGGCTCCCATCAGCACTCACTTGGCTATTCTAGTAGTAGTCTCTCTGTTTCTAGCTTTGCCATTAACAACCTTTTTTTCCGTCTGTTACAGATGCAGTTCCCAGAAGTATTTTTCTCAGACACAAATATGAACTTGTTAGCCTGCTCCTAAAAACTTTGGCTCTCTGTCCTAGGGAAGTCCGAGTATTTCATGACAATACAAGCCAATTGTTGTAAGCCAATTTCAGTTGGCTTAAACAGTTAGTTCAGTGGTTTCTGACATGCCTTTCCCCCTCCCACACCTTTCTTTTTCATTGCAAAAATCCCGAGATTCATTCTGATTTGACAAACCGAAGTTACCCCTGAACCAAACAGGCCAGGGATGTGTGACGAGACTATCAGATGAATTTAGGTCTGGGATAGTCGCCTGACCTGCAACTATTGATTCCAGAGAGATGCCAGCTGGGGATGGGATTAACTTTGCTCAAAACACCAGTTTTTTGAGAGCAGAGGGATGAGTCATTTCCGGAGAACCCGAGGCTGTTTGGGGAGGAGGAGGCAGTAACAATGCTTGGTCCTCCTCAGGCTGAAGCGCCCCTTTTGTTATGGAGTAGGTTTTAACACCAGGATCTGACTTCTCCTGACATACTCAAGCAAAAGTTTTTCCTTTGTAATTTCTTTCATTGTTTTACCACGTGATTTTCTTAGAGTGTTTTAAAAGGGGGTGCTGGTCCTCTGAACTTGACACCTGAGATGAGTATTCCTTAGTGTATGTCATCCTTATCGTCTTCTTCTAAGTGTGTTTTAGGCACTTTGTCATTGAGCAAATACTACTGAACGCCTCTTTGTACCCTATTCATAAGGTAGTCGGCCATATATCAGATTCTAAAGGATGAAAGAGGTCAGAGTAGCTGGTTTCATTAGCTTTACAACCTGACGTTTCAAATAACCAACTGGTTCACTTTGAAAGTCCCAGTGTGCTCGTGTACCCAAGCCTGATGGATTCTCTTTGTATCCTGAGAATTATGGTGCGATAAATACTGATTTTTTTTGTCTGGGTAATAATACTGGATAGTAAAACTGACAGCTTGTATTTGTAGAATGATTGATCGTTTTTAGTGGGGTTTCCCATTTATTCTTATTTAAAACTTAAAGCAACCCTGGGGTCAGGTGCTATATAGGTGGTCCCATGCTCATTTAAGATGGCCAGCTTTCTTTTTAGCTCTCAGATTCTATGACTTAACTCGTAAGTCCAGGGCAAGACATGAACTACTACACAGTACTTACATAATCCTTATTACCTAGTGTTTTTCCTGCTGTGCTAGATTGTAAAAGACTGAAATACTAGGTTATAGACTTTAGATTTTATTCTGCAGGTAGTGGGGAGGCATTGAAGAATTACGAGCAAGGGTGATAAGATGAAAGCAGTTTTTTCCCCCCAGTGTAAGACTCTGTTTTGTTTTTTGTTGGTCAGTAATGCACTGTATTTATTCATTTATTTTTCCTTTTTACCTTTTGACTCCCTTTACCCATTTCTCTGACCTCCCACCTCCTGCCTCTGGCAGCTACCGTTTGTTCTCTGAGCTTGCTTTTGTTTTTTTAGATTCTACATATAAGAGAAATCAGATGGCATTGTCTTTCTCAGTCTTGACTTATTTCACTTATGATGATGTCTTTAAGGTCCATCCATGTTGTTTCAAATGGAAGATTTCATTCTTTTCTTATGGCTGAGTAGTATTCCATCGTGTGTGTGTGTGTGTGTGTGTGTATACATACACATGTATGTCACAATTTCTTCATCCATTCGTCTGTTGGGGGACACTTAGGTTGTTTCCATATCTTGGCTACTGTAAATAATGCTGCAGTGAACAGGGGGGTGCAGGTATCTTTTCAAGTTAGTGTTTCTCTTTCCTTAAGGTAAATACCCTGAAGTGGAATTTCTGGGTCATATGGTAGTTCTGTTTTTAATTTTTTGAGTTAACTCCCTGCTGCTTTCCATAGTGGCTGCTCCAGTTTACATTCCCACCACTAGTGCATGAGGGTTCCCTTTTCACCACATGCTTGTCAACACTTAATTCTTTTCTTTTTGATAATAGCCATTCTGACAGGTGTGAGATGATATCTCATTGTGGTTTTGATTTGCATTTCCCTGATGATGAGTGATTGAGCATCTTTTCATGTACCTGTTGGCCATCTGTATATCTTCTTTGGAAAAATGTCTATTTACGTCTTCTGCGCATTTTTAAATTAGGTTGTTTTTTGCTGTTGACTTATAAGGGTTCTTTATATATGTTGGGAAGTAGTGGCTTATCAGATAGATATAGGATTTACAAATATTTTCTCTCATTCAGTAAGTTGTCTTTTCATTTTGTTGATGGTTTTCTTTCCTGTGCAGAAGGTTCCTAGTATGATGTCGTCCCACTTATTTTTGTTTTTGTTGGTTTTGCGTTTGGTGTCAGATTAAAAAATCATCACTAAGACCTATGTCAAGGAGTTTACCACCTGTTATTTTCTTCTAGGAGTTTTATGGTTTCAGGTCTTACATTCAAGTCTTAATCCATTTTGAGTTAATTTTTTAAAAAAAGGTTTATTTATTTGAGAAAGAGAAGGAGAACATGCGCGTGCCTGTAATTGAAGGGGAGGGCAGAGAGGGACAGAGGGGAGGGTGAGAGAGAATTCTACGCAGAACCCCTGCTGAGCATGGAACCTGACATCAGTATCTTGACCTGAGTTGAAATCAAGAGTTGGATGCTTAACCACTGAGCCACCCAGGTGCCCCCATTTTGCATTACTTTTGTGTGTGTTATAAGATAGTGATCGAAAACCATTTCTGAACACCGTTCATTAAAGAAACCGTTCCTTTTACTGTATATTCTTGGCTGCTTTGTTGTAAATTAATTGACCACATATATATGGGTTTCTATTATGTTCCATGATCTGTGGGTCTGTTTTTATGGCAAACCATACTGTTTTGATACTATAGCTTTATAATAGTTTGAAGTCAGGAAGTGTGATGTCTTCAGCTTTGGTCTTCTTTCCTAAGTTTGCTTTTACTATTCAAGGTTTTTTGTGATTCCATACAAATCTTAGGATTAGTTGTTCTTGTTTCTTTGAAAGATACCATTGGCATTTGATAGGGATTATATTGAATCTAGTTTGCTTTGGGTAGTATGGACCTTTTAACAATGTTGATTCTTCCAGTCCATGCGCATGGAATATCTTTCCATTTATTTATGTCTTTTTTGATTTCTTTCATTAATGTCTTAATAGTTATCAATACACAAGTCTTTTACCGCCTCAATTGAATTTATTCCTAGGTATTTTATTCTGTTTGACGCAATTGTAAATGGGATTGTTTTTTATTTCTGTTTCCAAAAGTTTATTATCGGTGAATAAAGATGCAACGTGGTTTTGGGTATTGATTTTATATCCTCCAACTTTAATGAATTCATTTATTCTAATAGTTTTTTGATGGAGTCTTTAGGGTTTTCTATATATAATATGTCATCTGCAAATAGTGACAGTTGTACTTTTTCTTTCCAATTCGGTTGCCTTTTATTTCTTTTTCTTGCCTTATTTTTGTGCCTAGGACTTTCAATACTATGTTAAATAAAAGTGGTGAGAGTGTTCCTTGTTTTGTTCCTGATCTTAGAGGCAATGCTTTTAGCTTTTCACTGTTGAGCGTGTTAGCTGTAGGCTTGTTGTATGTGGCCTTTTTATGTTGAGGTATGTTCCCTCTATAACCACTCTGTTGAGAGTTTTTATCATAAATGGATGTTGAATTTTGTCAATTGCTTTTTCTGCATATATTGAAACGATCATAGGGTTTTTAGCCTTCATTTTGTTTTTTGTTTTTTTTTTTTAAAGATTTTTTATTTATTTATAAGACAGAGATAGAGACAGCCAGCGAGAGAGGGAACACAAAGGGGGAGTGGGAGAGGAAGAAGCAGGCTCACAGCAGAGGAGCCTGACATGGGGCTCGATCCCACAACACCGGGATCACGCCCTGAGCCGAAGGCAGACGCTTAACCGCTCCGCCACCCAGGCGCCCCTAGCCTTCATTTTGTTAACGTGATATAGTACATTGATTTGTGGATGTTGAATCACCCTTGCATTCCTGGAAAAAAAATCCTCCTTATGGTATATGATTTATGGTATATGATTCTTTCATATATTGTTGAATTTGGTTTGCTGTTATTTTCTTGAGGATTTTTACATCTATGTTCATCAGGAATAGTGGTCTGTAATTTGCTTTTCTTGTAGCATCCTTGTCTGGTTTTGGTATCAGGTCAATGCTGGCCTGATAAAATGAGTTTGAAGGAGTTCCTGCCTCTTCTATTTTTTGGAAGAGCTTAAGAAGGATTGGTATTAATTCTTTGAATGTTGGGTAGAATTCGTCAGTGAAACCATTTGGTCGTATTGTCTTTGTTGGAAGGTTTTTGATTATGGATTCAACCTCCTTATTAGCAGTCGGCCTGTTCAGATTTTATTTCATCATGATTCAGTCATGGTAAGTTGTAGGGTTCTAGGAATTTATCCATTTTTTGTAGGTTGTGCAGTTTGATGGCATATAATTGTTCATAGCAGTTTCTTACGATCTTTTGTATTTCTGTGGCATCAGGTGTAACATTTCCTCTTGTCATTTCTGATTTTGAGTCTTTTTTTCCCTGATGAGTCTAGCTAAAGTCTTGGCAATTTTGTTTATCTTTCCAAAGAACCAGCTCTTAGTTTCATTAGTCCTCTTTATTATCTTTTTAGTTTCTACTTCATTTATTTCTGTTCCAGTCTTTGTTATTTTTTAAATCCTATATCTATCTGATAAGCCACTACTTCCCAACATATATAAAGAACCCTTATAAGTCAACAGCAAAAAACAACCTAATTTAAAAATGGGCAGAAGATGCCAACTTTGGGCTTCCTTTTTTCTGGTTTCTTGAGGTGTAAAGTTAGAGTGTCTATTTGAGACTTTTCTTCTTTCTTGCTGTAAGCGTTTATCGCTGTGAACTTTCCTCTTAGAAGTGCTTTTGCTGCACCCCACAAATTTTGGTATGTTATAGTTCCATTTTTATTCATGTCAAGATTTAAAAAAAATTTTTCTGTTGATTTCTTCTCTGACTCATTGGTCAGTAGCATGCTGTTTAATCTCCACATATTTATAAATTTTACAGGTTTTTTCATGTAATTTCTAGTTTCATACCATTATGATCAGAAAAGATTTCTTGATATGATTTCAGTCCTTTTAAATTTCTTAAGATTTACTTTAGCCAAATGTATGATCTATCCTGGAAAATGCTTCATGTGCATTTGAGAAGAATGTGTATTTTGTCCCTTTTGATGGAATGTTCTGTGTATGTCTGTTAGTCCATCTGGTCTAACATGTTATTTAAGGCCAGTGTTTCCTGCTGATTTTCTATCTGGATGATCTATCCATTGATTGTAAGTGGGATATTAAAATCCTCTACCCCTATTTTTCTGTTTTTCTCTTCAGATCTGTTAATCTTTGCTTTACTACCTGTGTTGTTTCATAAATATTTACAAATGTTTTATTTTCTTGTTGGATTTACCCCTTGATTATTATGTAATTACCTTCTTTGTTTCTTTTTATAGTCTTTCTTTTTTTTTCTTTTTTTTTTTTTAAGATTTTATTTATTTATTTGACAGAGATAGAGACAGCCAGCTAGAGAGGGAACACAAGCAGAGGGAGTGGGAGAAGAAGAAGCAGGCTCATAGCGGAGGAGCCTGATGTGGGGCTCGATCCCATAACGCCGGGATCACGCCCTGAGCCCAAGGCAGACGCTTAACCGCTGTGCCACCCAGGCGCCCCAATAGTCTTTCTTTTAAAGTCTATTTTATCTGATGTAAGTAGCTACTTCAGCTTTCTTTTGGCTTTCATTTGTATGGAGTATCTTTCCATCCTTTTACTTTCGGTCTGTGTCTTTACACCTAACGTGAGTTTCTTGTAGGCAGCATATAGATGGGGCTCATTTTTTAATTCATTCAGCCACTCTATCTTTTGATTGGAGAATTTAGTCCACTTGCATTTAAAATAATTATTGATAGGTATGTATTTATTGCCATTTTCTAAATTGTTCACTGGCTGTTTTTGTAGTTTCTCTTTTTTTCTTTAGCGGTGTACTTCTATTCCTTTCCCTTCATCTTTTGTGTATTCACTAGGGTTTTGTTTAGTGGTTACCATGAAGCCTACATATAACAACTTTTATATGTAAGAGTCTATTTTAAGTTGATAACAACTTATAGCTTGATACCGTTCTAAAGCTCAACATTTTTACTGTCTTTGCCATGCCTTTTAAAAAAATTTTTTAAAAAGATTTTATTTACTTATTTCAGGGAGAGAGAGAGAGAGAAAGAGCACGAGATGGGGGAGGGTCAGAGGGAGAAGCAGACACCACGCTGAGCAGGGAGCCTGATGTGGGACTTGATCCCAGGACCCTGGGATCATGACCTGGGCCAAAGGCAGACGCCCAACAGGCTGAGCCACCCAGGCACCCTGCCGTGCTTTTTTTTGATGTCACATTTTACACATGTATTCCTAAACTGATTATTGTAGTCACGGGTATTTTTACTACTTTTGTCTTTTATTTATTTATTTTTTAAGGTTTATTTATTTATTTTAAAGAGAGAGTGCATGCACGCACACGTGAGTGGGAGGAGGGGCAGAGGGAGAGAATCTTCCCACTTCCCGCCGAGCGTGGAGCCCGATGCCGGACCATGACCTGAGCTAAAACCAAGAGTCAGCCGCTTAACCGGCTGAGCCACCCAGCACCCCTACTTTGTCTTTTTCACCTTCATACTAGCTTTATAAATGATTAATCCACTAGCGTTACTATATATTTACTTTCCCAGTGAAAAAGCAGTATGTTTTCTTTTAAAAAGACAAGTTCTTTTAAAAAAACAAGTTTTTCTGGGGCGCCTGGGTAACTCAGTCGTTGAGCGTCTGCCTTCGGCTCAGGGCGTGATCCTGGCGTTCTGGGATCGAGTCCCACATCGGGCTCCTCCGCTGGGAGCCTGCTTCTTCCTCTCCCACTCCCCTGCTGTGTTCCCTCTCTCGCTGGCTGTCTCTCTGTCACATAAATAAATAAAATCTTTAAAAAAAAAAAACCAAGTTTTTCTTTTGCTGCTTTTAATATTCAGTTTTTAAGGAATGTTAAAATAGCAGGCTGTTTTAGTGGCTGAAAAACTAGAAAGGGTGTGTTACAGTCCTCCAGATAGGAGATAAAGAAGATTTCAGTTCTTTCCAGCACCAGTTTCTCATTAGCTAAGGCTGTGGATAATATTGGTGGGAATTTTTATCAGTTAGTGAATGATATAAGTCTCTCTTGACATCTAGACTTCCTCCATCTGAATTCAGGAATCGAATAGATTTTGGGTAGTGAGGGGTACTGAATTTTTGAGAGATGTCCAGTGACCTCTTTTTAAAAAGCACAGGTACCCTCTGCCACCACCTAATTATAAAGGATCAAGGGTAGCTCTATAAAATATTGGCTGGGGAAGATTTCAGTGATATGTATGTATGTATTTTCAAATTTAAAATATAATTAACATGCAGTGTTACATTAGTTTCAGGTGCACAATATAATTAAACAATTCTATACTATTCTCAGTACTCAGCAAGATAATTCCCTTTATCTATCTTTACCCATTCCCCCACTCACCTCCCCTATGGCAACCACCAGTTTGTTCTTTGTATCCAGTGATATTTAATACGTTTTTCAGCTTTTGTTGCACATTGTGATAGATGTTCATCAGGACATTTTAAAGAAAGGCTGGCCATGAGATAAAGATTGCCATTAAACCTGTCATTAATATCAACTTCTCTGGGACCCACTCTAAATATATCTAATTAACTAACAAAGTGTCAAGTATTAAAGTGGTTAACATGAGCTTTGCACTGTTATGTGTATTATGTTTAACTAAATATAAAATATATTTATTTTAACTTACTTTGAATCTTTGTCAAAAAGGAAGAGGTCACATTTTTCCCTTCCAACCCCATCTACTTTGGGGCAGATACATTATTGTCCATAAAAGAATGCTAGTAGAAATAGTATGTGAGCCCTAGCAGCATAATTTACTACTTTCTACCCCTCTCCCAACTCCCTTGGCTCTTAGTAGAGCTCGTGGAGCCTTAAGAAGAGTTCTTGAAAAGCTATAAACTGGTTAGCCCATTTTACTTGAAGAAAAATAAAAATTAAGTGAAGGTCACACTTCTTCAGTTGCTGTTAACAAACTTTTATTTAAAGGTTTAGAGTTGGGGCGCCTGGGTGGCACAGCAGTTAAGTGTCTGCCTTCAGCTCAGGGCGTGATCCTGGCGTTCTGGGATCGAGCCCCACATCAGGCTCCTCCGCTATGAGCCTGCTTCTTCCTCTCCCACTCCCCCTGCTTGTGTTCCCTCTCTCGCTGGCTGTCTCTCTGTCAAATAAATAAATAAAATCTTTAAAAAAAAAAAAAAAGGTTTAGAGTTGCCTGTTTGCAGTTGCAGCTTCCAAGAGAAAATTACTTCTCAGGGAAAAATGTGAGCACCAAAAGCTGCTTAAAAGAAATACGATTTCAGATTATTAGTAAAAATAAAGTTGAGCTTGCTCTTTTTTTTTTTTTTTTATTAACCTTGAGCTGCTAAAATTTACATGGCACTAAATTATGACTATTAAATGATTTGAGTAGTTAATAACTTTTTATGAAGACAACCTGGTGAGTCCCACTTCACAGACGAGATAACATTCAGCTAAAAAGATTGTCTCCAGTCTGGGTCAGTATGTCTTCCAATTACGCATAAAAAGAGGGGTTTGCTTCTTCATAGTTGTCTGTCGAGGCCTGAGTTTGGATTACCCCAATCTTGATCTAGGGCTGCTGGTCTAGGAGTTCTTTGTTTTTTTTTTCTTCTTCCTATTTAAGGTATCATTGGATTTTCTATGTATTCTTTTCTCCTTTGTGTTACATTAATTTTAACCTCATTATTTGTTACAGTGTAGCTAAAATTTTGTAACATGTTAAATGCAGTACTCAATGCAAGATAAAAGTTTATTTCACTCTCATATAACATTCCAGGGTTGGTAGACTTTGTTCCATGAGGTCATTCAGAGACCTCTTCTGCTGGGGCAGCTGTGCCATCCGAAATGCGTGTGGATTCCTTCTCTGGTTCTGAGGTGGCAATGTCCTTTAGCCTTGTCCACGTGGCTGGAGACAGCTTAGCAGTACTGACATGGTAGAAGGAAGAAAGGACACCGGGAGGACAAGCAATTTTGTTTTTTTAAGGATGTGAAATGGAAATTGCCTACATTGCTTTCACTTACATACCAGTAGTCCAAAATAAGACCTTTGACCTAACTGCAAGGGAGGCTGGGAGACATTATCTGTCGCTGGGCCTTTATGTATCCGGATAAGCCTATGACTGTGAAAGAAGGGAGAGCAGATTCAGGGACATCTACTAGTCTACATGCCCTGCAGGGTGGCCTAATTTTTAAGATCCTGCTGCCCAGTGGGAACCTGTACCACCTGCAGAAGGCTTGCTTCAATTTCGAGTCTGCAAAGCGGTACTCACGTTTCCAAATGCTAGTCTTCTTCTTTTTTTTATTTTTTTTTTATTTTTTAAAGATTTTATTTATTTATTTGACAGAGATAGAGACAGCCAGCGAGAGAGGGAACACAAGCAGGGGGAGTGGGAGAGGAAGAAGCAGGCTCACAGCAGAGGAGCCTGATGTGGTGCTCGATCCCATAACGCCGGGATCGCGCCCTGAGCCGAAGGCAGACGCTTAACCGCTGTGCCACCCAGGCGCCCCAAATGCTAGTCTTCTAACCCTGTAGTACGGGATACTTTTTCTTTTCTTTTTTTTTTTTTTAAGATTTTTTATTTTTAAGTAATCTCTGCACCCAGAGTGGGGCTTGAACTTACAACCCTGAGTACAATCCTGAGATCAAGAGTTGCATGCGCCACTGACTGAGCCAGCCAGGCAACCCTGTGATACTTTTTTTATGCATGCAGTTCAGGTCTCCATAGCCTGTTTTATTTATTTTTTTTTTATTTTATTTTTTTTAAAGATTTTATTTATTTATTTGACAGAGATAGAGACAGCCAGAGAGAGAAGGAACACAAGCAGGGGGAGTGGGAGAGGAAGAAGCAGGCTCATAGCAGAAAGAGCCTGATGTGGGACTCGATCCCATAACGCCAGGATCACGCCCTGAGCTGAAGGCAGACGCTTAACCGCTGTGCCACCCAGGTGCCCCATAGCCTGTTTTAAAACAGGCTCCAGGCGAAGCCTATCTTTTCATATTCAGAGATCCGGAATGTTCTTTAGAATGTAAAAGGGAGCATGCTTGTTTCAGCATCCAAGCCCCCCACTCCCAAGTCTCCCAGAGGCTCTTTGGACCACATTCCTCTCTCTGGCCTCCTCTGGGGGACCACCCTTTGCCTTATGTTCAATGTCCAGCCTTCTCATTGATCACATGGGCATGCTCTGAGAGCATCTGATAGTGCCTCAGCCTGAGAGAGAAGATCAAAACCCAACCGAGTCGGTTCGGAGAAATGGGGACGCTTGTTCTGGGGAGCAGATAGGTTTCGTTTTGCCTGCTCTGGTCATATGGAGGGTGGATATCTGACCACTCCCTTGGAAAGAATTCTGAGCATGCACCAGGGGATTGGTTGGCAGGCTTGTGCCCCTGCAGTCTGTAAGCTGGGTGTGGTGGCTTCTTGAGAGGGAACTGGGTTAGTAGAGAAAGCATGCGTGGCATTTGTCATCAGAGGATCAATGAGCCAGTCTAAGTGGAGAACTCTGACCTTGTGTGGGGTTTCCTAGGCAGGCTGAAGTGCGTATTTGTAGAGTGGAATAGTAATGGTCACACTTTACAGGGGAGGCAAGACTGCTTCCGTGATGTAAATGCTGTGTGTGGTGGTGGTGGTTTCTTGAGGAAGACCTGTTAAAATGATGACGCCGTGGGCTGCCGGTGACTCAGGAGGATCTCATTGAGTTTGGGGGAAAACATTGTTACATTTAAAAAATCAGCCTATTTGGGGCGCCTGGGTGGCACAGTCGTTGGGTGTCTGCCTTGGGCTCAGGGCGTGATCCCGGCGTTCTGGGATCGAGCCCCACATCAGGCTCCTCCGCTGGGACCCTGCTTCTTCCTCTCCCACTCTCCCTGCTTGTGTTCCCTCTCTCGCTGGCTGTCTCTCTCTCTGTCGAATAAATAAATAAAATCTTTAAAAAAAATAAAAATAAAAAATTTGCCTCTTGAAATGTGGCTCTAATAAAAGGTACAAATCCCATTTTACTGCTTAACCTTTTCCCCCTCGCTATGTGCAACCTGGAAACAGTGCTTTGATTTATTATAGCTTCAGCAGCCTAAAACATTGGCTGTAATTATATGTCCATTCAAAGGACTGAAAAGAGTGGCTCATTTTTATGTTCATGTCCTAAGACTGTCTCTCAATACTTAATTCTGAGTCATTTAGTCTGATACCCTAAATTATTTGTGCTGTTATCTTTTGTCTCTCAGGATTTCCAGAAGTCTGTTACTTTCTGGTGTTAATAATGTCATCTCCCTGTGAAGTCTTTCAGCTTCCCCCTGAGCCCCTAGTATAGCAGAATTCCTTTTCACTGTGAATGAAACATCCAGTTTGACTGCCTTCCCCACCACACAGTAAGCCACCTTGTGGTCTTTGCCATAATGTGTATGTGATGCTAGCATTGTGCTTGACCTGTATTTGTTGCCTCATAGATAATTTCTGAGCAATTGAATGAATTATTTAATGAACGGTATAGCATTCTGCATTTTATTTCCTTGGCTGTTGATGTGTTTACCCCACTGAACTACTAATCTTTGGGGGCAAGGACCATGTGTTATTCATCCTTGTGTAGCCCAGTTTCAAGCAGAGCGCTGGGGACATACAGATGAACTGATTTATTCAATCTCTTAGGCAAATAGGATTTTACAAAAAATCCAATTCTCCCCCCCCCCATAATATATTTACCACAGTTGATGGAATTGAAATAGTGTCAGAAACTTACTTCGGTATCAGAACAGGACTATATAGATAGGGGCTAATTTGAATATGAAAGCACATTGGGATCAGAGTTCTAAAATTAGATTTAGAGATACTTCAAATAAAAAGTTCAAACTTAATCATTTCATTTTGATTTTCCTGTTGAAGTTGGACCCAAGTGAAAGGCACATCTGCCATTATTAGCTTTTTAAAATTACTATTTTTTTTAAAGGGGGTGAGGGGCAGAGGGAGGGGGAGAGAGACTCTTAAGTAGGCTCCACACCCAGCATAGAGCCCCAGGTGGGGCTCAGTCTTAGAACCCTGAGATCATGACCTGAGCCAAAATCAAGAGTCAGACTGAACCACTTCAGCTTCACTGACTGAGCCACCCAGGTGCCCCTGCCATTATTAGCTTTAAAGGTCCCCCCCCCCAAATATTGGAGTATAAAAATTAGACAGCCAGGGGCACCTGGCTGGCTCAGTTGTTGGAGCATATGACTCCTGATCTTGGGGTCATGAGTTTGTGCTCCACGTTGCGCATAGAGATTACTTTAAAAAAAAAATTTTTTTTTTTTGGTAAGATTTTATTTATTTATTCGACAGAGATAGAGACAGCCAGCGAGAGAGGGAACACAGCAGGGGAAGTGGGAGAGGAAGAAGCAGGCTCACAGCGGAGGAACCCGATGTGGGGCTTGATCCCATAACACCGGGATCGCGCCCTGAGCTGAAGGCAGACGCCTAACCGCTGTGCCACCCAGGACCCCTAAAAAAAGTTTTAAAAAATTAGCCAATTATCTCAAAACAGCGTATCTGATTATCTATATTTATTTTTTACTTTTAACCATTTTTACTGTATTGCACACATACAGAGGATGCACAAAATACAAACAACTTGGTTATTACTGAACAGTCACGTGTCTACTACTCAAGTCTGACTCTTAAAGTTTACCCTAGAGACGACAACATACATCCTTGACTTTTTTTTTTTTTTTATTTTTTAAAATTTTATTTATTAGAGATAGAGACAGCCAGTGAGAGAGGGAACAGAAGCAGGGGGAGTGGGAGAGGAAGAAGCAGGCTTATAGCGGAGGAGCCCGATGTGGGGCTCAATCCCACAACGCCGGGATCACGCCCTGAGCTGAAGGCAGACGCTCAACCGCTGTGCCACCCAGGCCCCAATCCTTGACTTTTTAAAATCTCACAGTAACTGGTACTTTCATCCTCTCCTGGGCAGTGCAAGGATTTAAGATCAGTTCCACTCCAATTATCTGCTTTTGGTTTATATGCTGTTGTCCAGTTTGAACCTGTTTCTATTTTGCACTCATAAGTCATCATTACTCTTCTTGTGTTATCAGCATTCACGATTGCCAACATAATTATCATTTCTGTTCTTCTTTGTACATCTTCAGTCTTTTATCTGACATCATTTTTCTTTTGCCCAAGGAATACCCTTCAATGCTTTCTTTACTTCTAAGCTGCTGGTGACAAATTCCCTCAGTTTTGTCCAAAAGTATAACTCACTAATTTTTTCTTTTGTCCTTTTCTTTTCTTTTTTTAAAAAGATTATTTATTTATTGGACAGAGAGAGAGAGAGAGACAGCCAGTAAGAGAGGGAACACAGGCAGGGGGAGTGGGAGAGGAAGAAGCAGGCTCCCAGCCCAATGCGGGGCTTGATCCTGGGACCCTGGGATCACTCCCTGAGCCAAAGGCAGACGCATAACGACTGAGCCACCCAGGCGCCCCTCAATTTTTTTGCGCTTTGTCTAATAGGCTCAATGCATCCCCTGTGTCCTTGGTTTGGCTTCTGCAGGTTTTTATTCTAGAGCCTCCTTATCCTTTTCAAATCTGTCCTGACCTTTTTTTTTTGTGTGTGCTATTTGCCTGCCAAAATTCCTATGTTTTTTTCTTTATCTCCTTGATTTTCATAAGCATGGCCACTTTAAAGGCCAAGCTCGCTCACTTCAGTATTGAGAATACCTGTTTCTCTTGTCTGTTCTTTCTGCTCATTCCTGTTCTGAGAGTCTTGTCTTTTCGTGTTTGCTGTGTTCTGTTCATTGCATTTGAAAAATTAAAATAATTCAAGGCATAGGATGATCTTTCTTCACCAGGATTTTAATAGCTTTTTATTGGGGTCTATAGCACCTGGGAAGTGGCTTAAGCCAGTTTCAAGACTCAGATCATGCAAGGCTGGGCTGTGTCCCCATAAAGGCTTGTCTCCTTCTTGTTCACCTTCCTCCAGTGGTGAGGCCCCTGCAGGGTCTTAGGGAAAAGCCCTGTGGCACCTGCCTCCCACCCCCACCCAGGAGGCCCTTGCCTCCCTGGCCCAGTGAGGCTGTCAGGGGTGCTGCTCGGGCTCTTAACACCCATCTGTCTTTTCTGGAATCAACAGATGCCCCAAGGTATTTTTGCCTTCTCCTGGATTTTGGACCAGTAATTCTTCACTAGCTCTCATTAGCTCTCACGTGTTCTCACAGATTTCCTAGTTGTTCTCAGAGAGAAATTCGTTTGTATTACTTCTTCGCCAGTATCAGAAGTGGCAGATTCCTTAATAATTATTACTTTATTTTACTCTGACATTTCTCCCCTGAAACATCTATTTCCAAGATTTGACTTGAATGCCTGGCCAGATTTACTTGTTTTTGGTCATCTTCTTTCTATTAATTGTTTTTTAGAGAATCAGGTTTAATAATAATATTTTACAACATTTTATATTAAAAATATTTTTGAAGTTTTAAATAATTGCTCCTAACTCTAAAAGCAGTTTATGCTCATGTTAGGCACTCTGGAAAACACAAAAAAGGTACAATGCTAATTAAAGGTACAAGTCATCTGTAAAACTACTCCCTGGTTTATATATAAAATTGTTTTAGTGTTTTTAGTCTGTGATTTACACATGTGAACATATAACACATATAAATATTAGAATGGGAATCATATAACATTTTTTTGCTGTAGTTTTCATTTGACCTACTGGGAACATTTTTATTGTTAACACTTTTTTAAATATGATTTTTAAAGCTTAGGATTTTATTATTTGGTAGCAGTATTAAGTCATTCTCCTACTTTTGTTTCAAGTTTTCATTATAGATAAGTCTGCAGTCCTTTTTGGACAGCACTTTCTGTGCAGATTTCTGACTGTTGTGTAATTATTATCTCAGTGGGTTTGAGTGTTATTAAGGTTCTTTTATTAAGGCTTTTTAAAAAATGAGCTGATAATTATTACATTGAACATTTTCAGTTGTTTAGATCGAAGCTGCAGATATCACTGTTCACTTAGATGTGATACATGATTTAAGGGTAAAGAGCATTTTGGATCCCTGGGGAATATACAAGGGCCTAACCATTTAAGTAATTGGACAGAAGTTGAATTTATTTACATATGGAAGTAATCATTGTCAAGAACAAGGAAAAAAATATGGGACACCACGGGAACACTTTGTAAATCGAATGGGAACAGTTTGTACACTACCTACCAAAACAGACAAAGGCAGTCCAAGTGTAAGTGAGCATTAGCTGAACAAGATCACAAGTATGCCCACTCTTTCTTTTACATTTACATCAGCTGTGGTCATTACATAATCAGCTCCTGGCAAGGTTCTCATCTGCGGTGACATTTCATTCTTAATCAGAACTGATGATTGGGTGATTTCCATTTTCTCTCTTTCAGGAAGTACTTCTTACCCGGGGTTCCCTGGGCTTTGACTTACTTGACCTTTCCATCTGGCTGTGTGTAGTCGCTCCCATGGCCAGTCCTCTCTGGCTCCTTTGCACAGACCTCAGGCCCCATGGATCATCTGTGACCCTACTGTATTCACTATATATGTCTCCCATGGCGTGCACATTCCCATCCCACAGTAGAGGTTTTATGACACAGTAAACACGTGTCAGCACACATTTTTCTTATGAAAATTTCACTCTGTGATGAAAAGAGCACAATGATGACTGGGCTTCTGTGATGGGTAACCTTACATTAACATCTTTGTTTTATTGCTGTCCCCTCTCTCTGGACTAGTTTGTGGTCTGTGGTCTGTGGCTCGTGAGGGCTGGTGGTACAGAGAAGAAGATGACAGTGAGCAGAGCAGCTAGGGCGCAGCCAGGGGCAGGAACCAGGGCCCACCGTGGAGCGAGAAGAACGCTGGACCTGTGGCCAGACCTCTTCATTCAGGAGTGATGTGACATGCGCAGAGACTGGACAGGAGAGAGCAGGGACACCAGGAAGGCTGGGCTTCAGGCAGTCAGAGCAAAACTGAGGGCAGGCCTGAACACCAAAGAGGCTAAAAACAAGCAGAAAACATGATTCTTGGGACTGGACATCCTGGAAGTATTTTCCAGCGCAACGTGTCTACAATCAGCCTCACCTTTGTCTCTGTGATTTCCCTTATCTCTGGGAAGAACAAGGTGTATCCCATCACCTAGCCTTGAAATCTCCGGGTCTTGTTGGCATCCTGTTATCTTTGCATCTGGTCTCTTCCTGTGGCTCTGTTGATGCTGCCTGCACATGGAAAGGCCTTGGCGTTCCACACTGGGGCCTGAAGTAAGGTGACTTAACCTCTGAGAGTAACCTGGAAGACCACAGTCTTTTTTTTTTTTTTTGTTTAAGATTTTATTTATTTGACAGAGAGAGAGGCAGCGAGAGAGGGAACACAAGCAGGGGGAATGAGAGAGGGAGAACCAGGCTTTCCGCTGAGCAGGGTGCCTAAGGCGGAGCTCGATCCCAGGACCCCAAGGTCATGACCTGAGCCGAAATCAAGAGTCCCATGCTTAACGGACTGAGCCACCCAGGTGCTCTCCACCCCCACCCCCTCTCCCAGCCTGCATTTCTGCTCTCATGCCATTACACTTACCTGTGCATGCTGTGTCCAGCCGCATCAAGCTACTTTGCTATATTCAGTACAGGCCCCTATCCCAGAGGCCCTACGGAGATTGGAATGTGCTCTTTTCCACACTGCTATGGTTCCAAAACCTTGCCATCTTTCCAGCCCCTGTCCAAGTGCTCCCATCTCTACTGCACCTCCCTGGGCCCCTGGTCTCAGCCTCAAGCTTCGGTAATTCCTTTCTCCGAGCTCCTCTGGACTCTTGGCATGCTTACTGCTGTATGTTTTGTGTTATTTGGCCACATGACGTATTTAACTTCGTATCCTGAGTTCTGGAGAATTCTTCCCGACCGCTTAAGCACAGTGCCTAACTGTTGCTGCAGTTAGTAAATGTATTGTGATAAGTAAACCAGGCATGGGGATAATAACAAGCTGATTAAGAGTTGACAGATGCTTTCTCCACTGAGTATTCTTAGCTCCCTTGGCAAACATTAGTTGACCATATATGCACGAGCTTTTTCTGGGCTCTCAATTCTGTTCCATTGGTCCATGTGTCTGTTTTATGCCAGTGCTCCACTGTTTTGATTACTGTAAATTTGTAATAAAATCTGAAATCAGAAAAAAGACAAAACAAAGAGTTGACAGATGCGTCAGAACCAAAAGGCCAGGAAAGCAGCGGCATAGCACTGGCTTAGATCTGGTAGCCAGGTAATGTTCCCAGCCAGCCGTGAGCTTCTGTGTGGTTCCTGTTGAGGTGGGGAGAGGTAAGTGAGCCAACTTGAGTGGCCGTTATATGCCAGTCACCCTTCTAGATGTTCTACTTGATTTGTTCATTTGAGCCCTAATCAGATCACATTCTTCCCTTTCTTAATACTCTTCATTGGCTTCTCGTTTTGCTTAAAATAAAAGCCAAGCTCTGTAACAATAGCCCTACAGAATCCCTAAACTTGTGTCCTGCATTTCCTTAACGGGATGCACTGCCTGCCTCCTCACCCCTCCCCTTGTTAAAGCTTTGCCCATGAGTCCCAGATCTATGTCTTCCCTTTGCAACCTTAAAAATGACCCGTTATGATAACAGTGAATATGCTGTCTTTGTGGTGCCTTACATTTTCAAAAAACACATTCTCAGGTTGTTCCATCTGATCTTCTTTCAGTCCATAATCCTTGGGCCGTCTTTGCAAAGGCAAGAGTATAGAGGGAATGAAATGCCAAGAAAATTGGACGGCGTGTATCAAAGTACATGTTTGCTAAACATCACAGGCCAGTTATGGAACTAATTCATACCTTCCTTTAAGCTTCAGATGTGTTCTGAAGAGCTTTCTTCAAATAGAGTTTGGCTAGCCACACTCTCTTTAAAAATGCTATGAAGTTTCTCGTAACTCTGAAGAGAAACAAGAAACTAGTGGTTTTAATAACCATGGTGGAGACACTGATTGGTGGATAGCAACAGGATGGGACTGACTTCACTGTGTACCCTTTCGTATCTTAAAAAAAATTTTTAACCACATGCTTGTACTTATTTTTATTAGCTTTATATATATGTACGTTTGTACATATATATATACACACATGTCTATAGTTTTACATACGTATAACATGTGTGTGTATACTCTGTGAAATTGCTATTCATTCTTATTATTACAATTTTTTTCCAAAAAGCAGTCAGACCATATGAGACAATTTGGAAAAAAGAGGAAGAAAAATAATTATTCCAAATCCTACAGTACTCCTAAAACAGCTGCTTCGGATTGCCATTGAAAAGTGAATTCTGGGGGCGCCTGGGTGGCGCAGTCATTAAGCGCCTGCCTTCGGCTCAGGCTGTGATCCCAGCGTGCTGGGATCGAGCCCCACGTCAGGCTCGTCCACTGGGAGCCTGCTTCTTCCTCTCCCACTCCCCCTGCTTTTGTTCCCCTCTCTCATTGGTTGTCTCTGTCAAATAAATAAATAAAATCTTTAAAAAAAGAAAAAAAAGAAGAAAAGTGAATTCTGGGGTGCCTGAGTGGCCCAGTTGGTTGAGCGTCTGACTCTTGATTTCAGCTTGGGTCATGATCTCAGGGTCCTGGGATCAAGCCCCAGGTGGGGCTCCACGCTCAGCACAGAGTCTGCTTGTCCCTCTCCCTCTGGTCTTCCCCCTGCCCCACACCGCTCACTCTCTTTTGCTCGCTCGCCCTCTCAAATAAATAAATAAATAAATAAATAAATAAATATGTTAAAAAAAAAAAGGAAAATAAATTCTGGAGTAGATGTTTTGTAGAACAAGCCACCTGACACTCCCTTTGAACCTCTTCTGTAAACAGGTGTACCAAATACGAATTTTATAGTAGGATATGCCTTTAGTTTCTGCTGTTAGTAAAAGAATTTCCTCTATATAATCTTCATGGTTATTCACTTTCTCCTCCCATTTTGACCAGAGTAAAACACACAAAAAAGGAGAAAAAAAGAAAAAACCCATTCTCATCTGGAGCTTCACCTAAGCTCTCCCCACGCTCGCCCCACCAGCCCTGCCACGGCTGGTACACGTGCGTGGCATGCAGCAAGGACAGTTAGGAAGAACAAAGGAAATAGAAATGCACGAGAAGAACAACCAGAATTTCTCAGTTGGTTGGATGTGGGGATAAGAAGGATGGTAAGCCCAAAGATAATCAGGTTTCAGGTATGAACAGGAAGCTAAGAGGTTGGATTTGGGAATTAAACTTGGATTCAGATCCCATTTCTGCAGATTGTTAGCTGCATCATCTTATGTCATGTTCGTCACCCCCAAGCCTCAGTGTTCTTGTCTATGACGTGGGGATAATTTAGTGCCGAGTTCGCTAGGTTATTGGATGGCTTAAGCAGGAGACTCGACTTACAAGCGCCTGAGTGTTTTCCACTTTTAATTATTAATGGTGATGCTATTTTTTTTTTAAGATAGAGAACATAAAAAGAGGAGCAGAGATGGGTGATGGTGAGGGAAGGTGATTTCCGTTTAGACAAGCTAAGTTTGAAGTACCCGAGGGATGTGTATTCTGCGTTACTGGAAGGCAGAGACGTGGTCCTGGGTTGGAAGGGGGCTTACCTGTGCTATAACAGCAAGTTCGATCCTGGCGCGGCCGCCGTGGCTTTGCATTCATTCTCTGACTCTGTTCCTAGCTGGTCTCAAAGCTCAGATTGCCTGACTCTGTGAAAATGTTTGATCACCTGCAAAGGCTCGTGGTTGCTTATCAGAGTGCATCCTGCTTATCAGAGTGCATCCACTAACTGGAGAGTTGGTGTGTTTTTCCCACCTTGGGCATCAGGGCTGCTGTGTGTCTGTGCGCGTGGGGTGCTCACTGCTCTAGGGTTTCCGCCCCCAGGCGGCGGGAGGTGAAATCTGCTTGTCTCCCACGACCAGGCCACAAGCCCCTGGCTGCCTCCAAAGCCTTGGGAATGTTCGCCGGCCCCCTCAGGGGGGTGGCTTAGTGTGGAACAGGAGGAGCCTCTGTTGAAATTAAATTCCATATGGTCAGTTTAAGTTCCTATTATAAGGACCAAGTCGTGGGGGTACTTAGATTTTTTTCTTTCTTATTGCAGATCATCAACGCTGTGGTGCTGCTGATTCTGTTGAGCGCCCTGGCTGACCCAGACCAGTACCACTTTTCAAGTTCTGAGCTAGGAGGCGACTTCGAGTTCATGGATGATGCCAGTAAGTACATCAAATAGCAGATGTAAATCTGGTGTCTTTCTTTCTTTCTTTCTTTCTTTCTTTCTTTCTTTTTCTTTCCTTTCTCTCTTTCTCTCTTTCTTTCTCTCTCTCTTTTTTCTTTCTTTCTTTCTTTCTTTCTCTCTTTTCTTTCTTTCTTTCTTTCTCTCTCTTTCTTCTTTCTTTCTTTCTCTTTTCTTTCTTTCTTTTCTTTTCTTTTCTTTTCTTTTCTTTTCTTTTCTTTTCTTTCTTTTCTTTTCTTCCTTCCCTTTTCTTCCTTCCTTCCTTCCTTCCTTCCTTCCTTCCTTCCTTCCTTCCTTCCTTCCTTCCTTCCTTCCTTTTTTAAAGATCTTACTTATTTACTTGACAGAGACAGCCAGCGAGAGAGAGAACACAAGCACAGGGAGGGGGAGAGGGAGAAGCAGGCTCCCCAGCAGAGGAGCCTGATGTGGGGCTCCATCCCAGAACGCCGGGATCACGCCC
Source organism: Ailuropoda melanoleuca (assembly GCF_002007445.2). Lineage (NCBI taxonomy): Eukaryota > Metazoa > Chordata > Mammalia > Carnivora > Ursidae > Ailuropoda > Ailuropoda melanoleuca. The sequence continues at coordinate 65,813,686 of NC_048226.1, forward strand.
TGAGCCAAAGGCAGACGCTTAACCACTGTGTCACCCAGGCGCCCCCTTCTGGTGTTTTTCAAGGGCAGGGAATCCTGCTGCCTGTTTCTCCTGTTGAATTCCAAATAATTGATTCCCGGGCCCATTTGAACGAATACTTCCCTTTCCATCATTACAAGTCAGATCAACAAATACTAATGTGCTGCACGTGCTCTGCCTCTGTTCTGAGTGCCGGAGTCTAAATGAGGTCTCTGTTGTTTTTTTTCCCACCTTAGAGTAATCTTCCAATTTTTTATTTTTATTAATTAATTAATTAATTTATTTATTTTTAAAGATTTTATTTATTTATTCGACAGAGATAGAGACAGCCAGCGAGAGAGGGAACACAAGCAGGGGGAGTGGGAGAGGAAGAAGCAGGCTCCCAGCCTCTGAGCCTGATGTGGGGCTCGATCCCAGGACCCCGAGATCACGCCCTGAGCCGAAGGCAGAGGCTTAACGACTGCGCTACCCAGGCGGCCCTCCAATTTTTTAAATTATTGCTTTGTCGTAATCTTTTTACTCTGGGCCTTTTGGCCTTTTTGAGAGGATGGGGAGTAAATGGCCGGAAGCAATGTCAAAAGGTTCACACATCTCTATCTCATTGGGTCTTCTGTGTTTCTGCATTTACCTTTCTTGTAGGAGATGATCATTCTCTGTTCCAGAAACTGTGTTGCTCATTATGTGGTAGACTTGGGTCTTTGTCCAATAAGTAGAAATGTACACAGGAATGTGGATGTGGGATAGGCCAGAAGGAGCTGAGGCAACCCAGCTCTAAGATCATGGACACCTGAACATTTTATAATTATAGTCACGCTGTGTCCGCACTGACTGAAAGGGGCACTGTTGTGCATAATCCCAAACAAAAGATCATGCAAGTTTAATTCTCATTGGCTTTGGAGAACTGTAAATGCATTTAAAAAAAAAAATTGGGGCAAAATGAGTAAGGTGGGGAGACAGTGACTCAAGATGCAGTTTTAGGGATAGACCAGGAACATTTGGAAGACTGTGAGGCTTGTGGGTTCTATTCTCAGGGTGAGAAAATTGCTGTTCAGTGGTTATGCACGGATGTGTGTTTTGTGGCGTACCCTTTCGTCACTGAGTAGAAGATGCATTTAGGAGACTGATCTGTGAGCACAGAAGCCCGGAGACTAGTTTGGGGGTGTTTCCCTGTGATCCAGGCTGCACTGAGGATGGGGAAGAGGGTGGGTTTTGAAGGTAGGACTGATAGACTTTGTTAGTGTGGGTGAGGAAGGAAGGGGAGGAATCAGAGATGACCCCTGCTTTCCAGCATGAACAAAAGACCAATCCTCAGGGGGGCCGAGAGTCTGGGGTCGGGAGATGACAGCACACCTGGGGAGGCAGCTCGACTTTGCTTTCAGTGACTCACCGAGATCCTTAGGAGTCTAGGCTCTGAAGCAGAAGACCTTACTTTGAATCCTGACCAAGCCATGTATTCAGTGTGTGAGCATGGAGCTGGTTACTTCTTTGTGTGCCTTCCATTCTCCCACTGAGAGGCAGGGGTGATCATAATATCTGCCTCATGGATTGTCGCAGTGATTAAATCAACTAGTACACGAGAAATGCTTAGAATGGGGTCTGGCCCATCGTAGTGCTCAGTATATTTTGCTGTTTTACTAACCATCCTTATTTAGGTATGTTCCAGCTACAACACAAGCTGTCTTAAAGTGGGGAGATTAGAAAGGTGGTTGGGTATGTGACTCTGTAACCCAGAACCCAGATGTCTGGGCTGATGTAAATTTGAGGATGTCAGCCTAAAAATGGTATTTTATGTTAAGGGCTTAGTGAAGGGAAAAGGAAAGGGGTCCCAGATTGAGCCCTGTAGGAGCCCCAATAGTAGAGGTCAGAATAGGAGCCTGAGAGCACTTGATGGTGACATAAACAGAAAACCAGGAGATGCTTTCTTTTCTTCTTCTTCTTCTTTTATTTTTTTTTAAAGATTTTTTTTTTAAATTTATTTATTCGACAGAGATAGAGACAGCCAGCGAGAGAGGGAACACAAGCAGGGGGAGTGGGAGAGGAAGAAGCAGGCTCATTCCAGAAGAGCCTGATGTGGGGCTCTATCCCATACCGCCGGGATCACGCCCTGAGCCGAAGGCAGATGCTTAACCACTGTGCCACCCAGGCGCCCCTTCTTTGATTTTTTTATTAAAGATTTATTTATGTATTTTAGAGAGGGGGGGAGAGGAAGAGAGAGAATGAGTTGGGGGGAGGGGCAGAGGGAAAGAGACAAGCAGACTCTGTGCTGAGCATGGAGGCCGACGCGGGGCTGAATCTCCTGGCCCTGCGATCATGACCTGAGCCAAAGACAAGAGTTGGATGCCCAACGTACTGAGCCACCTAGGCGCCCCCAGGAGACGCTTTCTATCTGTCACCTTCCACCACCATAGCTTTGTAATATGTACTAAACAGTCAGGACAATATATTCTCCTGGGCTGTGCGACTTTGTCAGACAGAGATGGGACTTCTGCTATAACATCACTCCTTCTCTCGATTTTGAATAACCCTGTTACACTTATGGATTCTTCCAGAAAGGATAATGAGTTCTATTAATATTGAATTAATATCTCTGCCTTTCTTTCCCTGAGCTAAAAGACTATGTAAGCTATAGATACAATGTTTGATTGGCATTTAAAAACAAATTATCTTTCACTGTGTCCAGTAGCGGAATTCCATTTCTAAGGTAATTGAGGTTAGAAGAAGTTGTTTTAAATGACAGCTATAGTTCTCTCTGAATCAGACAGTAACACTATATGCCTTGTTCTAATTGCCAGAGATTAAGCTGGGTAATGAGTCTCTGACAGTATAGTCTTAATTTAGCTGACTTCAAAGGCTTGCTTGTACTTGTGTTTAAAATAGTAATTGTTCTCTAATGTCCTGGATATTAATTCCAGTGCATTAGAGGTTTCTCTCATATCTCCTATATTTGAAAGGAATGAATGAAGAGTGTGTAATTACGGTTAGGACTGTCTATCAGTCATTTAAATCACATGTTATAAAAAGGTACAGAGAGTCGATATTCACTTGAGTGAGTCTTTTTTTAACTTCTTTTCGCTTCCATTTCCTTTTCACATGCTTTGATCTCCTTTTTTAAAAAAAGACTTTATTTATTTATTTGAGAGAGAGAGCATGCATGCACTCGCTCAAGAGAGAGCATGAGCAGGGGGAGAGGCAGAGGGAGAGGGAGAAGCAGACTCTTGGCTGAGACTCCCCGGGATCATGACCTGAGCTGAAGGCAGATGCTTAACTGACTGAGCCACCCAAGTACCACCTCCCCCTTTTTAAAGTAGGGAGCCCAGTGAGGGGCTTGAACTCACGACCCTGAAATTAAGACCTGAGCTGAGATCAAGAGTCAGATGCTTAACTCACTGAGCCACCCAGATGCCCCTGATCTCCTTTTTAAAACAAATTTGTAGGTCAAAGTTCATTGTGTTTGACAAGCCTTTCTATATTTAACTCACAAATGGATAGAATTAAATAATCCTTGAAATGGGTACAATCAATTGCTTGAAATAGCAATTTGAAGTTGGTATATTTTTGGAATGGTGGCCATCTGCAGATTTTATCCAGAAGGACAGAGCAGGAATGTGTTTCACTTTTCCATATGGTATTTTCTTAAAATGATCTGGTAGAAGATGTATTATTTACATCAAAATGAGGCATATGGGAGAATCCACTGGAACAAAGAAAGAAAAAAATGAGGATTTCTCTTAAAAAAAATTCAGTCCTTTAACATTTGTATTTTCATATATATTTTGTATAATGGAAAAATATTAGTGATAATACATCTTTAAAATTTATAGGTAAATACATGTTGTTTATGTTACACCCTCCCCCCCCCAATTGAATGTACTAGAAAAGAATGAGGAACTGTTGTAGATCAGAGGAAACTAAAGAGACACAGCTAAACGTAGTATGAGATACTGGATTGGATTCTGGAACAGAAAAAGGACAATAAGGGGGAGACAAGTGAAATTCACACAAGTTTTGTAGTTTAATTAATAGTATTACATAAGTGTTAATTTCCTGGTTTTGATGATAAATGATTACTATTAGGGGAAGCAGGATGAAGGGTATACCTGAACTTTCTACTGTTCTTGTAACTTTCCTATATGTCTAAAATGATTTCAGAATAAAAAGTTAATGAAAAAAATAGTTCAGTGTATTGACTTAGAGCACCAAAGGATAATGATCGAAAAGCCTGTATGTGTGGCATATTGCGTTGTACACTCCTGACTTACTTTGAGTAGAAGTAGACTTGGTGGCAGTTTTAATGAATTGGCAAAGAGTTGTGACAGGAAGTGTCAGTGCTGTGCATGGTGCCAAACAGCAGGTCATTCAAATTAATTTCTGATTAATTTTGCAGCAGATGTGTCCTTCCAGTCAAACTTAGTTTTATTTACCAAGTAGACACACTTGGCCTAAGGAAGGAAAGGTACAGAAAAATCATCAAGAATGGATGGTTACCATATATGGCTACCTAATTTAGGATAAAGACACTACTACATTTATGGGAGAAAGGATGATCTTTTCAGTAAATGGTTCTGGGTGAAAGTAATGAGAGAAAAACACACACTTCACAAAAAAGATACGCATGGGACGCCTCGGTGGCTCATCTGGTTAAGCATCTGCCTTAGGCTTGGGTCATGATCCCAGGGTCCTGGGATGGAGCCCTGCCTCGGGCTCCCTGCTCAGTGGGGAGCCTGCCTTTGCCTCTCTCTTTCTGTCTCTCATGAATAAATAAATAAAAATCTTTTAAAAAAATCCATATGACCAATAAACATATGAAAATATTCTCCACATGATTAGTTGTAAAGAAAACACAAATTACAGGCACAGTATTGAATCACTGCGCCCCTCCGAAATGGCCAACATTAACCGAACTGATGAAGCCACCTGCTGATAAAGATGTGGAACAACTGGAATTCCCAGATTGCTCCTGGGAGTGTAAACCGTACAACCGCCTTGGGAAAACTAACGCTAAATATACATGTACCCTACGACCCTACAGCTCCACTCTTAGATACGGACCTTACGGAAATGAATGCTTGTGTCTGTCATTAGCCACGTAGAAAGATGGTCACAGTAGCTTTATTCATAATAGCCGAAAAGATTTCCACCGGTGGTTAGAATGGACAGAAACGGAGTGATCAGAGGTGGAACAGTACAAGCCAAAGGGTGACGGTGATTCACTGTGCTTTTCTGTATGTTTGAAAGTTTTGATTAAAAAAATCTTAAGAATGGGGTGCCTGGGTGGCTCGGTTGAGCGTCTGACTCTTGATTTTGGCTTAGGTCATGATCTTGGGGTCGTGGGATCGAGCCCTGAGTTGGGCTCTGCACTGGGCATGTAGCCTGCTTGGGATTCTCTTTCTCCCTCTCCCTCTGTCCCTAACCCCCACCCCATGTGTGTTCTCTCTCTTAAATTAATTAATTAACTAATAAATAAATTAATTAAAATCTAAGAAATAGGGGGGAAAAAAAGAATGACCGGCTAGGGCTGTCCTTAGGGGTCTTGGCACCGAGAGAGAGTTCTCCTTGCTCTGTCGTTTGGGCAGGGCCCCAGGCTGCCTGCCTGCTGTCTGTTCACATACCCCCACACAAGCCTGGCAGGCAGTCCGCACAGCTTGTCCACTGTGCATGAAGATCCCCACAGTCTTGAGGAAGTAGACATACCTATGCAGCAGCGGGGGAAGTGGTGCCAGAGGAACCATCTTGGCCCTTCAGTTTCATGCATCCAGCCTCCCATGCTCCCGTCTGTGTAATTATCTTTTTTTTTTTTTTAAAGATTTTATTTATTTATTTAACAGAGATAGAGACAGCCAGCGAGAGAGGGAACACAAGCAGGGGGAGTGCGAGAGGAAGAAGCAGGCTCACAGCAGAGGAGCCTGACGTGGGGCTCGATCCCATAACGCCAGGATCATGCCCTGAGCCGAAGGCAGACGCTCAACTGCTGTGCCACCCAGGCGCCCCTGTGTAATTATCTTTTAAATCACATGGCTCAAAAAGGTTGCATATTCTGCACATTCTCTACATCTTGCTTATTTTTTTAAAAAAGATAATTCAATGAATATTGTCAAGGAGTTTTTTTTTTTACAACGATACAGATGTAAGAAGACCACTAGGGATAATGAAGTGACATGGATAATCAAGGCCGGCAGTGACTATCCCTAGACCCGAAGGAGGTCTCTCTCCCTCTATCAAATAAATAAATAATATCTTAAAAAATATATAAAATAAAATTAGATACATTAACCCCCTTTTTAAAAAAAGATTTATTTTAGAGAGAGTGAGTGAGCAGGGGAGGGGCAGAGGGAGAGAAAGAATCTGGAAGCAGACTCCCCACTGAGCTCGGCTCCAGTGCCTCAATGCCACAATCCTGAGATCCTGACCTGAGCAGAAACCTACCCAACTGAACCAGCCAGGTGCTCCGCCTACAGACTCCTTTGATTCGTTTGAGGGGCCACGTTGGCGAGGGATGGAGGAAGAATAAGCACCCAGCTTCTCTGATGATGAATTTTGTTGCTGTTGCTGTTGTTAGCATCTTCATGTGTTTGTAATCAGGATGTGATTTACCATTTAGCAGGGATTTAGTGTGACGATCTTGTTTTTTCTCCAGATCTTTATTTTGGAAAAATTCAGACCTTTCAGAAAAGTTTCATGTACAATGAACATCCACCTTGCTTTTTTCCATTAATAATAATTTATAGTTTTTCATTTTTTGTGGAATTATCTCTGTTAAATAGTGAATGGGTATAAAACATTTTTTAAAAATTTATTCATTTGAGAGAGAGACAGCACAGGGAGGGGGGAGAGACAGGGAGAGGGAGCAGCAGACTCCCTGCTGAGCAGGGAGCCCGATATGGGGCTCAATCCCAGGGCCCTGGGATCATGACCTGAGTCGAAGGCAGATGCTTAACTGACTGAGCCACCCGGCATCCCTGTATAAAACAGTATTTACAGAATACCAAATAATGGTGCAAGTAGTTGTGTACCCACCACTTAACTTTAAGAAGTTGAATTTTACCTTATTTTCCAAAGAGTCCTGTGTCCCTTCCTGATTGCATATTCTTTCCTCTGATCTCAGAGGGAGCCATTTGCTGAGCTCTTGATGATTCCTCTGCTTTTCTTTATAGACGTACACATACATTTGTATCACTAATTGATCTGTTGTTTAATTTTCATGCTGAACTTTATAGAGTAGATTCACATAGTACACCTCCTTCCGAGACTTGCTTTTTCATTGTTATTGTGTTGAGAAAGTTATTCAGATACTTGTTAAAGATGGTAAGAACTTTACTCAAGCAGGATTTTGCAGTAGGGGAAAGAGGTCAAGCTCAATTCCCTCTCCAACAAGGATGAGTGAAGTGGTTTAGCCACGGAGCAGGTGGGGGGGGTCAGTGGATAGAAAATTACTGAGAGCAAACATCAAGGCTGGAGAGATTCTTGCTTGACAACTCAACAGGATTCTTGCTGAAGGCAAACCAGCGTGGCAAGTTACAGAGGCTGGGGGATGAGAATTTGATCAAGTATCAAAATGATCAGATTCAAAGGGGGGGAGGTGGGTTTTCAGTGTGTTGACTCAGCAGGATTATTGCTGAAACTAGACTAGATGGGCCATGGGCAGGGCGCAAGGTGTTTGCTTGGAGGAAAGTTGTCCTTATGTGTCTCCGTGTATCTGGGGAGACCTTTCTCCTTCCAGCACCCAGCTGCAAGAGAGTCTGGAAAATTCAGATTTTAGTTCTCTGGTCTATGTAGAATAGGCAGACACACTGGAAGGTGGGAATGAATGCTCAGTGCCAATTCCCCAGTGCAAACACGCTGTAATACGTGGTCAGCCTGATGTGGTCCTCCTTTTTCAGAAATCTTCTAACTATTCTTGCTTATTTGTTTTTTCTTCTATGCTTTAACATCAACTTGTCCAGTTCTCAGGAAGTCCTGTTGCATATTTGTTAATTACAAGTGTTAAACTTACTGATTAACCTAGGAGGAAATAATACCTTACATGTGGTATTTTGTCTAGTTAAACTTTTTTTTTTAATGGTGTTATTGAGGTATTATTTATATACCATAAACTTACCCATTTTAAATGTACAATTCAATGATTTTTAGTGAATTTATAGAGATATGTAACATTTTAAAAATACCTGATTACAGGGGCACCTGGGTGGCTCAGTTGGTTAAGCGTCTCACTCTTGATTTAGGCTCAGGTCATGATCTCAGGGTTGTGAGATCGAGCCCTGTGTCCGGCTCCACACTGGATGTGGGGCCCGCTTAAGATTCTGTCTCTCTCTGTCCCGCCCCTGCTCACGTGCTCTCTATAAGTAAGTAAATAAAATAAAATATCTGATTACAACTTAAAACTTTCCAGTTAATACAGATCTTCAGTGTCCATCAGTAATGTTTCCAAAATTTTTCATGTATGTATAGATAGTACGTGTTTTTATTTTTTTACTAGTTTATTAATTTTAATTCCAGTATTTAACATACAGTGTAATTATATTAGTTTCAGGGGTTCAATATAGTGTTTCAGCACCTCCATAAAACACCCAGTGCTCATTACAAGTGTCCTCCTTAATCCCCATGACCTATTTAACCCATTCCCTCACCCTCTTCCCCTCTGGTAACCATCAGTTTGTTCTCTACAGTCTGTTTCTTGGCTAGTCTCTCCCTTTTTTTTTCCTCCTTTGCTCATTTGTTTTGTTTAACTTCCACATATGAGTGAAATCAATATGGTATTTGTCTTTCTGGGGCCGAATTATTCGCTTAACATTATACTTTCTGGCTCCATCCATGTTGTTGCAAATGGCAAGATCTCATTCTTTTTCATTCAACAATATTCCATTGTATATACATAGCACACCTTTATCCATTCATCAGTCGATGGACACTTGGGCTGCTTCCATAATTTGGCTGTTGTAGGTAATATGCTGCAATAAACAACGGTGTGCATATATCCCTTTTAATTAGTTTTTGTACTTTTGGGGTAAATACCCAGTAGTGCCATTACCGGATCATAGGGTAGTTCTATTTTTAACTTTTTGAAGACCCTCCATACTGTTTTCCACAGTGGCTGTACCAGTTTGCCTTCCCACCAACAGTGCAGGAGGGCTCCTTTTTCTCCACATCTTGCCAACACTTGTTGGTTCTTACGTTGTTGTTTTTAGCCATTCTGACAGGTGTGAGGTGATATCTCGTTGTGGTTTTGATTTGCGTTTCCCTGATGCTAAGTGATGTTGTGCATCTTTTTATGTATGTGTGTGTGTTGGCCATCTGGATGTCTTTGGAGAAATGTCTGTTCGTGTGTGCTGCCCATTTTTTAATTGGATTATTTGTTTTTTGGATGTTTAGTTTGGTAAGTTCCTTACATATTTTGGATCCTAATTCTTTATCGCATATGTGATTTGCAAATACGCAATTTGCAGATATCTTCTCCCATTCCATACGCTGCCTTTTAGTTTTGTTGTTGTTTTCCTTCACTGTGCAGAAGCTTTTTATTTTGATGTAGTCCCAGTAGTTTATTTTTTGTTTCCCTTGCCTCAGGAGATGTATCTAGAAAAATGTTGCTACAGCCGATGACAGAGAAATTACTGCCTGTGTTCTCTTCAAGGATTTTTATGGTTTCAGGTGTCACGTTTAGCTCCTGATCCCTTTTGAGTTTATTTTTGGTTTGATGTGGGACTGTGGCTCAGTTTCATTCTTTTACATGTTGCTGTCCAGTTTTCCCAGCACCATTTGTTGAAGAGACTGTCTTCTTCCCATAGGTTATTCTCCTGCTTTGTTGAAGATTAATTGAGCATATAGTTGTGAGTTCATTTCTGGGTTTTCTGTACTGTTCTATTGATCTATGTGTCTTATGGTTGTGCCAGTATCATACTATTTTGATTACTCCAGCAATGTAGTATAACTTAAAGTCTGGAATTGTGATGCGTCCAGCTTTTTCTTTTTCAAGATTGCTTTGGCCATTTGGGGTCTTTTGTGGTTCCATACAAATCTTAGGGTTGTTTTTTCGGTCTATGAAAAATGCTGTTTGTAGTTTGATAGGCATTGCATTAAATCTATAGATTGTTCATGTTTTTCATTAAATTTGTTTAAAAAAATAAAATGGGGCACCTGGGTGGCTCCGTTGGTTGGGTGACTGCCTTCGGCCCAGGTCATAATGCCGAAGTCCTGGGATCAAGTCCCACGTCCAGGTCCCTGCTCAGCGAGGAGTCTGCTTCTCCATCTGACCCTCACCCCTCTCACGCTCTCTCTCTCTCCCTCTCTCTGAAATAAATAATAAAAAAAAAATCTTGAACCAAAAAAAAAATTTTGAAAATAAAAAAATAAATTTCTTGTATTTCCTTCTCCTTGTGGTCTAGACACATATCTTGGTTCTCAGTGAACATAATCACACCAAAAAAAGTAAATGCTGTTTATTGGTTTTTCTTTTTCTTTTTTTTTTTTTTTTAAGATTTTATTTTTAAGTAATCTCTACAGCCAGTGTGGGGCTCGATCTCACAACCCCAAGATCAAGAGTCACGTGCTCCACCAACTGAGCCAACCAGGCACCCTGGTTGTTCTATTTTCTTTTCTTTTCTTTTTTTTTTTTTTTTAAAGATTTTATTTATTTATTTGACAGAGATAGAGACAGCCAGTGAGAGAGGGAACACAAGCAGGGGGAGTGGGAGAGGAAGAAGCAGGCTCATAGCAGAGGAGCCTGATGTGGGGCTCGATCCCATAACACCGGGATCACGCCCTGAGCCGAAGGCAGACGCTTAACCACTGTGCCACCCAGGCGCCCCGGTTGTTCTATTTTCATATAGAGACTTAGTTATGTCAGTATACATCTCAGTGTAAGCATATACCTGGCATGAGCTGATTTCTTTATCTTAGAGAGTAGAGGTTTAAGAGAGATTCTCTGAACTTGACAGTTGAAGTAAATTATTGAATTAACTAATCTTCCTAACCTTTTACAGCTTATTTTAAATCTTAGGGCCTGACAACATGGGTAAACCTTACAAACATTATGCCCAGTGAGAGAAACCAGACACAAAGGCCACATACTATATGATTCCACTTATATGAAATGTATAGAATGGGCAGATCTATAGAGATAGAAAGTGGATGGATGAGTGGCTGCCAGGGGCTGGAGGAAGGGGGAGTGACTGCTAAGGGTGTGGGGGATCTTTTCAGGAGAGTGAAAATATTCTGGAATTAGTGGTGATGGGCTGTGTAACTTTGTGATTTTTACCAAAAACTCACTGAATTGTACACGGTTTTAGAGTAAGTATTATGGCACGTGAATTATATCTCAATAAAAAAAAATGTATGAGGAAGAAAACAACCCAGCCCAATAACCAGGTGCTCCAGTAAATTCTTTATTCCCCTTTTCTGAAAATAATACTGCCCCCTCTGACCTCCCTTAGCTCTTCATTAGTTATCTCCTCTTGAAGTCCTCCCTCCCTTCCCAGTAGACACTCTGTCTGGGTCAGAAAGAGGCTATGTCCTGATGAGGTCCTCACAGTGTTTATTCCGTATTATACACCTGTTGAGTGTTCGGGAAATAAATTTTGAATAAACAGCTATTGAGTATTCAGGAAGTAAATTTTGAGTTTAAGAATAAAGTTGTAATTTAGCCAAATTACCAAAAAAACTCTTCTGTCTGAATCTACTTCAGTAAAAGGTTGTAAACAATTGCCACACACATACAAAAAGTATATTAGAACCTTCCTTCCATTTTAATGGAATAAAACTAGTGCCTTATTGCTTATTCCTCCCCAGGCTTTCAACCTCAGAATGTGGGACTCCCATAGTAGGAACTTGAACCTGTGTTTTCTTTTTGCCCCTGTTGGGGGTTTAGAGCTTTGTATTTTGCTTTCAGTAGCTCATAGTGTGGCTGCAAATCCATCTGAAAACAGTTCTCCTTCAGACTTAACGGTGAGAATATGCCCCAAATAGTGTTTGTTTTCATAAACCGCAGTGCCAGGATTGTGGCCAAAAATGAGAGAAACTTGAAACCGAACAATGACTTATGACTAAGGAAGTAAGATGGGAAGATGAATCAAGTAGTTTTCTGGCTAGCTGCAAGTTTTATGGAAAGGAACCAAATCCAAGAAATACAAAGGAAAGTGGAATTAGAAATAAGAATATTTAAACAAAGGCATTTCATGACATCAAGGCCAAGAGATGACAATGCAAGAAATGATTTGAAAAATTGTATGAAAACACACATATACATACTTGCCTACATAACACCTTTTTATATCAAAGGCCAGCATAATAATGTTGGAAGAGAAATAAATTGGGAAAACGATTTGCAACATTTATGATAGACAAAAAAGTAATATTCTTAATATATTAAGGAACTATCGCAAATTGTGTTAGGCAGAACACTTTCAGTTATAAGAGATAGAAACCAACTCAGATGGGAAAAAGTGGGGGGACATGAGCAGAAGAAAGAAATGAGAGATTTGGGTGATTAATCAAGAAAAAATATTCAGTCTCACCAATAATTGACAATACAGTGGTTTAGAAAGAAAAAGGCATTTCAGAGAACTTTATATGCCCATTCTGTTTCAATGATTAATTGAATAAGTATCAGAAAACATTGTCTAATTAGCCTTTTGTGGCCTGTGGTGTAGCTTTTCTTAGGATCCTTTTCAAATTAGAACTGCATCATTAAAGCAGGAATTTAATTTAGGGAACAATGTGAGGACAGTGTGCTCTGACTGGATTGCTACTGGGAGCTACTGTGCCAAGAATAAGTAAAGGATATCCCTGTCGCTGAACAGTACTATTACTGATTGTAGAAATCTATACACTGTTAATAGAATCATTTCCTCATTTACTTGTGACATAATTAAAAGGAATGAGTTTTAGAGGCTCCTGGGTGGCTTAGTCAGTTAAGCGTCCGACTCTTGATCTCAGCTCAGGTCTTGATCTCAGGGTCGTGAGTTCAAGCCCCATGTTGGACTCCACACTGGCTGTGGAATCTACTTAAAAAATAAATAAAAATAAATAAAAGGAATTAATTTTAGTCCCTCAGAGTAATTTATGTCCACCGTGGTGCACTACACATTATTTCTGGGGAGTTGACATGTGCGCCGGCTTGCTAGGAGAGAATGCATATGAGCCTGCTTTATCTTACCTGCTCTGTGTTTTTTTTTTTTTTTTTTTTTTTTAAAGATTTTATTTATTTATTTGACAGAGATAGAGACAGCCAGCGAGAGAGGGAACACAAGCAGAGGGAGTGGGAGAGGAAGAAGCAGGCTCATAGCGGAGGAGCCTGATGTGGGGCTCGATCCCACAACACCGGGATCACGCCCTGAGCCGAAGGCAGACGCTTAACCGCTGTGCCACCCAGGCGCCCCACCTGCTCTGTGTTTTTATTCGATTTACACTTTGATTCTACTTAAGCTATTTCACATGCTTATCGTATGTTCAGTCTGGTCAGTGTGGTTGGTATAATCATTTTTATGAACAGAATTTTCAAAATTTCCTCATCTCAGATTAACATTTTTTTAAGGTAAGTTGTATATCATTAGGTAATAGGATATTTTATGACTTTTATTTGTGCCTTTTAAATTTCTCTTCTTTGGTGGGGTCCCTGGATGGCTCAGTCAGTTAAGCATCTGCCTTCGGCTCCCTGGGATCGAGCCCCTGCTTCCCCCTCTCCTGAAGCTCCCCGTCTCCTGAAGCTCCCCCTCCTTGTGTGCTCTCTCTCTGTCTCTGTCGAATAAATAAATACCTTTAAAAAAAATACATTTCTCTTCTTTGAGAAAGATGTACATTTAAACATTGTTTATGATTATATGAGATTTAGTCCTGGAGTTTCTTTTTACTTCAGAGTAGGATATGCAGGTTATATTAATTTTTGTAGGTTATGTTACTATTTAAAATTTTTGAGTACAGCTTTGAGTTTGTCTGTCTGCCTGTCTCTTTTAAAATCTGTGAAGTAAGGAATATCCTATAAATGGGCTGGCTTCCATTAAATTAATTTTTTTCTCATTATAAAATATGCTTATACAGAATTTGGAAACCATCTCAGTAGACAAGAAAGTACTAAACTTTTGGCTGAGTGCAGGTTTCAGAGATTACTATAAATTCAGATAGGTTTTGCACATAGTAAGTCCATACTGATGTCCAGCTCCTTTTAGGGGGCTGTGTAGTTTTCCTCGTACTTCGACCTGTGTTACTGCATGTGATCTACCTCCTTCCCAGCTGGGTAGCACGCTGCCTAACAGTCTTGACTCGGGGGTTAGACAGCTTGGGAAGAAGATCCCATCCACCACTTAACTAGCTGGGCAGCCTCTGGCAAGTTACTTACCTTCTTTGGGTCATCTTTTTCTTATCTAAAATGGGGATAATAATAGTACTTAATCTCTTAGGGTTGTTATAAGGATTAAATGAAATAACACAGTGCCCAGTTCACTGAGGAAAGAAAGCACGCGTATATATGGGGAAAATAAGAGCAGACGGTGGACATCCTACTGTGGTCATAGCTTTCTGTGGGAACGGAGAACCCGGTAACCCTCATTGCTTCTTATGCAAAGGAAGGCACTAGACTGCATCCGTGTGTATTTGCATATGTGCCTCTGTACAGAGAGGCTTTCCCTTTGCGTGTAAGGAGTTAGACCAGTCTCTTGGCCTTTGTTTTGCATGGAAAATGCATTCAAGTTTATTCCCCCTGCTGATCCTGCAAGAATGCTGTGAGGCACACATGAAATTTTCTTGTAGGTATCTCTTCCCTCACAAGAGGTAAAAGGTAAGTTAATGTAGCATTAAATTATAAATGACAAATATGTATGTATCCTAAAAGAAATCATGATCCTTTTTTAAAAGATTTTATTTATTTACTTAGAGCAAGCAAGAGAGAGAACACGAGAAGGGTAGGGGGCAGAGGGAGAGGGAGAAGCAGCTGATGAGCAGGGAGCCTGCTGTGGGGCTCCATCCAGGACCGTGGGATCTTGACCTGAACCAAAGGCAGACGCTTAACCGACTGAGCCACCCAGGTGCCCCGTAAATCATGAGCTTTTAAGTACTGACTAGTCCTAATCACCCTCCAAGTGATTTTTTTTTTTCTTTTTGGAGAATCAGATTTTCATTCCTTTAATAAAAGTCACAGCATCATTATGAATTCATTGCACTAAATCTGTAGATTAATCTCAGGAATCTTCACGTTTTTTTCTTAAGATGGCAGATGGTCTTTGTTGATATATCTGCATTTTACATAGACGTCCTGCTCAAAATGTCCTCTCATCTCTAAAGCTAAGGATACAGAGAGGATGGCTCTAGAAGTGGAAGATTTTCCTTTGGAGAAATACTTGTAGGAAGTGACAGGCAGGTTGGGCCACCGGTCAGTACTCCAAACTGAAGTAGAAGCTGCAGATCCTTAGCAGCTGAAATCCCCAGAGCTCGATTAGTCACAGTTCAGCCTTTTGATGCAAGTGCTGTCTCAGCAAGTTACATAACCTCCGAGCCGAGTTCTGCCGTCCGCTCAGTGGGAGCAAGGTCTGTCTCAGCGTTGGGACTGGTGAATGAGGTGTCTGTGCAGTGCCTCGGACGCTGTCCGCACCGTACAGGTCCTTGACTGCACGGTTTTGTGCTCTCTCAGCTCGTGAGGCCCCCGCACGAGAACCCCAGTCATATGTGCTCACCTGCATCTCTAAAGGTGCAGTAGCATGGCCTCTTAGTAAATGTTGGTTTCGTCCCTACTGTGATACAGGCATTGTTCTAGGTCAATGCCTAGAGTGTAAGCACGTACGTAATCTGACAGTTCTTAGAAGCTGCATTTAAAGAAGGTAGACACAGGTGAAACTAACTTTAATAATTTATCTTCGTTAGCTCAGTATATCCAAAATATTTTATATTTATAAAAATTATCAATGAGATATTTTACATTTGTTGTGGACTAGGTCCTTTCATTCTGGAGTCTGTTTTAATTTTACCGCACATCTTGGTTCAGATTGAGCCCGTCGCGGGTGCTCAGTGCCTCCCTGTGGCTAGTGGCTACTGTGGTGGGCGTCTGTCCCCTTCTGTATGTTGGGTTGAAGGAGGAAACAAGATACAGAGAGTTCTTTCCTCAGAAAGCTGCCTCTAGCATGGGGAGACAGACAGTACACAACAGATGAAGTAAGATAGTAGTGATACGTGCCGTACAGAAAACACGACGCTGACGTGGGAGGAACTGGAAGGGCTGCCTTACCTAGAACGCAGGGAAGAGCTGTTGGAGATGTTGGTGTCTGAGCTGAGGCCTCAGTGATTAAAAAGGCAGAGCTAGGGGCGCCTGGGTGGCTCAATCCCTTGAGCTTGAGCGTTTGCCTTGGCTCCAGTCATGATCTCGGGGTCCTGGGATCGAGCCCCCTGTGTCGGGCTCCCTCTCTGCCCCCTTTTCCCGCCACCCCACTTGTGCATGCACTCTCTCTCCCCATCAAATAAATAGAATCTTTAAAAAAACTAAAAGGCGGAGGTGGTACTTCTGTGAAAACGAGAGTGATGTTGCCTCCAGTCAGCGGGAACTGCAAATGCAAGGCCCCATGATGGAATGTTCTCGTACTTAGGGCACCGAGTGGTGTGGCTGGATTGTAGGAAGCGAGAAAGTATGAGATGAGATTGGAGAGGTAGACATGCTCTAGAAGAAACACAGATATAAAGGCTATGATAAGAAATTGACGTTTGATTTAAAATGAGATGGGAAGCCAGTGGAGGGTTTTGTTTTATTTATTTATTTATTTATTTATTTATTTATTTATTTATTTATTTAAGCTTTTATTTATTTGAGAGAGAGCTTGAAAGAATGAGTGGGAGGAGGAGCAGAGGGAGAAGCAGACTGCCGCGGCAGGGAGCCTGATGTGGGACTTGATTCCAGGATCCTGGGATCATGACCCGGGGCCAGAGGCAAACGCTTGACCAAACTGAGCCATCCTGGCGCCCCCAGTGGAGGGTTTTAATAGCACAAGACACATACGAGTTTATAAAATACAAGTTAGACACTCATGTTTCAAAAATAACTAATTTATTGTATATCTAATTCAGTAGTCCAGAAGACCAAACTTTTTTTAAACACATGTAACCAATATCTCTTTCTCATTTTCAAATAAACTTATGTGCAAGTCAGACTGTTATCTATAGATACTTACATGGTGTAGGGAGAACTTCTTTTGGACATTTTATATCCATTAACTGTTTTCTCAAATTCCAGAAGAGCTCTGGGTGTTTTACTTAATAGAAGTTCTCACCTATAATTGGTTTATAAACAAAATGCTTTGAGGAGAGACAAAAATTGAAAACAGTGGATCTACTACTGATTTTCTTCTTTCTTTTCTCACTCTTTGGCAGACATGTGCATTGCGATTGCAATTTCTCTTCTCATGATCCTGATATGTGCCATGGCCACTTACGGAGCGTACAAGGTAAGCAGCTTTGAAATAGGGGCCGGGCCTTCTCCTTGGTCCCTTATACTTGTAACCCAGGCAGCTACTTGTGAGAGGGAAGTGATGATTCTCAGTTCCTATAAGAGCCTTTGGAACTTTAAATCTCATATTAATAGTGTGGAAAACTAGTACTGTAGTCTCAGAAGAGCTCATGGAGGCTTGTTGGTTGACCACCTCTGGGTGGTTTACCAGTTGTCATCATGACCTGGCTTATCGAACGTCTTGTCCTCTAGTTCCCTTCAGATGAAGAAAGTATTTGTCTGAGTTGGGAAAAAAATAACATTTTATGATACTGAACACAACACATTAACGTCATCATCTCTCTCCTATTTAGCAACGCGCTGCCTGGATCATCCCGTTCTTCTGTTACCAGATCTTTGATTTCGCCCTCAACACCTTGGTTGCTGTCACTGTGCTTGTTTATCCAAACTCCATTCAGGAGTACATACGACAGCTGGTATGTGGCCATCCCCAGTGCTGTTCAGGATCTAGTCATTGACACACACACACACACACACACACACACACACACACAAATTTGTGGGTTTTTCTAGTTGCATCTGAGTTAGTGATCAGAGATTTTTGAGTGTCATCTTAAAGGTAAGATTTTTGGTTTCTTAGAATGCCTTTTGGAACAACATAACCTCCTGAGGTTGATAAATGTGGAGCTGCGATGACTGCATTAGACGCACCTATGTAAATTATAAGCTAGTTTCTATTTCTTATTTTTGTTAAATGTCTGCTCAATCATCAGGATCATTTTTTGCCTCTGCTTTTGTACGGAAAAAGTGGAACTGTACTATACCCTGGTCCCCAAACTTACTTGACCATAGAACCCCTTTTTTCCTCAAGCATCTTTTTGAGACTCGTTTTCTGTTACATGTTCTTTGTGACAACTGGATATTCAGAAGCTGGGGGAGGGTGTAATACTTGTATGCCTTTACATTTTTCACCTTTGCTTTTAAAATTGTGAGTGTGCCTTAGAGTTTAAGTCTTCAAAATCTTAGAACGTTTTGAAGGGAGAGAATGTTCACTCTTTGGAGGTTTGCATTGTTTGTGAGCTTGGGGGAAGGAGCAGGGTTTTTCTGGGACAGGAGGTTGAAGGCTGGGGATTTGATGTGACAGCAAAGGGCAAGAAGTTCAGTGGAAAAGAGGGAGTTGGAGGGGTGGAGGGAGGGAGGAAAGGAAAGGAGGCGGCAGGAGTTTGTGAACTTACGGCTGTCATGCCCAGCACTAAGCAGACCTAGAAAAGCAGACTGAAAATTCAGCCTCTTGTGTTTTGCTCCTTAGAAGTGTTCAGTTGTCACTGCTGTTGTCATTCTTAAGCTGTTAATAACAGCTTCTTTTTGTTCTAGAAAACAGGTCCATGTTTTGGTTAGCCTGTAGTGTCAAGAAAAAATGTGCGTTTCCCATGTACTAATTGTATATATTCTCTCTTGTGGTGAGCTTGAGTGTTTCCGCATGAGAGGGTTTCTGTGTGACGAGCAGTTTGCAGAATTACCTCTTGTCTTTAAGGACTTGCATTTTTATTCTGCAATGACCGATTTGCTCCTCACATCAGCCTTGGCAGTGGGGAGGAAACACGACCTCCTCATAGCCTGTCACGTGAGGGGCCAGGAAAGTAGTGGGGGGTTAGGAGACACAAAGGCAAGCCCTGTGGCAGCCCTGTGACCCCTTGAAGAGTGTGTTGTTTGCTCCATGCCGTGTATCGCAGAGACTGAGGAGAAGCAGAAAGCCCCTACGTGCAGGCAAGCCTTCAGAACACTGAGTACTTGCCCGACTTTCTGTTGTACCCCACACTGTTCAGTCACTTCGTACTCACTTGGCTATAGAGCCACCAGTGGTAAAATGATAATGTTGGTGATGCTGACAGTAAGCATAATATCAGTAAAACAAACAAACAAAAAAAACAACACCACCAAAAAAACACATATTTTTGTTTGTAATTACAAACCAAATCATCCAAGTGAATGTCTTCAGCGTGTTCTACTTAAAAATCAGTCTGAGCTGAAGGGGTGAGGCCCACGGAGGATCACGATGCCTAAGGACGATGTTAAAGGTCCACAGACAGTGAGGCCCCGCGGACGAGCTGCCGTCCAGGAGTCTGGAGGGACGGTTATCCGAGAGGCGCGGGGAGAGCACCCACTGCACTCGAATGCCGGTTCTGTTCTTGGGGGGTCTTGTAAAGTACAGTTAAAATAAGTCGCGGGCATGTGTTCTATAGCTCTTAACTGGACACAGAAGTCACGTTCACTTTTCTGGGGGAAGGAGTGTGAAGATCTTTGTGGAAGGAGTCACATACTTCCACTTCAGTCCTTTTTTTTTTATTAGATGCAGGAACAGTATGATTTCGTGTTGGTCTTATGAATTGACACCAAGTTGTTTTATTCTTAGCTTCAAGATTAGCACTGCGCAAACCCTTCCAGTGTCTAAGGGGAAGGACCAGTCACAAAGATGACTCAGATTTTAATTCTTGGGTTTTTTGCCCAAAGTGAAAGGAGATGGAAAACCACTGGGTGATGTTCACCATGGGGAGGAGGGTTTTCTTTATATTCTCCTTTAACACTTGGAACCTCTTTGTTATGTCTCAGAATACTGCTAATGTGAAATCCAAACCCATGGTATTGGATGATGAGGAAGAGGTAAGGGGGATTTGGCCCCTCAGGCTGCCGTCCTTGCACATTAGCCCAGGCCAGGGACGTGGAGGGCTTCCAATGGCTGTGTGAGGTCTTCCAGGTGAAGTCCAGGCACTCCCAACCATAGGAGCCTGTTTCGATCTTCCTTAAAAAGATTTTCTTTGACCTGGAAGTTAATCAATATGGTTAGATGGTAGGACTTGATCTTTTTTTTTTTTTTAATGCTATAAATACCTACTAGCATAAAAGATTCTGCTCTTGGAGAAGTAGCATCAGCGAAAATGCTCTGTATAAATAAGACAGTATGTTAATAGGTTTTTCCTCCTTGTCCTGTGCAAGCCCTTTAGAATGGTCCACCATTTGCAGAAAATCTCAGGGTCACAGGTGGGTAGAGAACTACTGACTTCTAACTTTGTACAGTCAGGGGGGCAGAGTTACATGTTCAGGCCTCACGAATCGTCCTCTGATTTTTTTCACGAGTTAGTGCCTGAATTAGAAACACACTGGCCTTTCTCCACATACCGTTTGTCACTTTTTCATTAGAGGTGGGCTAGAAAGTTTGTAATGGTTTTACATAATAACCATCTGTTTTAACTAATTGCTTTCTAATAAGCACATCTGGTTAATGCCTAAGGAATATAATCTGGAATGATTAATGAAATTTGTTAATGAGGCACTTTTTATTTGCAGCCTCCTAATTTTCCCTACAGAGAAGATATTATGTCTGTGAATCCTACGTGTTTGGTCCTTATTATTCTTCTGTTTATCAGCATTATTTTGACTTTCAAGGTAAGCATGAGGATTTTACTTGCGAACTAAATATTGTTAAATGTATTCATGAATGCTAAGGAAGTAAGCAAACTTGTGTCAGTTCTTTATCTTGCTTTGGATTTCTAAACCGCAGTTTGATTTCCTAACAATTTTGTTTCTTCTCTTACCTATATGAGAGAGAAACAGTAGCCGCACTTGTACAGGCCAACCAGGGGCTATTCCAAAACCCATTTGGAGGGGAGTACTTTAATGTCATATAGTAGGTAGTATGTCTTACGTACTTGCAACAGCCATTACAACGTCTGTGTGCACATTCTTCTGCAATTTGTTTTTAAAATGTAATACATTCTGAACAGTGTTCTCTAACAATCTGGTATATTAATTGATCCATATTTAATAAATTACTTATTGTTGGACATCAAGACAGTTTCTGCTTTTTCACATAATAGAGCTAAAGTAATGTTTTTTACTCTATCTTTTGTATACTTATGTATTTATTTCTTCAAGACACATTTCCTAAAATTAGAGGGTGTGTGTCATTGGCGGGCTTCTGATAGGATGTCAGGTTGATCTCCCCTCAGATTAGGTGACGGACAGTCTGTAAGCACTGCTTGCCGCCCGCTCAACAATTGAGTGCTGCCTCCTCTTTTTCATCTTCGTGAACCTGATGATAAAAACATCACTATAGTTTGTGCTTGTGTGCTACTGAGAAGTAGAAAATTTCTAAATCGTTACTAGACTTCGAGCTTGTAATTCTTAACATCTTTCATTGTCTTTATTTTGGCATAAAATTACCCAATTCTTAAACAAGTCATGCTTCGATGAGCTTGAAAAAGCTGCATTTAGAGAGAATAGTCCTTTCAGGCAAGTAATATGGTGAAGAAGAGTAAAAAAATGATTCGTGGGGAGTCGTTTGGGTCTGCATTTTCCCCATGAACTTAATGTGTTGATATTGTATGTGTTGTTTATTGCTCGAGATTTGGGCAGATTTTATACATGGATGTCAAGGCGTCCCAGCTCTGAGTTCCACTCTCCCCACCCCAGCCTTCTGGGTGCTTCGACAGCCCCAAATATTGTCCCTTGCCACCCCCCCGGCAGAAGTTGCCTCCAACTCTTGAACCCCTACTCCTGGCAGTTTGTCTTTCAAAGGCAGGCTCTTCTTTAATTTCTGCCTGTTTTGGTCCCTCCCACATGCTTTCAGTTTGTGTGGCTATCCTATTCCCGATATTACCATTTTTACCTATAGGAAGATAAGTCTGACCAAGCTGCTTTCTGCCATTGCCAGGAGCTCAGGAGCTCGAACTGCATTTTAACTTTGTAGGCATTTTCCTTCGTATTAGAAATGCTTTACCTTGAGTTGTTGAGTCCGATTTAGCTTCTCTCATGCTCTTTCTGGCTGTGTGGCCAGAGCCTTGGTTTCTTCATTTAACAACCAGCAGTAATGGTTAAGAAAACGCTCTGTGCGGTGACTGTGAGGTTTAAGTGTACTAATGGATGGTAAGATGCATCATTGATTCATTTTTTCAGCAAATATTTATTAAAGGTTTCCCATGTGCCAGGCCCTGCTCTAGGTACTAGGGTTTGTTCGTGAGTAAGAACAGTCTCTGCCCTGTGGGGCTTTTATAAATTGCAAAACAATTATCATAATCATCTAATGAAAGGCGCGATACAAATCTATCTCCTAGCACTAAGCTGATACCTTGCACTTAGAGACTCGGTGATCATTCATTTAAATAAATGAGTCTGTGTGTTGTGATTTCACATACCAGTTTCCCTGATTAGTGGCTCTCACGACCTAAATTCACAGTTACTGTTTAATAAAGTTTATTACCACACCGGTTCCCTAGGAGCCCAAACCAGGACATGTGTCCGTTTCAGTCTGTCCCAAGACCACAAAGGGAACAATGCTTACCCCTAGCTCCACAAATAGATGATGGACATGATTCGTCACAGCATGTTTATTTGGGAAGCATACTAAACATTTAATTCCCTTGAAATTGAATAAGATGACAGAAATGTCAAGAAAGAAATAAGGTCATTGTGGTAAGTTACTGGGTTTTTAGAGGCAGTAGGCCGGAGGCTTTTCTCCTGTTGCAGTGTTTGGTGAGCGAATGCTGCTGTGCTGCCAGGGGCCTCGGGAATGCTGCCTGGGCTTGTGAACCCCTGCCCCCAGGTGCTTCCCCTCTGCTGTGTAACCCTCACGTAATAGACGCGTCCTTGCAGAGGTCTCACCAGGGCTCAAAGAGTAGCTACTGCTCCCTGCTCAAATAATGGATGAGTGTAGTTTCCTTACATACCACATAATATGTCCAAACATTCTTTTTCATTTGTGTTGGAATTCTCAGAATGTCTAAGGCTTTTGTTTTCTCACAAAGAAACGATGGCGTTATTGAGTAAACTGAAGGTTTGAGTAAAATGAACACACTGTGTGCATTGTTCAAGGAAGACGCCCTTACTGTCTCCCTCTCTCTCATTGCCCATACCTGGTTTCAGATTATTGCTGTCCACAAACATTTCATAAAGTAGCATTATACATTTTCATCTTCACGTCATCCCCGAACATTTAAATATAAAAAATCCTCACTGTCGGGTGGAATGCAGCTTAAGACAGCAGTCTGCGTATACGATGGAATACTCTACCTCAGTCTGCCAAGAAATGTTGACCGGCACCCCTTCTGTCCTTCAGTGTCGTCTTCGTTGTAAAACAACTTTGTTGTGATATAACTCACATATCATAAAATGCACCGATTTAATTCGGTGGTTTTTAGTATGTATTCACGGAGTTGTGTGAACCCAGCTCTGTGGTTAAACAGCATAACTTGACATTTTTATCACTTGCCATTCACCCTCACCCTCAGCACCCCCAGATCCCCGACCCCTGACAGCTACTAATCTGCTTTCTGTCTCAGTAGATTTGCCTGTTCTGGACATTTCATATAAATAGAATGATACAGTATGTGGTCCTCTGTGGCTGACTTCCTTTGACTTGGCATATTTTCAAGGTTCATCCATGTTGTAGCATGTATCAGGATTTCTTTCTTTTTTATGGCTGAGTGATACTCCGCTGCATGAATAGACCACATTTTGTCGTCAGTTGATGGGCATTTGGGTTGCTTCTCCTCTCTGGCCATTATGAATAATGCTGCTGTGAAGATTCGTGTATAGGAGTTTGTGTGGACACACGTTTTCATTTCTCTTGGGCATATACTGAGGAGTGGAATTGCTGGGTCATCTGGTCACTCCTTAACCTTTGGAGGAACCACCAGACTGTTCTCCAGAGCGGCTGCATCATTTCACATTCCCACCCACAACGTACAAGAGTTCCAGTTTCTCTGCATCTTTTCATTTTTTGTAAAGCTGGAAAGGGATTTTGAAGCCCTCTACTTCTAATCCAGTCCCAGTTGATTGGACTGGAGTCCACACAAGCGACTTGTAGGCTGCACATCTCCCACAGTCTCCTGCTTAATTCCTGGCATGGCTTTATTCTGGACATTAATTTTCATTATCTTCTTTGGATATTTCATTATGAAGATGGAAATGTTGTAGGGAATTTTATTGACCATGAAGCAAATTTATATGCTGTGAATATTTTTTAAAAAATTATTTGGATATGATATGTTTAATCATATATAATCATGTAGAATAAACATTCCCAAGACAGTTAAAATGTAATGAGAAATGGGTTCATAAATCGATTGATCTGTGACATTGATTTGCGATTGCTCCTTCCAGCTGCCTTTTCTCAGAGATTCTCCTGCTCTCCCCAGTCCCCCCTGTCCCCTCCACCACCAGCCTACCTTCGGGGGGTGGGTGTGTGATAGCATAAGCTACAGCAGCACCCTTTGCCAGAAAGTTACTCTACCCAACATTTGTAAAGGCTTCTTGATTTAGTAGAGTTACTATGTGCACTCTCAGGTTAGTAAATAAAAGTTCTGTAATATGGTTTTCTCTGTGTGGGGGGGACTTAAAATTGTCTGAAATTTGGAAATGAAACACCTAGTAATCACTGCTCACTTACAGGGTTACTTGATTAGCTGTGTGTGGAACTGCTACCGATACATCAATGGCAGGAACTCCTCTGATGTCCTGGTTTACGTTACCAGCAATGACACTACGGTAGGTGTGAAGTCATTTAAAGTGGAGATCTCCACGCATCTACTATATGACAGCTTCTAGATGTTTCTAGTGTGTTTGCTATGTTTTTAGCATTGTTGAAACAGACTTACGAGCTGCTTAGTCATCAAAAGATCCATAGTAGAATGAAATGTGTTTTATTTTCCTTATAGGATATTAAAATGTAGGTAGCTCATTTGTTTAAATTTATTTAAATAAGTTCTGGCTTATTTTTAGAAATATTGCAGATGGGTAATATATGTACTTTCCCCATGTTTATGCATCTTAAACTTGAATTACTAAGCCATGGTATAAAACTTTAGACATCAGTTCTGCTTAGTATGACTGCTCTCTCACTTGACCTGTGAATTGAAACCTAGAAATGTGATTGCAGAGCTGGAGAAATGAGAATGGCAGAGGTTGCTATGTTTTTAAATCTTTTTCTACTCTTTGTTGTTCATATTTAAAATTTTTAAACCTATTTAATATGAGGATGGGAAAACGTGTCTTTACTGGAAGAGTCCTCAAAATCATTTGTCCTTTATGTAAATTATCTTAAATTGCCTGGCTCATAGGGAATGTAGAAGTCCTGTAGGTATTAACCTCTGTAGGGTTATGTCTCCATCGTCTTTGTATCCAGCACGGTGCCTGACACAGTGCTTAGAACAAGTAGGTGCTCAGGAAGTGGTTAATGCAAAGGTTGGTGATGGAGGACATGAACCTTTGGGATGGGTCCTAACGGATAGGATTGGAGGCGATAGAGTGGACAGGACAACATGGAAGGGTCAATACAAAGGGCATGTTTTGTTTTTTAAATTGTGGTGACTTACTCTGTGACCTTACCAAAATAATTTAACCTGTCCCTGACCTGACTTCCCTGTGTATAAAATGGAAATAAAACAATTTTATGCCTTACATTAAATATATAGGTACCCGCTGATACACTGAGAACTATGTGGAATTTCTGAGAGAAAGCATGTTGTACATGAATAGTTCTCCTTCGTGTCCACCAAACATTTGTTGAGTTGACTCACGTGTTTGAGCGATGGTTTAAGAAGAGCTTCGGCCACAATCAGGTGCACAAAACCCAGTGTAGTGGATGCTGCAGTGGCCCTTTGTTTTGGGGTGGGGGGTGTCTGCCGAATCCTGTGCCCTGATGACGGTAAACACATGTTCTCCTCGACCCTTTAAAGAGTTCCTCTTGCTCAGTCTTTTTAAAGAAATAGCTGTTCATCATGATCATAATTTTGATGCAATTACTGGCTTAAAGAATTTTTTCCTTCCCTGAGTTTCTGGGTATTTAGTTACCTATAAGTTTTTTGCTTTCTGCCTTTCCTCTTTTTTTTTTTTCTGTTTAAAGATTTTGTTTATTTATTCATGAGAGACAGAGAGATAGGCAGAGGCAGAGGGAGAAGCAGGCTCCCTGTAGAGCAGGGAGCTCCATGCGGGACTTGATCCCAGGACCCCAGGATCATGCCCTGAGCTGAAGGCAGATGCTTAACTGACTGAACCACTCAGGCGCCCCTCTTTCTGCCCTATCTTAAAGAAGAAATCCCAGGGGCGCCTGGGTGGTACAGCGGTTAAGCGTCTGCCTTCGGCTCAGGGCGTGATCCCGGCGTTGTGGGATCGAGCCCCACATCAGGCTCTTCCACTACGAGCCTGCTTCTTCCTCTCCCACTCCCCCTGCTTGTGTTCCCTCTCTCGCTGGCTGTCTCTCTGTCAAATAAATAAATAAAATCTTTTTAAAAAAAAAAATAAAGATTTTTAAAAAAATAATGGTGTATTGTGCTTATTTTCTAAAGAGTCCTTACTATACTTAACAAAATAATTCTTTTATTTTCTAGTGGTTTATTTGAAATGGGAACTATGAGTCAATCTGTATTTTAAGACTCTTAATTTTTTGTTAAACTAGTTTGTCCTACAGACTAGGTTTGTCTGACTGCTTGCCTGTAATGTAGTCCTCAGTATTCCTGGTAGATTAGCACTTAGATCTGGAGGCTTCCCGTATTCATATCCCCCCCCCCCCTTTTTTTTTTTTTGCAATATTACTTTATAATTGATCATTTGTTCTTCCATCAGGAGTCAGATAACATCTGGCTGATTCTGCCTTTTTGGACTGTGAGCAACCATTCATATCTAACACCTGGATACAGTGGTTTGTTAGCCGTTGCAATATGATGACACGCGATCACTCCTTGTTCACTTACTAACTGGACTGTTTCTATAAGAGAAACCTTCCCTCATATGTGATTTGTTTACCCAGTGGTACTCGTGACCTGGGTATATATATACTTGGTTTTGTTATTTATCAGTTGTCAAAATGGTGAGTTAGTCCAACATTCTCTAGTGGTGACCAGTGAAGGTTTTTTTTGTTTGCTTTTGCTTGTTTGTATTTATGTAATAAATGCACTCATGAAAAGAGGCCTATTAGGAGAAGTGCTGGGGGTCCAAATGAGAAGTAAACCATCTTGATACATTTTATCAGTAAGCCTAAAGAAATCTTTAATTTACTATTCCATACCCTTTTGAGACTTTCCAAGAGAAAAAATAAAAGCATTCTCTAAAAAGTGGGTACATTATAGTTAATATCCTTATTGATGCTCAAATTGTGCCATCTGTGGCCAGTAGGAGCCTCTTCAGGTCGGCCCCCAAGTCTTTTGACAGAACCATGGCTTCCTTGATGTCTGGTTGACAGGATGCTCAAAGCTTATCTTGTCCGTTTGTAATCCCAGACCTGGAATCAGCCATTTTCTTGAAGGAGCACCACAATCTGGATTTCCAGGGTTGGAGAACATATTTCTTTTTAAGCAGGGCTCCGCATGTTTGAAGACTGTTCTGGCTAGAATGAAAGGAATTAATGCTAGCATTCCAACTTTAAAACTCTAAATATACCAGAGCTTCAGTCTGAGACCCTGAGTGGGTGTTGGAATGATCTAGTTCTGTCATTTTCCCTGGTCTCCGTAGCTATATTAAGATCCTCGTAGCATGTAATAATGAGTGCTTCTCTTTGTGCTGATTGGGAATCCACACTGACATAATAACATGTTGCCTTTCACTTCCTATCAAGTATGAGGCCAGATGGCTTTTCTCCCAGGCTGGATAGTCTCAGGGCGACCTCTGTGGACGCATCCTCTGGGGGCTCTTGTTGGTAGAAAATAAATGTTCTTTTTTTTTTTTTTTTCTCTTCTTCTTCTCTAAAAAGGACACACATTATTAGCCGGATATGTAATTTCTCAAATACTACTGAGACGGAGGATAGATGAGTTATCAGATACTGGAATCATTCCTCTACCTCCAGGTTCCCATCCAAACCACAGCAAAACCTTTGAAAGAAATGCTTAAGACAGAGGGGTCACAAACCTCTGTGAGTTCATAATGCCCTAGGGTCTTTGGTATTTTTCTTTTCATGGTGCCTATAGGTCAAGAGAAATACCTAAGTGTCCATTGCATGAAGTAGTCAGGTCCAAACAACTTCAGAGTAGAAGTGAGTGTAATATCTGCCAGTTGGTGCTGTGTTTTCCTTGAAATTAAAAAAAAATCCCACAGTGCCCCTTGGAGTCCCTGAGTCCCACCGCAGGGTACCCTAAGGAGATGCATCCTTCCTTTGTAGGACGTTTTTGTAGAAATCACACCCTGGATAAATATTATGTAATACTCCATTCTCTCCCCTACCTCCATCAAAATTTGGCCTTAAGAGGAAAAATGTATTAAATACTAAACATATAGATTATAGAAACAGATTTCCTTCACATTAAAATTTATGCAAATTGAGATTTTAAACTATTTTAATCTGTGCAGCCTTGTCTTGCTAATACTAGTGAGATTTGACTCATAGTAATACCCAGTATTTACTTAAACCCCAGAGTAGGGAGCCTGATTCCTTTGGAATTGGAGCACTCTAAAAGCAGGGAAATTAGTATTTAGGGAAAACGTGTCTGAAATTCTGATTCCAGATAAAAGAATCATTGACTTGAGTAATGTAGGAAAATTCCTATTCAGGAATAAATAGGAAAATTTTAAACTTCATAGAGCCTGTTGTGCCATGTCATTTGTGGGTGCTAACCCAGATGAACAGTATATACAGGCTTACTATGTTGACTTCAGAAAGTTATTTGCTGTGTGGCACCTTGCTTTGAGTCTGACTGCTTGAAGAATACAGTTAAAGAAGTCAGTGAGGGGCGACAGGGTGGCTCAGTCGGTTAAGTGTCTGCCTTTACCCCAGGTCATGATCCCAGGGTGCCGGAATCCAGCCTCTGAGCCCACATAGGGCTCCCTGCTCAGCAGTGAGTCTGCTTCTCCCTCTCTGTCTCTGCCCCTCCCCCCCATTGTGTGCGCACGCTTGCTCGCATGCGCTCTCTCTCTCTCTCTCAGATAAGTAAATAAAATCTTAAAAAAAAAAAAAATAAGGAAAGAAAAAAGTCAGTGACCCAGTGGAAGCCAGATTATCTCCCCAGCAGCCATTTCCCTCTGAGGGATTTGAGATTTGACCTTGGGCTGTCAGAAAAGCCACAAAACAAATTCCTGGTTGGCGGAGGGGAATTGGGGGTGGGGTGGGATTTAGTAGTGATCCCAATGACTTTCAGAATTTGTGCATAAAAAATTGTTTTTCCCCCCTCCTGTTGCTTTTAAAAATCAGGTGGTTCATTTTCCTAGGTATAGGTTGGCTATGGTTAGAAACAAGTTCCTGACTAGGTAACATGAGTCCCTTTAANCCCCCCCCCCCCCCCCCCCGCTGTAGAGAGAGGTAAAGGGAAGGGAATAAACCCATTGCCAGCAGGAGAGATTTTTAGTTAGACTTCTGAAGAAGGTCCTTTGTGCTGGAGAAGCTAGCCTGATGCCAAGATGAATGGACAGGCTTCATCTTGCAGATTCTTGAGGAAAAGTCATTATTTTCTGAAACAGTTTAAGGAGGGCTTCCCCCAAAAGACGTTATTAGGCTGGCTCTCAAGCTCTCTTCGAGTCCTGGCCATTTTGGATTCATTATACATACTTCACAAACAACACATCCCTTTCATCACTCCTCTGCCTGTAGCAGCCAGAGGGTCCAGAAGCAGTGAGGGGTGGGGGGGTGGAGAGAAAGGTTCCCTAAGAAGAAGTCTTCTAGAGAGTTTGAAACCGTGGCCGGTGGTTTAGGCTGTAAAGCTTCTGGCCTGCCGCGTACTGGAGTACAAAAAAGGGGATCTTATTTGTAACATCTCAATGGTAGGTGTCCTTTTGCCATGTAACTTAATAGTTTGTATGATCTCCCTAAGCTTCCCCCCCCTTTTTCGTTTTAAAAGGCCAAGACAAATGGGAGAGGTTGATGGAAATTTGGTAAAATCTCAGATAAGCAGACAGAGCTGTTAGAGATCTCCAGCGTGAAGGTTCCTGTGACGAGGGAGAGGCTCAAGGTCTGATCAGTTGAGGGAGTGAGGAAGAGGGGAAGGATTTGAGAGAGCTGGAGGAAGTAGAAATGAAGGTTGGTCATTGAGGGGATGTGGCATGAGATGGTTCTCAAGGTTATCTCTTGTGTGTGACTGTACTTGAACCATAAAACTACTTACCTGAGGGTAGGACAAGACCTTGGAAGTGAAGTGGTCCAGCCACCTTTCGGTGCGCTGTCTCCACGACTCTTCCCACAGATGCCATCCACGTGAGGGCTGGGTAATTGCAGGGATGCTGTGCTCTCTGCACCTGCGATCCCTCCCCGGCCCTGGCTTCATAGCGCGGCTTTCCCCCAAACACTCAGGAGCGGTCGCCCTCTGCCAGGCTCTGGGGCGGGTGCTTCATGTGTATGTGCTCANGTAATTGCAGGGATGCTGTGCTCTCTGCACCTGCGATCCCTCCCCGGCCCTGGCTTCATAGCGCGGCTTTCCCCCAAACACTCAGGAGCGGTCGCCCTCTGCCAGGCTCTGGGGCGGGTGCTTCGTGTGTATGTGCTCACTTCATGTCACAAGAGCCCCTGAAGTAGGTTCTCCTCATCCCTGCGTACAGGAGAGGAAATGGAGGCACCCTGCGGGTCACTTCCAGGATGATAGGGCTTGCGAGTGGCCGGAGGGGCACTGTGCCCTGAGCGGCCTGGCTCCCGTCTGTTCTTACGCACCAGCTTCCCCCGAGACTGTCGTCTCTTGAGACTGCAGCCAGGACCATGGGTTCTCACCGCCGGTGCCTGGCATGGACCTGACCTCAAGGAAAGTCACAGACTTCAGAAGCAGGGGACTTTTAAATTTTGCTTGCTTAGTTTTGCTTTTTAGCGTAGTGGAAGGGATGGGAGGGTGACAGAGGAGAAGCAAAGGTTAGAAANAGTCGGAAGAAAAGCAAAGGTTAGAAGGAACCTCTGTAACAGCGAGGCAGCTGCCTTCTTGGGGTTGTGCTGAGCAGTCCCAGGTCTGTAACTCAGCCCCTCCCGTCTCCCTGCTGCCTCCTGCGTGCCAGCGGCGGCACGTGTACTCACCCACCCGTCCTAGTGGAAAAGGATCGTGCCTGAGATTTCCTCCTGGAAGCTTTTCACCTGCCTTCAACGTCGGTTCCACGGTTCAAGCTGACAGTACGTGACGTTAACTCCACTCACACTTCTTCCTTCTGTTAGTCAAATACAGCATTTTTAAAAATATCCCCATCTGCTAGAAATTACCTCTGACCCATATAACTTTTCAGTTATTTCATCCAGCGAGCATCTGGAGTGGTCCAATCACCACATACATATTTGAAACCTAAAAGTTCTGGAAGAACATTTCAAATAAACGCAGTTTTCCTTGTAACCTTGGATAAGAGGATATTCATCAATTGCTTAATTGTAACCCTCCTAGAATAATAGCAAGCAAGAGCAATTAATAGTGGTTTTGCAGTGAATTGAGGTTGCAGTTACTCTCTGTTTTCATTGTATTTTACATTAAAACACAAACAGAAGTTGACTGACTTACTAGTAATG
This sequence comes from Ailuropoda melanoleuca, assembly GCF_002007445.2. Lineage (NCBI taxonomy): Eukaryota > Metazoa > Chordata > Mammalia > Carnivora > Ursidae > Ailuropoda > Ailuropoda melanoleuca. The sequence goes on from NC_048226.1 coordinate 65,845,563, forward strand.
TCCACAGTAGAGTCCATATTGATTTTTACTCTAGGAACAAAGGAGACATTGGATTTTATTTCTTAACTTACTTTAAGAAAAGTTTCTGGGTATATATCTTAATGAAGCAATAAAAAAACGTATAAGATGTTCGTGCAGCATCGTTTTTAACAGCAAAAGTATCCAAGCTCATTGTCTAATAAGTGAGGACTGGTTTGGTTAAATAAGGGTATAACCCCTGGATGAACTCTCCTTATTGTCATACAAATTATTAGGAACAATGTAACAACAGAAGAAAGGCTTGTGATATTTTAAAAAGTAGAATATGGAAGTTTGTATTGCAGTTACAGCTAGGAAAAAAATGAAGCTTGTAGGCACAAATTAGATTGTAATAGAAAATTAAACACTGATTCGTTGGATGCTGGAAATCAAAGCAGGAGGGGAGTGTACAGGGGAAGAGGGAAACAGGTAAAATGGGAAGCTGAGATGTGAGGTAGTGAGCATTTCCTGCAGCTGCCTTGGCAGCCTCTGGAGGGAATGTTGTGGAATCCTTAAGGAGGTGGCATGCAGGCTCGGGGGACCCAGAGGAAGCAGCTGGGCTGCCTTTCAGAGGGTTGCCGTGGTGATCGCATTCCTTTCATCTCCTCTGTAGGTAAATGAGATAATTTTATTTTACATAAAAGTATAGGCTTTCAAAGATGTATTTATCTAAACATCAGATGTGTAAGTACTCAGAACCATTTTGGCGTTCAGTGTGAGCTGCTATATTATTTTGGTATTTCCAGACCAAATATCTCACTAGTGAGAATTTTTGGCCTAATTTGAAATACTTGAATTATGAGTTCTATGAGTATAATCTATAAAAGAATTTGAGCTTCTCTGCTGAGAATTAAGAGAAATAATGACTTCCTCCTATAATATCAACTAAGTACAATTTATAATTGTTTTGCAGTGAATTGAGGATAAAATCATCTATCTTGCTTTTGGAAATAATTCCTTTGGCGGACAGTGCTCAGGGGGGATTTCTCACTAGAACTTCCCAAAATCTGCTTACATTGTCCTCATCTCCTGGTACGTTGGATTCATTGGATACAAGATGCCATCCGTTGTAAATCGCACCATTATTTTAGGTACTCCTGGTTGTAAGATGCTGTCGATTACAAGGCAGAGCCTAAATTCAGATGCTAAAATGTACGAAAATGTGTACCTTAGAATTTAAAGAATGCGATTATGTGTATGTCTTTGTTTACTTACAGGTGAGGATATTTAAAAAGTTTGAAAATAGTTAATCTAGATTCCTTAAAGATAGCTCAGACTTTCTGTTCGTGATAGCCCTATCCCAAGTGCCCAGATGGTTATTTCAGTTAATCGTGAAGATTCCTAAGTCCGCTATCTCCCCTTTCCTGTTTGGCATGAGTAAAGGCAGCTCATCTGAGTAGGCAAATGTGGTGTGACCGATTTAAGACAAGCATTTAATTTAACTGCTGCCTATTTTAAACAAGATACATTGTGGGCTGTTAGGTGTGTAACAAATGGTGAAGAAGAGAAAATTTTGACTTCTTGCAAATAATTTAAGTGGACCTTTGGAAGAGTTCCCTAAGTGCCTCTGAATGCTGTGATTGTTTTGAGGCTGTGTAATTTCACATCTGACATTAGCCTGTTTCCAAGGGCCGAATTCGGGGTAATGCTTTTCTGTAGAACCGGCAAAGGCGAACTTTCTCTCTAAAGAGCCAGAGAGTAAATATTTTAGGCTTTGTGAGCCATATGGTGTCTGTCATAACGATTCAGCCCTGCTGTTGTAGTGTGAAACCAGCTGTAGATGATCCATACATGAGTAAGTATGGCTGTGTTCCCATCGAACTTTATTTATGGATGCTGAAATTTGAATGTTATATAATTTTCACATATCACAAAGCATTTTTCTTTTAAACCATTAAAAAATGTTAAGAACCATCCTTGGGTTGCAGGCCACATGAAAAACAGGTGGCAGGCCAGAGCTGGCCCGCAGAGTTCCCAGACCTCTGTCTTAGCGGAAATTTAAGCCAAGTTTTCTAGGCATTTGTAGGGCAAGTATTTGAACCATCCTGAGGAATTTAATAGTGCCGACTTTTGGCCTTAAGAGGTCTCCGAGTTGAGCTTTCCCCTCCTGCAAGTGGGTTGGCAAAGAACCCCCCCTAATCCTTTGGCTCTTTTAAAGGATATCCTTTTCCTGAGAAAGTTTTAGTTCTCCCATGTTTGTGATTTTGGCCTATAGATTTAAATCAAGCTTCTGTTTATCAAACTATAGTAGAAAATCAATAAAACAATAATTTACTTGCAAAACAGTCACTAAAGCCTTGAAAAATAGAAACTAAAGCCATTATATGCAGTGTTAGCCACTGTGTTTTTACAAAGATGTATTCCGTGAAGGCTTGTTCAAGTTGACTGTCAGAAGAAAGTAAAACACACCTTCCTCTCTCTCTCCTTCCTCCTCTGTTCCTTTCTTTCTGTATCCATGAGTCTGTATCCATTCGTATGTGGAATAAAAACTTTATAACCCAATTAATTTCCATTTTGCCTTATTTCTGGGCCATTTTAACACTTGCAGTATGTCCAACACCACAAGCCTTCCCATCCTGCCATAAATGTGTAGGGTGAAGTGATTTGTTGAGCCTCCGTACGTGCCATGTACTATCTAATAAGCACATTGCTTGGATTTATTTATTTCGCTAACCTTGTAAGAGAGAGACGGTTATGGGCACTGTTTACAGATGGAGAAAAGTAAGGGTTTAAGAGATGAGTGGCCAGCCCAAGACCTCAGAGCTGGGATTGGTAGACGCAGACGGTGTGTTCCACAGCCCACGCTCTCAGCCACTACCCCAGCGGGTGCCAGGCTTCTTGACATGGTGGCAAACAGGAGAAAAACTGTGTGTGTGTGGCATGGTCTTGTGACTGGACACTGTTTGAGAAGGTCCGCACTTCCTGTGGAAAAGAAACTCTGTTTATCAGCCGTTTCCACTAGCAGATAAGCCCTCTGTGGGTTTGGGCCTTGTACAATTCAGGTAGTGTGGTATCCTCAGTGCCTGGCACACAGCAGGACCAACGCTCATGGGTGAAATGAACCAAGTATTTAATAAATCATCCGTCTTGCTCTCTTTTCTGTCTCCCTCAGAGGAAATCGCTTAGGCTATGTGAAGCAGATCAGCTCCATGCCCTCACCCCCAACCGCCCAGCGGTCATCCCCGAGAGAGCACACTGCAGGGCTCACTCCGTGTCTTCCTTATCTGCTGCTTCCCGTTGATCCTAGAGAGTTGTAGCAATGGCCATCTTGTCATCTTGGTCAGTGACTTGGGAGTCGTCTTTAAACTTGTTACGATGAGTCTCTTAGATAAGTCTTTTCAGTTCTGCTTTCTCTTCATTTTTTTTCCTCTCTGTTGCTGCCAGATTGATCTAAATCATAAAACTGATTTGTCAGCCCCTTATTTAAAAGTCTAGGGGGTTCTGCCAGTTCTTACTGCAACATTTCTCAACAGTGAGGTCACTCCACTTTGCTATGTGATAGCTATTTGTGACTTGTGGGGTAATATTTAAAATCTAAGTTCGCCAATGGTTTGATTTCCCCCCCTTTCAATAAATAGGAACAGATTTAGGACTCCCCCTACAATAACATCAGTCTCAGCTGCTTGCGTTCGAATATTTTCTTGAAATGGGAGGAGGGAGTAGAATTAAAACTTGGTCCTGCCAACTCTATCTTACTTGTGAGGCAGCTCTGAGGGACTGTTACGGATGTGTTGTCAACAGTTGGCTGTTCTCATGAGCGGCCATGCTTTCAGGAATACCAAGCCCCTTGCTTCCCACCCCGTACCAAAGGAGACAAGACAAGAAAAAGAAGTCTTTATTCACAGTGGTATTTTCTGTAGTTTTTCAAGTTTTGTGGGTAGAGAACGGCAGTTATTTTGTAAAAACAATCTCTGTGCGCCCACTGAAGTCTCTTACATGTGACCATTACCAAAGCTCCCAGTGCCCTCTCCCCCCAACCCCCCAAAGTGGTGGGGACCACTGGTTTCTGTGGAAGAAGGCCCACTTTCCTGTCATTGCTTACAGGACCAGCTGGGGGGAAAAAACCCCGCAAGACCAGCTGGGATCATCCCTTTTGTTCCCGGCTCATCTCTGTAATCCCACCTCACACACTTAGCTCTCTAGATAGCAGACTACCTACACCTTTACCTGTGTGCCTTGGCCTTTCGTGACATACAGCTTGCGCGTGCGTTTCCCCGCTCTGGGCGTGAGCGATGCTAGGCTGACACAGGCACCCTGCTCCAGATTATAGCCTGTTAACCTTCCTCTCTGCTTCTTAGCCCAGCTGGCCTCCAAGAGGAGTCCGGATGTACGTGGGTGACGAGTGAGTACACGGGTATTGCTGTTTCCACCAAACCTTACTTTGGGTTTTAGAATTACAGCTATACGCCCACACCTCTCATGGTAAAAATGGCATCCATTTTGCATGGACAAGGAGTGGCCTTTGTCACCATTCAGTTACTTTTGTTTAGATTTGGTGGAAGAGGAGATAAGAGGTAGGGATGGCAAACCCTGTTGTAGGGGGAAAGGAATGTATTGTCCACTCCTAGCTTCTGAGATAAAAGGAGTCATAAACTGGCTGTTTCCAAAGGAGTTTCTCGCCACAACCTTGGAGCTGTCCTTCCATAGTCAAGAACAGGAATATCTTCAGGATTCTTGAGAGCGGGTCCGTGTCAGATAGGTTGGTAGTTCAGTGACCTTCCCTTAGAGGCCTTTACCTGGTCCTCTGTTGGCTTCAACAAGTAGGGCCCAGAGCAGCTTCAGGTTAGCCTCTCACGTGTTCTGCCACCACCAGAGCTGAGAAAGGAAAAGAACTTCTTCTCTAACCCAGGTAAATAAATGTGTAAATAGAGGGCTTACTGGTGCCACTTTTTTAGAAGAGGATGTAGCTGAACTAGTTAGATTAAATTTTTAAAAAGATTTTATTTGAGAGAGAGAGCAAGAGCGTGAGAAAGAGCATGAGCAGGGGGAGGGGTAAAGGGAGAGAGAGAAGCAGAAGCCTGACACGGGGCTCGATCCCAGGACCCTGAGATCATGACCTGAGCCGAAGGCAGACGCTTAACTGACTGAGCCACCCAGGCGCCCCTAAGATAATACTGTTTAAATTATCTCGCTGTAGTTGGGGGGTTGCCACCATTCGTTGAGCGCCCAAGTGCTAAGCCTGTATGCCACATTAGGTCTGTTAACTCCCTTAAGTCCTTACAACACCACAGGGAAGGGATCCTGTCGGGGTCTTCATTTCATAGGTAATGCAAACTGCAGTTCAGGTAGATTTAGTAACAGAGGACCCCAGGGATCATAAATCACAGAGCGAGAATTTGAACCCAGGTCTGATTTCAGATCCTGTGTTGGTCCACCACCGTATTGCCTCTAGAATTTGGTCGTGGCCACATGTCTACTACGTGATAGAACTCACATTTGAGCACCCCTCTACTTAAGAACCAGTTCTGAGAAAGGGATACAGAGATGTGAGACTCTTGCCTTCCACAAACTTTTTGGAGAGGAGAAAGGTAAATGTATATGAGACAGTTAATAGTACAAGATAATCTATAATTTAATTGACAAATTACATAAGTGCTTCAGGAAAGTGATTTTGTGTCTTTGAGTTCGGTGGGCTGAATTATAATTACTGACATTTCTGGTGTTATTCTTATGACTTCATATATCTACAAGGAATCTGAAAATACATCATCATAGTGTTTTTACTTCAAGAACTTACTGTAATGTAATTGTGTGGCAGGGTTACATGGAAAAGAGTGTCATCGAGGCTGGAATATTTCAGATCTCCATATTAGAATTGAATTCAGCTTGAGCGTTGGGTCGTTTGGGTTTATATGGAGCAGCATAAGAAAGAAAAGCATTCCAGGGGAGAAAAATCACGAGGAGTCAGATTGGTAATGCTTGTGCTGTGCCAGGGAGTCCTGGGAGTAGATAGGTAGGGTAGGGTCAGATACTGGGCTGCTGTTGACCTGGGCGTGAACAGCACAAAGAGTGTGGTATTAAATGAGGGACTTGTCCATTTTCCCATTGCACATGTGTGTTTCCTGGGGGGTCCTCCAGGGGGTACCTCAGTTCTCTAGTTTCCACTAGAGATGGTGCCTGGGGTGCTCTGCGTTATGTTTTAATGTGGAGGTCAGGGCTTACAGGACTGGAGAAGAGTCTCAGGCAGGGGTGGGGCCGGTCCTCACCGTCTCCATGAGAGCATATTTCACCTGAGATAATAAGTTCCACCAGCACGCTATTCCCTGGTTGCTTTGTTTCAGTGTCTGTACCGCATGGGGTCCAGGTCCTACCACCCTTCCTTGCTTTGAGAGTCGCAAACCTGGCAAGTCGGCTCATCTACCAGGTGCCTGCAGAAGAACCAGAGGACTCAAGCCTACAACTCGGCTGCCAGCCAGCAAGGCCAAAGAATGACGTGGCCCTCAGCCTGCCCCCCATCCTCAGGTTGAAAGTCGCCCCTTGATGACGGACGTCCTCTTCCCTTCAGCACTGTCGTGATTACCCTTTCACGTTTTAAATGTGATCTGTGTTGTTAACACAGTATTCCATGTGCATAGCTAAAGCTCATGGCACTGAAGCCTGATTTCTTAATTGCCGGGCCCGTCTCTTGCCTGTCACCCGAGCAGTAAGCCCTGCTGACTCCTTTTCCTGTTTCTTCTAGTGTCTGCCTCTGTATTTTAAAAATAATGTCTAACTCGCTGTTTGATGATCTGTGCCAGATCTCTTTTCACTTCTTGTTGAATAGGATTTAACTCTCGGACACCTGGGTGGCTCAGTCAGTTGGGCATCTGCCTTTGGCTCGGGTTGTGATCCTGGGGTCGAGCCCGTGTTGGGCTCCCTGCTCAGCGGGGAGCCTGCTTCTCCCCCTCCCTCTGCCCTTTCCCCTGCTCCTGCTCTCTCTCAAATAAATAAATAAAATCTTTAAAAGGGGGGGGGATTTAACTCTCATCCTCCTCCTCATGTTCCCTGCTTCCTTTGTGCTCCTGATATCATATCGGATTTTCTGGCGCCGTCATCAGTCAGTATTTACTTTTGACGAGGCACGTACTCGCGTATTGTTCAGTGCAGAGCTCTGTGATATACATTCTCTTGTATGGTGTTTGATTTTCCCAGCAAACATTTGCCTTGCTTTCTCAGCTGCCAAGCTTTTTACTTGTTACCTAAGTCCCCATCCTTTCTATGTGGCTGTTAGATCTGTTAACTACCTGCTAATATTGTTTTCCAAGTGTTTGACTCTATAGGTCATGGTCAGTTCTCTTTCTTTCCTAGGGCTTCTCCTTCCCTACCCCGGGGTAGGAACGAGGTGCCACACAGCCGTCATCCTGGTCACTGGTTTCATTTTAATGTACCTCGCCTGTTAGGTCGCGGGGGCCAGCAAGCAATTTACCTCATGCCTCTTACCCCCAGTTTTGGACTCCCAAATGTCCAGGGATGGTTCTTTGAGAATCTTATGAAAACTCTGAACACACTTCCTAGGAAAATGATTGCACAAACACAAAATTTGGCATGCCATTTTGTGAATGTCTGAAGACATTTATGTGACTTATATGTAATACTTTGAGGGATGTAATCTTAGCAACTATAGAGTTCCAAAGAAGCTTTTAGTGCCTACGCTCTAATAGTGTAAGTCCAACTCTAACCACAGTACCCCAAAAATCTGCTATTTTTACCAATAAATAGTTCTTTTCTCTTGAGCATTTTATTATTTCTTAGTATTTGATGGAATGAATTCAGTTCCCAAATTTTAATCACTTGTGGATGTATGGCCAGCTGGAATCACTTCCCTTACATTTTGCAACCTTTGATGTTAATTTATTTCTCCCTCCGACTGTTCTCTATATTGATGTAGCTAGGAAAATGAAGCGTGCTCTGGTAACAACCTGAGTGTTGAGTTGAATTGAAATGATGGAGGAGCTGCCTTCCCACAAGCACACTGTAACCTAGCAGGATAACTCCCAATTAGAGAGACGGTACAGACAGATTCTAATCTTCCTAACGAATAGCTGTCTTCTGGGGTCACTGGCAAGAGGGATTTTTCCATCTGCAAGGAAGAAAGTTAGACTATCACACAGTCACTCTGTTAAGCTCCTATTAAGACAGACTCCAAGGGACTGTGCTTAGAACTAAGTTCACTGTTTTGACTATTGCGTGAAGTAAAGTGGTCTGTGGCTGAGGTTGTAATGTATCTGTGTTCGCCTACTCATTGAGTAGCTGCCATTTACCAGGCACTGACTTTAGTTTCAAGTAGGGTATGACCTATAGTCTTAGCCCTCAGAGATTATTTCTTAGCCATTCACTGTGAATGACTAAATTTTGAAAAGTGAAAGATGGAGTTTAACTAAATGCCAACTTCTAAAAATGTCAAAATAATCAGCTTTCAACCAGTTTTGTTCTCTAGCACCTTAATTGGCATGTTCCATCTTAAAGACCCTACAGTTGTTTTCTGATTTCCAGGTACTTCATTGATCTTAGTAGAAAAGGACAGTAGGAAGTGTTTTAGTCAGTATTGACGGACTATAATAGAAATAGTATGGCCCTTATGTCACCACCCCTTCCTTGAAATTATCAATAATATTAACGTTATTTAAATTTAAAAAAGATGATGTTGTCCCTTCAGAATGTAAAACTGCCTTTGGATGACTCTCATTGAAAAGAGCGTGAGGTACCGTGTGAAGACGGTTCTTCAGTCAGCATTTAGTATGTGGTGGAGGAAGCGAGACAGGCGAGGCTGTCACAAGCCCTAGTGAAGGGACAGACTCATCACCAGGCATCTTGACTTTGGATAAAGGGTCCAAGGTCATAGAATATTTGAGACAAAAGGCCAATATCGGGGTGTTAAAATACCAATGTAAAGTGAAACTTCAAGACAAGTTTGAAGGGGCGCCTGGGTGACTCAGTTAAGCATCTGCCCCCAGCTCTGGTCCCAAGGTCGAGCCCCGTGTTGGGCTCCCTGCTCAGTGGGGAGCCTGCTTCTCCCTCTCCCTCTGCCTGCTGCTCCCCCTGCTTCTGCTCACTCTTTCTCTCTCCTCTCCCTCTTTCTCTCTAATAAATAAATACAATATTTTAAAAAACAAGTTTGAAGATAAATTGCAAGAAACTGTGACAAACTACCTAACTTAATGTGAAAGCAAGTCTGTTTTGACAAACAGAAGGCAAAGTTACAGTCCTTTTTTTTCTTTTTAAAAAATGTTTAATCTTCTGTGCACGTTTTGCAGAATCTGAGTGTTGTATTTTGCTCAGGAAAGAGAATAAATTGGATGCAGTGGCTGATTTCACTCCCTTTTAAGTAGCTCCGCTGTGTTTTCGGACAATCTCTTCAAGGACAATGATAGATACGAATCTGTTAATTGTTTAATGAGGCTGAGGAGCATAATGCTGAAGCTCAGTCATGCAAATTTTAATATTTCTAACGTCGATTACAGCTGCTGCCGCTGGTTATAAGTTACTGTATCTAATGTACACACACACACACACACACACACACACACTGGTGTGCAGATGCAGGGAGGGGAGCTGTGGCTTTGTTGTAGAGAATACGCTTTTCTCCCCAGTCAAGCTGAGACCCTCGTGGCCATGCTGCTGCCAGATACTGGGTTAAGTGCCTTTGGGTGGAAGCTCTGACCCTTGCCCTTCTTTCATTGGAGTCCCAGCAGGTGCTCTTCCTTCAGGCTTCCCTCCCTTTGCCTGTGTGCTTACCTGTCTAACCGCAGCGCGTCCTCTTCTCTCTGGGCCTGATCCCTCTTCCCGAGACGCCTAAAGTCGCTTTCCCTGTGTGTTTTTCTTGGACATCTTGTTCACACCCATGCGTTGATCATGCCCGATTTTACCAGTTTCCCCTCCAGTCCTCTGTTAATTATTCTTTATGAAGCCGCCTCTGTTCAAATGACTGGGTGGTGTCTGTCTCCTTGTTGGACCCTAGCCAGTGTCGACGTCCTCTGCCTAGAATGCCAGGCTGCATTTGCCCATCTGAGGCACCATACAGACTCTGCCAGGGCCAGCCCCGGTGATGCCTCACTCTCTCACTCCACCGACATCGGAGTTCCTGCTGTCAAATGGGCACTGGGTCCAACCCCAGGCTTAAGTAAGACTGGGCTTCTGCCCAACAGGAACTCCGATCCTGGGAGGAGAGAAGAATAGGTCGTCAAGTGTGTTGAGTTAGAGAGGTAGGAGTGTGTGTGTGTCTGTGGTATTGTTGGGGGAATAGGGTATGACAAAAACTTAAAACAGAAAACTTAAAAAGAAAATTTTAGTTTTGTGCCTCTGGAAGCTAAAAGGATGAATAAATATAAATGCAAGAAGTTGACAAATACTAACCTTCAGTGTAAGTGATGCCCATAATTTTGTTTTGTTCTTTTCCATTTGTGAATGTTCTTTCTCTTTCCACAAAGCGCTTGAGGTGGTAAGGTTTTAGTTCATCTCATCTCTGAATTCCTAAGGGCAGGGACTGTCCTTTATCTTAACTACCTTGTACCCATAATGCCTGTCATCTAGTAGGTGCATAATAAATGGTAGTTGACTGAAGAAAGGCTAATTATACTGAGTTCATATTCCCTGGTTTATTTTTTTTTACTCCAAAATCAGTCCGTGTTTTCTAATGTTTAGCAGTTCATGAACCATCCCAAGCACTTGGTTTTGCCCTTGGGATGTGAGTGGGAAGGTTGTCAATCAACTCGAGTTCTTGTTCTCATTTGTTCCTCTTCAGCCATCTACAGACAGTATCAGCCATCTCGAGTGTGTCAAGCAGGGCTGAGTACTTTGTAGACCTCTCATTCTCTGGGATCCGTATGTTACAGGTATAGAAATGGAGGTTAAGTAAGTTACTCAAGGATACACTGAGAAAATGTGGCTGATTCACCATGAGTGGTTCCCGTGGTCAGTCAGGTGCCCGCCCCTTCGTGTGCACATGTAGACGTTACCCAGAAGCCTTCT